>NC_142710.1:29199710-29509988 GCF_055471065.1 Atractosteus spatula | reverse complement strand
GGTTCTGCAAGGAAAACAGGAGACATGTAACCTTTGGGGGAATCTCTGTGAGTGTGCGTGGAGGGGACTTCCACATTTAAGGATATACAAATGCATTCCTGTTGGAAAATGAAGCTTCAGGTAAGAGTGCTCACCAGTGTTATTGACAGCAGGGAATTGAGCCGTGTGCCTACAGGAACAAGACTTGCATCCTCAAGTGCCGTGGAATATGAATGTACTGTACTGTAACCGTGGATGCTGTGCAAGGGCCTGCCTGTTCCATCTGTCACTTACAGTACCGACGAGCACAGCTCGCCGTTCGAGGCTTGGTTACTTTTTTTTGCAAAAGTCAATTGTTCAAAATGATTAATCGAGTGAGAATACTAGTCATCTGTGAAATTATCTGTATTATTTGTGAGGTCAAACAAAAAGGTTTGGTCCATTCTGACCTAAGGTCCCATAAACGTTTTGCGTTTGCTCTGTGACTGGCTGTTTTGTTTGTGGGTCCAGATTAGCACAGCATCTGTTAACAGAGACATGCAAAACATTGACCCACTTCTTTTTTTTCCCCTTTCTGTGGTTGTTTTTTTATTGTTAGACTTAAAACCCCAGACCTGGTGAAATGATGCATGAAACCTTTGAAACGAGATAAAAGTATTTGTGCTGATATAAAAGAGAAGCTTTTGTGTGGCAGACTATCATGAGCGGTCATAGAGAGGGACCGATCATACTTTTTACTACTCTTGTGATCTGAAAAAAAATATTATTTTCATTCGGAAGCATAAAAATGTGGGTGCTGTCTGATTTTTTTTCCGAAAGTAATGTGGTCATTTATACCAGAAATCTGTCCAGTATTGTTTATTCCAATCCTGTTTAAAAATGAAGTTTGAATTGTCTGTGGTATTCTGACATGAATTGACATTAATGATATCTGCATTACACTCACTTTATTCTGTTGTCTTCCTACGATTCGAATATTGCTTCAAGGTCTGTCACTGGGGCTCCTCGAATCTTCTTAAGTGCGAATGTTATTCTGAGCTTTCGGTGACAGATAATCAGCTTTTAGCCTGAAACGCTACTGAGCTGTCTGAGAAAGAAACATCCGAACAAGAGGAGAGCCGAAGGAGCAGAATACATCACAAAGGGCACAACTTATGCCTTTGCCTCTGCTCTTGTTTTTTTTTCCAAGAGGAAAGGAGGTAGCGGAGCTTAGAGATTGATTTGTAATTTCAATCCAAGTTTTAGCAAATCACTGCTCAAAATCGGTGGCTTTGTGTGAAATCCCTTGGCATAAGATTAATGGTCACGTGCAAGACTGGGATTTAAATGTAAAATCTGCCAGAATGGTGGCAATAGGGGACAGTACTCCAGATGGGATCTCCAGTATCCTAGGTTTATCTGTATTTATTAACTTTGCATTGTAAACTTACAAAAATTAGCATACTGAGATGAAGCTTCATAGGAATTTGTTTGCCCATTTTCTTCCTAGTATTCTTGTACCTGTGATTACTAGGACCTAGTAAATAGATTCTGAATACACTCCGTTTACAGCACTTTTAAACAAGTTGCTACCTATAGTAAGGGCAAACTCCTGCCTGCCACCCTGTGGTATTGAAATATTTACAACAAATACAGTAGGCTGAACACAACACATTTCCCCAGTTTCAATGCCAGTATTGAATGTTTTTTGACTGAAACAAACAATTCCAAAAAAAACATCTCTCAAGAATATTTACTTGTGTTAGTTCAAAATTGATACCTTTTTTTAAAGGGATAAACTAGTTCACATCTTTTGAAATTGGCTCTTAGAAGTTTTATTTTTAAAGTAATGTTTGTTTAAAATTCTTAATCTTTCTTCAACTTATTTTACTTTAAAAATAACTAACTATTATACATATTTAAACCAAGGCTTTAGACTTATTTCATACACTCAACACAGAGTTTCTAAAGCAATTTTAAAGTGACATACGTGACCAGACAATTGTTATAATGCAAAAGAGACCACCTGTACTCTGAAACAGTACAAAATGTTGGTAAAGACCTTTTTGATTAAAAATTGACATCCAACTCAAAGTTTAAGAATGTATTAGATTTAGTTAATATACTGTAGTGTGTTTGTGTGTCAATATACATTGTAGTTCAGGTGGGGAGCTGCGTCAGCATGCGTAGGCTGCAAAGGAACAAGTAGTAATAAACCTGAAGAAGGCTCCATGGCCGAAACGTTGTGTTTTCTCTCTTCTTTTTTTCAGCGTGGAATAAACCTATTACTTGTTCCTTTGCAATATACATTGTATATTACTACTACTACATTGTAGATCTGCATTTTTATGACTATCTGCAAATAATGGAGTTGTCCATTTTCATTAATAGTACATCTACACATGGCATAAATATCAGCCACACTGATGCTGTGTTGTGCGTAATACTTTGTTATACACTGTTATGTACTCTGCACACCTAGAATTAAAAATGGAGAAAATCTGTTTTCAAGTACAAGGATAATTTTGTGTGGTATAATATAAAATTCAAATCAAATCAAAACAGGATATGCCTGTTAAAAGCAATGTACATGACAAGTTTGCACTACACAGCCCTTTTACAAAATACAATGGTTTCCATCATCGCTGGAGTAGCATGTTGCTTTTGACTCAAAATTATCACTCCGCTTCCCAAGGTCTAATGTACCGACTAGCAATCACGGAGGTTTTTCCATGCTAGTGCAATTTAACATTCTTTTCAGAGAAATAAATATTTGTATATTTAGGAGTGTTTGTAATATCGCTGCATTAAAGGTCAGGTAATTGAACCTTGTGATCTTCATTCAGTGCAACGAAACATTAAGGCTCCAGGACCTTCTGTGTTTATATTGAAATAGCTTAACACCCAGAAGTGAAAATGTGTGCTCTTTATTTAGGATTGTCTTTTTCACTGTACTTTTCAGTAGTAAATGAGTGAGGCGTTCTTGAGAGGCCAGATAATGCACAACCTTAACTTATTGGGCCTCCTTCAACCCAGCCTTCCTGATTTACAGGTCAGCAATATACTGTTTAGGTTAGAAACAACAACAGACCTTGCAGCTTCTGTATTAGAAGCAAGTACAGTATAACAAAACTTCTCAATAAGTGTTTGATTTTGCATCTGTTTATTGCTAATGTTTTCAATCACCACGTCCATACACACAAGCCTTCGTATTGAACCCTTTTAATATTATTCTCTTTTTGGATTCACATTAACAGGCAAAGAAAATGCTTTAGAAGCCACCTGTCATCTCTTTGTATATTACTACACTCTTGTCACTCTTGTGACAATGTCAAGATCATTACAAGCTTCACTTTCTGTGATTCTTGAAGAGAAAAAAGATATGATAATATTGTACAGTTCATTTTGAGGCAAGGAATATAAAAAACATGTTTTGAGATTCGTTTTTGCTGAGCTTTGAATTCTGATGTAAAACCAGAAAGCGCAGTAAAAAATATTGTATGTGCTTACTGTTGCTACTTCTGCATTTTTGTCTACTTCTGTGGTAAGTACAGCAGTCTGTAAAATGTCAGAAGATGCCTCTTTTCTGGACCACAAGAACATTACTAAGACTTAATGTAATGGATTGCAACATGCTAATAGCACAGTTCCTCGGAGCCCTGCGTCCTTCACAGCAGGATTCATTCTTTTTTCTGTTTTAAAATGCTGCTCTGCAAATGAATCTTTTAAACGTTTGAAATAGTGTCTCTTATTATCAATACACTTTCTCTCCTACAAGCTGTTCAATGAGTAGAGATCCACCCATGTTTTTAAAAAAAAAACATAACCTGACTTCCATTTCTTGAAGATTGCAGGTGCAGTTCTAGCCTTAATTATACAGTAGGTACTGCATTTTGGCAGTTTCCTGTGCAACATGTGGATGCAATCTGTTGTGGTAGTTGACCACGGATTTTTCAGATAGCTGAAGCCCATGTGTGGTGTTCCTGCTGATGAAAAGAGAAGGATTTCCTGCAGTGTGCTGAAGGGTATTTATGGTATGATTTGGTGGATGTGTGGTTTGCTGAGTTAATGGCTGTCGTACAATTTGAACACTCTGCTAAAACAACTGCATACTGTGTTCATTTGCTTTAATGAGGCTATGGGACCCAAATAGGTGTTGTTTGAAAAAGTCTTTGCAGCTTTATTATAATATTTAATTATATAATTATAATAACTTAAAGTAGTTAGAACTCCCTTTTAGTGACTTTCCCTCCTTTTACTCCCCAATGTGAGGTACCGGATTAGAGTTCAGACACATCTGTACGCTATCAGTAGAAGACAAAATCCCTGGAAGCTAATGACATCCATGCTCCAATGATGTCTAGACTGTAGGACGCTACATGCTTTCCTTTTCTGGTCAAACCGCTTGGGAGCCTGTGAGTAGGCTTTGTAGTGTTATTGTGTCTCAAGACTGTTTGCTGTAGACAATAAGTGTCACAATTCCTGCACATTAGGCTCTAGCCTTTTGCTATGTGAACCATGCAGGACCCCTGCTCTCCAATAAGCAATAAAGAATATTTTAAAGAAGACCATTACCCATAAAAACCACAGTTTCTAGAATCGGTTTCCTCATCTCCATTGCTTTTATAATCATTTAAATGTCAGTAATTAACCTAAACACCATGCCAGATCTAATGTAGTCCTGATGAACAGCTTAAAAACAAAGCTGGTTACTTTATATCGAATATGTTTAAAATAATATGAATCTAAATAATATAATCCCAATTTGCATACTCTGTGGTACTCTGCAGTTTTATCACTATCAATTCTGTTTCAAAAGACAATCCAACAGCAACAACAAAATGATTGTGCTGCCATGAAGGGAAATGTTATTAAATGAAAAGTAAGACCACATTCAAACACAATTATCTCTTGCCACAAATTTTATTTGATTTAGCTCAGAAACATTTTGGTGTAAAGCTCAGCAATATCTCATTATTACATATACTGTATATGCCCAACATGGAGTTTATTCAGACTTCCTCATTTGACATGTTGCAAACTCCATAGTTTGTGACAGGTGATTTAAAGATTGGAGGAATAGCATGTTTCTCATTGACATCACTGCCAGCCTGCAGCTGCCTAGCAAGTTACTGGAGTCACTTTTTACTGGGAAGTTCAGAGAGCATTGGCCATCTATTTCCATCTTTATCCTGGTGACCTAAGAACTGCTACAAAGGAGAGGAGGCCATTCTGCTTATTGAGTTAATTGGTTAGTTGATCCAGCAACCTCACCCTCCCATTTCTTGAAAAAAGCCGGGGTATCAGCTTCAGCAACATGACTAGATAGCTTATTCCATATCCCCACAACCCCATGGGAATAAGGATTGACATTCTGATAGCCAATCTGCATTTTTAATAAGCTTATGGGATTGGTTTGGATACTGTAGATACAGTATGTCTGGGGGACCCTTAATGTAGCGTTGTCTGCCCTCCCCAAGGCAGCAAAGCGTCATTTATGTTTCTCACAGGAGAACTGGTTAGAAAAGGAAGCATTCTGGTGTGGATTCTGGGTTGGCCAATTCATAAAACCCCTCACAGATGTCAGGCATTTACTTTCAGGATATGTTTTACCAATAAATCAAATTGTATTACAAAAATAACTTGGAAATTACTATTTTTTAATGCCTGTAATGACGTTTATACAACTTGATGTGCTGTGCTTAAAGCATACTTATTTGTATGTAGGCTAGAGTTTCTTTGTATGGAATGCATGTATGGAAGTACAAAAACATCCATTATAAATATAACCACTTTATGAAAAATGTTGAATGCACAGAGTGTGAAACTAAACCGCAGACAACACAATCACATTCTCTACCTATAGCTATAAAAAAAGTATCTACCAAAATAACATGAGAGGTAAGAAAGGAATTACACATGATGTCTATATAATATTCTAGAGTAGAAAAAAATTGAAGGAAAATTGGAAGGAAATAGGCACATATTGATAGTCTGAAGTCTAAACATATGACTGCTTAAAATGTGAAATTATATAGTAAATGCGAGCAATAACAAATAAAAACAAGTTAGTGGCAAATCAAGGTGAAATACACATCTTTCACTAAAATGAAATAGTACAATGGTAGAATATATTAAAATAAGTTAAATGTGAACCACAGCTGCATAGCAAAATAATGTAGTGGCCTTGTTCCCGACTGTGGTGTGACATAGGTGCTAAATTATTCCAGCATGCTAAATCAAGATCTTCAGTTCCACTAATGGTAGCAGGCTAATGAAATTCCACCAGAAAATTAATCCACTACAAGTGGAAAGTGCAGTGTAGGTGTGTACACTTTTTTTCTGTAACTGAATTAAATTTTCATCAATTGCTCATGTCTGTCAAAAAAACATCTAATGTACACTCCTACAACTGCAAGTTCATCAGGAGACATTTAATCAATAGTTTATTTCTCCAAAAGATTGCATTTTCATATTTTTAATAACACCATAAAGAGGCTGGGTAACTGTGTAAATAGTGGAGCCCAAACTAAGTGGAAGAAGATAACTATATCTCAAGAGTCTTTAAACTTCTAGTGCAGAAAACATAGTAGCAGTTTTAGGCCTTATGATAGATAGTCTGTAGTCCATAGTCTAAGGCATTATTTCACATTATATTAAAATATTTTATGCAGCATTTTCAATTATAGCATTTTTCTTTTTTTAAGAAATGCAAAATCTAAAAACTTCTTGTTAGAAGTTGATGATGCAAAGAGATTCTTATGACATGATACCTTTGTTTCTACCAGGATAGTGAGAGTGCTGTTGATCTATAATAGCTGTTTAAATTGTGTGACAATAAGAAGGCAATGTTGGCAGTTACAAAAAGAGAAGCATGGATGTAACCAGTGAAAACCAAAAAATAAACAGAATATTTTCTGTATTTAAAAAAAACACACCAAGGGAGAGAATGTGATGATTTGACTTCTGTTGGCCACAGAGATTGCAATTGCTAGATTTGAGGATATGGGACTAAAATGTGTATTTTAGTTGTTTTGTTAGGAATTATCAGGAAGGGTTGACTAAAAAACTGTAAACTGTAAAAAATCCTGTTTTGTAAGCTTAAACTTCTTTGTGATTCCAGAACACAATATTTCAAATTCTTTGTAATGCTGGTGTTTGTTTGACCCAGTGAAGATAAGTTTGTTTGACTTATGTGATGCAGCTTAGTGTATGTGCAGACCTACATTTGGGGTGTAAGTTCTGATAGAATTTTCATAATTATCTGTGGCAGGTGTACATATATCCGAAAACTTAACATTCATTTATTACATCATTTTGTCTTTATCTCATTTTAAATTTTAGAGATTGTTTTTGTCCTTAATCAGTCCTGCTACAGAAAGCACATTTATATATTGAGTCACACAATCCATAAAAAAGATGAATGATGGAAGCTAAATGTGGTTTTATTTTAAGAAGGGGAGTGGGTGGATTCTTAGAGCAACGGAAAGCGACAAGGGGGATGAGAAGATGCACGTTGTATCGGAGACATGATTTATGGATGGCCCTAGACCTGGACCAGAGACTCCCAGAAGGGGCTTTCATTGTGTTTTGCAAGGAGATGACATGAAGGACTACATATGGTGAGCAAGGTAAAAAGCAAGACCTTCAGACAGATGTAAAGCTTTTCTAGTTTTCTTCCAACGTTGTAACGTGCCAGGCAGCCTCAATGAAAGGACTCTTCTTCCAGGAAAATGGTGTGCTGTTTTTAACTTGGATCGCTTTTTTTGTACAGGCAGAAGGTCATCCTCAAGAAGAAGATCCATCAAGGAGATTTACCGTCTTTGTACCCTGCAGCAGGTGTGGCTCCTCCATAGTCTATGTGGACAGTCACTGGAAATAAATATTATTAGAGTCATGGTGGATCTGTGACCACGGTCTGTAGTAGTACATGGATTAGTCATCTGTTTACAGAAATAGTCACCAGGAATGACATGGAGTTCTTCATTTACACATTTCTGAAAAAAGGGATCTCTATGAATTTGTTCTATGAACTCAATGTAAAGTATGCATGTATATAATCCATCAGCCTAAACATTGTCCTTAGCTCCTGAGTGCAATGTCATTTGGCAGATTTTATATGTGCCATAGAACGTGTTTTATGCAAGTGTTTGGCACTTTACTCTGAGCATGGTCTTAACTGAAAGTGCTTTAAATTGGAGTGCATAGTTTTATTAGTGTTTGCAATAAGTTATCAGAGCTGATTGCAGAGCTGTTTATCTTTGGGGACATCCTCCATAAGGACTTTTATTAAGTGCATTCCTCTGAGTCCTCTTTAAAACAAGAAGCTTTTTCTCCTTTGTCTTCAAGTTTATGCTCGTCTCCATGCAAATTGTTTTTTGATTGGTATTTATTTTACAATTGCAATATTTGTCAAAGGAGGTCTGTAATTGAAGAAGTATATTGGTATAGTTTGTTTCAAATATTTCATTTTGCTGTAGAAATTGTCTGCTGTTTGCAGTTGCTTTTTTATTGTTGTTTCCTCTACAAAATAGTTTCTGAAAGAACATTAAAACTGAGTGCATTTTCCCCGTACACAGCCACTTGAAGGATTAATGTACAGCCATGAAAGATAAAACCAGCTCTTTGGGCATGCTGTAGTTGTTGACTTTGGCACACACAAGCCTGGCTCTTCTGATGGCTTACTGAGAAATGTGATGCCACTGTGCATTTTGCATATCTTTCAAAACTACTGGCCTTCTGGCATCAGTGCCAGATTATAATGTGATTAATAGCTGACGCTCTGTACACTGACAGTTAAGTCACCGAGACTGACCCTTTTCAGCATGTTTTGACTACATGACCTAAGAGGCCTTAACTGTAGGTGGAGTAAAACAATATACCAGCATGTTGTCATAACCTTAATCTAAAACTATTAGTAATAATTATTTTACTCCATGAGACTTGAACATAGTTTTGCTTTCTGAATTAAATCTAACACACTTTGAGTGTCATAATGTTGTTGTTTATAAGCAATGAATGATTTCCTAGGGTCAAAATTATTTGTATTTATGTTATGCCAATCATATTATTAAACAATAAACTGTAGTTAATTCACTTATTACTTATTTAATTATCCCTTATGTGTGTAATTTTATAATGGGAGAGGGTCATTTCATAATGGACAACAGTCACAAATATCATCCATTGATTTTGTTTTGCATTTTGACATCAACCATCAACAGTTCCACAGGTCTGAGTGGTCAGTTAGAGCACATCCCTAATGGCAGTCAATATAAGCAGTCATGTGTATCTGTGGATCTGTTCTTCTGTGACTGGCTTCTCAGAAAACAGCCTAACTAAAATGCTCAAAAGAAGTGTTAGATCTTGACTAACCAATTTTGCTTGCTCTTAGTGGTCGTATTATAGTTGACTTATAGTAGTATTTCGTAGTTGTACAGCAAATGGTTTTGTTTCTTTTTCAAACAATGCTGTTGAGGTTTTGGGACGAAACAGAATATAGCTTACGGTCTTGTTACTGAACATTGATATAACTGCTTTTCACAACTGTCTTATGCTGTGTGTGACACCAGTGATGCTGACCTAGATATTTTGATCATGTCTTATACTTGTTACTAATCCTGGACTATTTAAATTCTCACACAGGAAGACAAAACATTGCTTAGCTCCTGTATAGTTGGCTACTATAAAGACATGTAGCCTTATAGGAAATTAATAGATATAAATAGGAAGTATAGACCCTGGGTGAAAGTACCACTCTTGATTATAAAGATCTGTGTAAAATGTATAAGTGTAAGCCCTGGATGATGTACATACTGTAGTTTTGGAGACAGAGCACCCTTGCCTTTGTTTCTCCTAACCATTAGTGTTTCACTACAGAGTTGGAGAACAGTGCATCTAGTTGAATTTTTTGGAAAGTACTGACTAACGTGATGTACAGTAGGCTGACATTTTCCATTTTTAATTCAAAGAGCTTTATGACTGAATGTTTGGTACTTATTAGAGAATCAGATGTATCTGTCAGAGGTATCCTGACAGAGGAGCAGGTAAGTGTATAAATATCTTTAAGGACAACCTAAAGCCTTCCATAAAATAAAGAATGATGGTTTATATTAAACATCGCTGTTGTTTCCATGCTGGCTTATAATACTTTATTGCTTTATTTAATGGATATTTCTTGAATTGATGGTGATGAAATGTTTTGTTTTTCAATCCCGATATCCAGTGTTTTGAAGCATTACACATTTATAAGTTAGTTTTAACTTAACTTAAAACAGTTTTAAGTTTTCAGAAAGAGCTGTTGAAACTTCAGGGTACTCACAAGAACCTTTCACATATTTTCTTGCCAATTTATTGAATTAGTGTGGTTATTTGACATTGTACAGATTCCTACATGTGTGCAACAGGCTCTTTGTCAAATATTGCTGGGAGGATTTTTATACCACTGTCCTCTGAAAGTTGCCAGAAAACGTTCTGCATGATCGGGTCCAAATAGCATTGACAAATGGTAAACATTTAAAAGACAGCTGCTGTCAGCATGAATGCAGGTTCCTCTGCCTTTATGTTCCCATTTTAGAACTGACTCTTAAAACCTGGGTTCATACCTTCTCTAAATTTGTCAGACAGTTCAGGTTTTTTCTCAAAATCAAGGCTTGCATTATATTTTCTGAAAGAAACATCATGATAGAGGTGTTGCTTTAGCGCTTTGGAAATGGATATCTCCATGTTTAACATGAAAAGAGTTTATTTTACTAGTGTTAATCTAGTATCCCCAAAATTGGAAATTGAAAAGTCTTGACGTATGGTGTTTCCATTCAGTCTCCTGTCCTGAAATCAATTAGTAGACCTAATTATTTATTTAATGGCACATAAAGCAATGAACCATTTTTCAAAGTCTTATGTTTTACTTTGCTTGAAAGATTAATTTAGTTTGAGACTGTAAGAAAATCTAAAGGATTTAAATTATTTTTTACGCATGTACAGTAAGTAAATGAGGTATTTAATAAAAGGAAATCGCTGAATCTCTCAAGGAATAGTGTTAAGCACTCGCAAAGACTTGTAACTTACATAAACCTGGTTTATCTAAACCATTAATTGTCAATTTTCTAATAACTAAAATCTTAGGTGATTATCTGGGGACTGATTTCTACTTATCCTGTTCAGAAAGTAATGTTTTTAATACTCTAAACATCTAAACAACATATGTCAATGAATGGATAAGAGTCATCAACTCCCATCAGTTCCAGTGCATTCCCAATAACATGATACATTTCACATGCTGAAAGACCCATGTGGACACAAGTACAGTACTTGTAACACTGAGGTTCCTGTTTGTGTCTACTAATAGCGTTTTATCTTTCAGCTGCACAGGGTTTAATTGGTTGTTGGTAATGGTGTCCTAATTGGAAGGAAAGCCTGTTTTTTATTATCTTGGCCATTGGTGTTCCATCCACCATGCTTACTGGCTGACCTTCTTATGTTCCTACCATCTGCTGTTTGTTTTCCATAACTCCTTGGCTTGTGATGTGCGTGTTGCTTAAATACCTTGTTTATTTTATAATAAAAACAAATTAAGTGTTTATTGTATCAGATGAGCTGTTGCCTCTCAGACACTGCCGTTCATTGAAATTGCTTTATTAAATGTTGTTGTAGATGTGAACCTTGGTTGTTTTATGCTAATTACAATTCATTATCGGTTAATAAAATCTAAATTGCATTTCCTTGATTAATCACCATACAATATTTATAACTATAGGGAGACATGTGCAATAATGTATTTATTGATATTTTTAAACAGAAATGTATTTTTGAAAAAGAAAGAACAGATGCTGATTAAATGATAAGATAAACCATATGGCTTTGTGCTTCATTTTGGTTTCTGGCACTAGATATCACTTTAGATGACAATCTTTGTGTCCAAGTTTGGGTTCACCAGCAGTTTAAACTGATGAAGTTTAGTTGGTATAAAGCCACAGAATTTAGCCTTGCATTTACTTCTTTGTTAGTCCTTGAATTTGAAAGTCTGGAATGTTTTTCCTCTGTCTAACCCCTTAGCCATTCAAATACAGAATCATCAAAATGCAAAGCAGATATAGTTTGTATCAGAGAAGCCCACTCACAAGTATCAAGGAAAACACATCTATTAGGTAAAACTGCATACATGCGGTGTCCTCTGATTTATGACCATAATATGGATAGAAATGCTGAAAAAATGGTGGCATCTTTAATTTGAGAACAAAAAACAAGGTTAAAGGTTCTGAAAGCTTGCACATTATTCAATTGCTGCTTTTTCTTTTAGAGAAAAGGCCCTTGAGCTATGGCTGGAATAGCTGTATTTTTAAGCCCTTTATTTACAGGGCTAAATGAGGATGTGTACTAGTTTTTCAGATAATATTCTCAGATATTGCAGAGCTTTGAAGTAAATGGCAAAAATATGCAAATTAATGAAAGCATTCAGATTAATTTACAAAATTGCACTCGAGATTTATAGTCATGACTGCTCTGAAAAGATTGAAAGACCAAAATCATTACATGCACATGGAATGCTTTGAAAATAGGTATTTAAAATCCTTCTCCAGAGAAATCTGCAGTGAAGAGCAGGTAACAGTGTTTGTCTGTCCGGGGAAAACAAAGTGAAAGTAAATGTATAGATTGTAAACTAAGAAAAAAGCCTAGTTTGTATGAAACCAACCTGAAATGAGGGTTAGCAGAAGAATAGAGGGCTTTAAATTGAAGAAGGAACCAAGTTAGTTTCATGTGAAAGCAGAAAGACTACTGAGCACAGCCTATAGATGTAGAATAAAGACCTGTTATTATGTAAGCACTAAATACTTTGCATTTGGACAGACCATCCTTTTAATTTCTTGATCAATTCTTGTTTTGTGTTTCAGGCATTTAGGACCATAGGTTTGTCTTCATAAAGGGAAGAGATTGGGCAAAATTAGTTTAACAAAATATAAAACTGCCTAATTGGATATAAACATTTTCATTTGACTTCTTACTTTAAAACATTTAGAATATTTGCTATTAAAAAGTAAAATATTCATTTTTTTCCCATTATTTTAGGCTTCCTAGACTTGTGTCTTTTAACTTTTTCTATGCATTCACATTGTCCTAGCAGTAATATTTCAGTTGGAAGAAAACAATTCCTCATCTTACCCCTTTCTCTTACAGAATGAGAAGCAGCTGGGACACTCTGCAAGCCGGTCAAGTAATATTTCAAAGGTAGGTAACCTTTAAATAGGCACAACTCAAAAACAGTACATGTAATGTTTAAGTCTGTAAGAACTGTAATCCAATTACTGTGTAGGCCTCTTAAAGTGATCAAAGAATAAAACCTTGGAAAAGTGCTATATTGGTCTCATTCATCAAATAAGTGGTCAGTTATTACTTGACAATTAAGCTGAAGGGAAAATCCTGAGAGTTATTACTGGGTGCTCCAGTTTTCACCCATAGTCCAAAAACACGCTGGTAGGCTTTTTGGCTTCTAGGAAAATTGGCAATGATGTGAGATAGGGGAGTTTGTTTGCCATATGTACATATACAATGGGATTCTTACTCACACTGTTCTCTCAGGACATGCACAGTACAGCAGACAACTCAGTACAACAGATAACACCACGCACAGTGGTGTGAGTGTGTGCCTGTAAGTGTCTGTCCTACAATGGGGCTATATCTGTCCAGGCTACAGTATATCATTTGCCCCTTGCTTGCTGGGATAGGCTATGGCTCTATTACGACCCTGCACTGACTAAAGGGATAAGAAGGTGGATGGTTGAAAAAACCCCAACACCTTCTGCAAAGACTAATTTTTTTTTGGTGAGGAATCGGATCTCCCAGATAATTGGGCTTTCGTTGAATAAATGTTGTCACATTTCTTTACATTTGAGTTGGGAAAAGCAAAGGAATTTGCAGCAAAGCAGTAAATACTGTTTCCACAGTTAAAAACTAAATGTAATACATTTGATTGGCAATATGGAGGGTAAATTTTGTCTGTAGTCCTGGTTTGTGTGGTTTGCTTTACAATTTAATTTAAAATGTATTCATGCTTATGAATGCTTTGAAGTCTATATTTAGTCTACAAGACTGGAGCCCACTCTCAAGGTAACACCTTTGTTTTCATAGTATATCAGTGCCTTTTTAGTAAATGTGCAATATGTCTTAGGACCATGAGCCAGACGCAATAAAAATACACTTCAGTGGCTTGGTTTTAGCATAATAAAAGGCCTAGTGAAAAAGTTGCCTCTAACCTTCTACTTTATTTTTGTTTTTCATATCGAGGTTCCTTTATTCTCAAATGCCAGCTTTTAATGCCTCCCTTTCATGATTAAAAATAACCTTTAACAGCATGGGAAAAATCAAAAGAGCTGAAAAAGGAAAATGTGATAAGAAGAGACTTTCCCTCAAGGCTACATCTGTCTCCTAAGGCAGCTTTAGCGAAGTCCATTTCGGTGTATGTGTGAGCCTCTTAGCAGATAAACCATTTACTTGATATTAGAGTCACCCTCACTAGTAATAGTTTTCTGCACTTCCACTGGTGCTTATGTACAGTGTAGTGACATTATGCACTAAGTACCTGTTAGAACAGTGTTGTGCTGTGTATTTCATCCAGACCTTGGCAGAGGATTGAGCAGTTTGGCAGGCTATGGCTGGTAATCACTGTGGCTGACAGTCAAAGATAAACAGCAGGTCTGTATAGTCTTTGCCAGAAAACATTGATACATTGTAAACCTCAAGAGAGAAGTATAAATTTAGATGAAAAATTAAAGTTTTGCTGGGGGGTGGGAGTTTTTTTTTCCCCCATATTTTAGAGTTATTTATTTTTTCTGAATGGGTTTTAAAAGAAATGGACCCCTTAAACTCGTTTTTCAGAGTGGACTATAAAATTAATTGTTGTGGAAGTTGATTTTTTTAGTTGAAATGAATGTATGGCCTTCATGGTCTCAGGACGGTGATTTTGCTCTGCATGTTTGCACCACTTCATACTCTGCAGTTGACCTTGTCTGTGGGAAATTGGCTAGTTTAAAAAAATAAAGCTGTTGCAGTTGTTATCCGTTTAGTGTTGGTTTCAGAACTGACTTCAACTATTTACTTTTGCAGTAAGCTCTTAGGTCAGTTGTCTTCTTAATTTTAATCTTGATATCTGACAACGAATACTGTATATCCCAATGACAGGCAGCACTGAAACCATTGATATGAAGAGGCTGAGATCTCTCTCTGGTTTTGTACCAAGGACTTAATGCATTTTTCTCTGCTTTTTTAAACCACATAAAGAGAGATTTGAGGGTTTAAGTCACTCTTGCCCTCCAATGCATTCTGGGCAATGTGGATGTATTGTCAGGGGGCTGACGTTAACCTGTGTAGAGATATATTTTCAAATAATATATCATATAATATAATAAAATGTGCTTGAGGATATTAAAAAATGAATGAGTGACATATTTTAGGTTTGGAAGTAATTAATAATTGAGACATTAATGTTATTAATGTAATTAATAAAGCTTTTAAAGTTACATAGATGTCATTTAACCTTTAGGCTGGTTGGGCCAAGTCATTTAAATGTTGCTATACTGTATTAAGAAACCAAAGAGAAAAGCATTTGATCGGTCATACAGAAGAAAATGTATTAGAAAACTGAAATTTCTTGTGTTTGTAGACACACCTGACAATGGCATTTCAGGCATGGAAATAGTACCCCAGTTCCATAGTATTGAGATCCATTCACTCATTACTAACAGTGTGCTATTTTATACAGGCCAACAAAACCTGCTACATATTTTGTATTATCCTATTTCAGAATGTTTGCAGAAATATTGGGTTACAACAATGAGTCTTATTTTCCTTTTCAGTGTGACATAAAAAATGTAAACTCTATTGAGCTATTAGGAAAACAGATATTTTGAAACTCTGCATTTCTTTTGCAGTGAAATAGTCATTTGCAGTGTCTTAGGACTGGGTATGTGATGTTATCGGTGCTCTGTTGGAGTTTTTTTAATAATAAAGATCCGTGCCATTTCATAATCTTTGGTTTCTTTTGTTGTTGATTTTTACAGTCTTTACATTTGTGAGTTTATACAGATGAGTGGGTATAGTACAGTCCTGTATGTGTAGATGCGTGACTGAAAGAAGGTACTCGCAACTATTTACTTAGACTTTTATTCCAACAGGCTTTTTGTCATTTAAATTTGAGTGAAAAATGACAACATGCTTCTGATTTGTGAAATGTCTTTTGTGGAACATTCTCTTTCCTTTTCAGGGAGCAGATGCATAAAAATGAAATGCTTATCTGAGAGATGTCAAGAGGAAATAGGTTGTCCCAGTGATACCTCTGTATGTGTCTTTCCCACCAATTCAAGGTTTAGCAAAGACATTGCTGACAGACAGTCATACGGTTTAATGCCTCCGAACAGACAGAGATTTACAGACATGTAATAGACATTACAGTTTGTACTGTACAGTATGTTTTCACAAACATGCTTCTTTGAATGACAGTGATGTTGAAGGGCAAAACTACAAGGCCATTCAACGCTACTGGAATGAAAACCTCTGCTGCAATAAAGCATCAAGAAGTACTATAATGTAATGTTTTATTTATAAAACTACATGTTAGGAAGTTTATAGAGATACTATGGTAACTCAGTCTTTGGCCACATCAAGAGAAAGCTGAACAGTGAAGGTAAAGATATACTGTAAGATACAGCACACCCATGATTTCTTCAGTGATTTGTGAATTTCACCCCAGCAGGGTACTCGGAGCTAAAATAGCTAGACTAAAAGGGTAGACTTCAGTGAATAAAGAGCCTTATGAAAGACTGTCATTTGCTTTCCTTGGTTTGAAGTGGATTAAAGAACTTTTCTCACATTAGCACTGATGCAGCTGTGATAACGAGATGGAAGGAGCTGTCAGACTATGCCTCGGGGAAGGAGGAGGCCTTCAAAGCACATGTTTTCACCCTGAGGTGTAAATGCAGCCACTCAGAGACATGACCCAGATTGTCTGAGTCCAGCCCTTCCCTCAATCTGTGTCTCCAATGTTGCTGACTTATTTATATATATATATCCATTCTTTATCGATAAATGATTAATCATTTATTCATGGCCAAATGTTTGGATCGATTGGGGAAAAAAATCTACAATCAATTAATTCCAGTGTACACGTGCAAAGTATCAAAAACATATTGCATAGGAGAAAAGGTCCAGTATGTCTCAGGACAAATGATGGATTAAAGTCCATGTCAGTGAAAGCTGGGTGGTGACCCCTTTGATTTACCAGTCCAGATGAACTTTGCACAAACTAAGGAAACACACTGGCTTTTCTTTCATGGCATTGCTGTAAGCAAGTTAATCTTGTCCAGTTAAATATTTAGTAGTTCAGTGTCTTTGTTTGTTTGTACATGGCTTTCCTTTAAATTGCTCGCTTTCCTGTAGTGTTCTTTGCATGCCATGATGCAGATATTTCATCACAGATTTGTGCCGATTCTCTACACGTCACTGCAGTTCTGAAACATAATAATAATAATAATTGCTTACAGTTATAAAGCGCTTTTCTGGACACTCCACTCAAAGCACTTTACAGGTTATGGGGACTCCCCTCCACCACCACCAATGTGCAGTATCCACCTGGATGATGCGACGGCAGCCATAGTGCGCCAGAACGCTCACCCCACATCAGCTGTCAGTGGGGAGGAGAGCAGAGTAATGAAGCCAATTCATAGATGGGGATTATTAGGAGGCCATGATTGGTAAGGGCCAATGGGAAATTTGGCCAGGACACCGGGGTTACACCCCTACTCTTTTCGAGAAATGCCCTGGGATTTTTAATGACCACAGAGAGTCAGGACCTCGGTTTTACGTCTCATCCGAAGGACGGCGCCTGTTTACAGTATAGTGTCCCCGTCACTATACTGGGGCATTAGGACCCACAGGGGCCGCAGGGACCGCAGGGTGAGCACCCCCTGCTGGCCCCACTAACACCTCTTCCAGCAGCAGCCTTAGTTTTTCCCAGGAGGTCTCCCATCCAGGTACTGACCAGGCTCACACCTGCTTAGCTTCAGTGGTGCTAGTTGTGAGTTGCAGGGTTATATGGCTGCTGGCTGCTCCCAAACATAGTCGTGGGAGCGACTTTACAGTACATCAGTTTGCCATTGTTAATTTTGTTTTATACCAACGTGGTTCCAGCATTTCCAAGTTGACATTGAACATTGTACAGTAAAATCTGCAAATGATGCTGTTCTAGTAGAGGCTGCGAGTGACTTCTTGTAGCCAAAAGTGTGTGCAGCTTTTCTCACGGCAAACACTCTGAGTGGGAAGTAACTGGGAAAAACTCCCTGTCCACCTGTGTGACCACAGACCCATATTTCCCTCCCAGCAAGCGGCTGTCTCTGGTGGTGGCTACCCATGTCTGTATCTCCCATATCTCATGCAGCAGGGTTAGAGGAACACAAGGTGTCACAGATCTTAAAGGTTAAAACCTTAGAATAAGCTTAATATGATTAAAAGTGACAGGAAATAAAAACAATGGATTGTGACAATTACAGTGCTGAATGATGAACATCTAACCAAGGCTGAAACTGTGGTGGGGGGACTTGAGACCATCTGAAAATATCACTTGGTTTTTGTTGTATGAAAATGTAAGAATAGAATTTTACTTCCAGACAGAACTGCTTGATTATAAACTACCTGGAGTTACCTAATTACCTAATTGAAAAGGCATTCTGCAAAAATAGATATTGCAAACATAGATAAACAGGTCCTTGCAGATAACCTATTAAAATTAAATATCTAAATGACCTAAATATTATGCACTTTACTGTTTATAAGTGAAAAGATTAAGGTAGGTATAGATTTGTGTAGGAACCAAAAAGCTTGTTGATGCCTGTTTCACATTTCTTAAATAGCTGTGCCTTGAGAGCTATGGTGGAATACTTCCAATTACTTCCAATGTATCTTACAATTGCATCTCACTGCAGAAATAATGGATTCTGCCACCAAATTGCGCAATTTGTGTTATGTGAGCTTTCCCCTGACATTTTTTTGTCGTTTGTAAGCAGGGTATGTTTTACATTTTGTTGAACATGAGGAGCTGACTGCAGAAGTCTTATAGCTTTACGATATATAAAGGGGGTATAACACTGACTGTCCTTCATTTCACAACATGGGGAAATAGATGATTGTATGTGGCTTTGAGAGTGATAGGTCAGTGAAAGCTAATGTGTGGCAGTGCTGTAGCTCAAAAAGCACTTTACTCACAGGGAATGCTTGTTAGATCTCCTTTAGATTTTAGGTAGCAGGGAAAATGTTCAGCCTGAAATAAAAACTGGCTCAGTGTTTAGAGGCTGATAACATATTACTCATGATCGCTGAGTGAAAATCTATAGCACATGACCATATTTGAGTTTAGTGCCTCGAAAGATAGAAACCATCTGATAGAGGAGAAAACTGGTCCAATAACCTCGGAAATTTGTTTTTGGAAGAGCATTTTAGAGAAGAAATTCAACTTAATACCTGTATATTAACCTTGAATAGAAGTGAAGATGGTCTCAAATGGTATCATATTTGTATATTTGTGACAAGCCTTTCCTTTTTTCACTTATTTGTGCAATCTTTGCAATTCAAGATTATTTACTTTATGCAATTTCTTTGTCTATCTCCAGTAAAAGAGGTTTAATAATAGCTTATGAATTCACAATGAATTTCATTGTTATTTCCTGATCATTTGTACATATTTCTGTGATTTCCTTCAGTTGATAGTTGCTGTTCAGAAAACAGTTTGTTTCCTTGGTGGAGTGCTGCAACACAACAAGTGAATAATGCTCTCAGTGCACACAGACTGAAGAGTCCTAATTTTACGTGATGGAACTGAATATACAACAAATCCACTTTGCTCACCAGACACATGACGTGCTTTGGAACCACCTCCTGTTTCTAGCATTTTGAGTCAATATTCTGCAGATGACTCTCTCAAATTAAAATCTCAGTCACGTTTTTACCCTTTTACCTTGCCAACAAGTTTTCCTCTGAGAAAAAAAACTTTTCTGAAATTTCTTTGTGCACGGGATTCTAATTGGACCCCCCCTTTTCAAAAAATACATGCGATACATGCAAATGTGTTTAAAAAATGTGTTTGTGTCATTCTACACTCATACTATTTCCTGTACTCCTTGTTTTTAATTTGAACTAAATAATAAATAATATGCAAGTGTATATTTTTGATAGAACATACTCCTTAAGTTTTGCTCTCAGTGTTTTATGTTATTTCCATTATGTAACTGATTTCAAATTAAAACTAGCTTTTCGTTTACATGTTTTTAGTCTGTCCTCATTGGTTTATTGATATTCAATAACCCTGCCTCATAGTTGTTCAGCATAGTGCTGTGAAGCTGTTTTTTAGATCAACTGTCCTGTCTGTAATGAACAACTTTCAAAACAAACATCTTATGTACTTGTTTGCATTCATGATGTATTGATAACTGCTGAGCCTACAGCCACAAACTATTGGCTTCATTTATTTGTAGATTAAATCAATGAATAATTTGAGGCTTTAAAGAAAACACAAGATAAAAGATCAATGTAAACCAAAACCATAGTACAAGAGAGGAGGTTTTCAGTGTTTTCTTCTAATTAACTGAGATCTAACAAAGAAAAAAGATGAATAAAGATGCCACTGTACAGATCACAGTGTTACATATGAAACAAGCTGGATAAGATACTAAGTTTTTCTTCACATTGTCCCTGTTTGTCCTGTTTTTTAAACCGCACAGTGAAATGAGGAGATTAATGCCATTTATCAGGATTCAGACAGGGGGGAAAGAAGGAACATCTATGACAGGAATCTCAAACTTTTTTTCTTAGGGGGCCTAATATTTTCTGTTTTCTGTTCTAGCCTCAAAAGTCAATTAAAAAAAAATTAACCCAGTTATTTTCTTAGTAGTTATATACAATTTTTAAAGACAGTTTAATGTCTTTTACGGTTACTGAAAACATTGACTTAACTGATGGTACAGTCACCTCATCAAAGATGCAGTTAAAGAGCTATGAAACCGAAATGTCAGGTGTCATAACCAAAAGACACTCTAGGAATTGTTAACAACCCCTGATCAAATTGACTTTGTATTGTGACAGATATATCCCTGAGAATGAAGTCTTAACTGTGGGATAAAAAAGGCTCTGTAGATCGTTCACCTACTGTGTGTAATAAATTGCAGAATTTTTTGTCTGTGAATACCCCCATTATCGCAGGGAGACTCCCCAGAGGACTCCAGTCTAGAATCAAACACAGGACCCAAGAGATGTTGTAAATCACCTTTAGTTATTACTCTTTTCAATGATATTTTTATTTCTTTTAGGCAGGAAGCCCAACCTCCGTAAATGCCCCTTGCGGCTTCTCACGGACATCTGTCACGCCATCCAACCAGGATATCTGCAGGTAAAGAGATTTTCACAGGAGATCACAAGGTTCTTACTCTGGGCTTCGCTTATGACCAGCTGCAATCTCAGGATATATTAGGTTCTAAATATTGCTGTGCTTTATAAATCCTCACTATTTTTTATGCATGCTTTCCTTTTTGTTTCATTTACACTTTTTTCTGCCTTTTTTTGTTTTTCTTTGCTTGATTCATTTAACCCTGCATGCAGTTCTGATGTGGTGGTTGGGGATCAGGGCCCACACTGCCCTGTACAGACAGCCGTGGTCCTGGTGAGTTCTAGCAGCAAGAATTCCACGGCTCAGGGTGTCACCGTGACAGCCGTCTGCCAGGATGCTGCCCAAAAGGCCAAAAGGAGCAATCCTTTTGGGCAGGATTGGATGCATTTGCTGAAGCCTCCTCTAAACATCAAGTCAGATGGTGGTTCTTTGAAATTCTCCAAATCCCTCAACGACGTGGGCCCAAAGATGGATAACCTTTCCAGCGGATTGAATTTCATCGATAGGACATGCTCTGAGGGAGAGCTGGCACCTGTCCCGTTGAACGGCTCAGGTATTCATCAGTTTCAGATGAGCAAAGCCAAAGGGCACAACGGCAAACCTCACCATTTCAACTTCCCTTTCTCGGCTCGTGTCCCCTCCTTTTCCACCAACTACAAATACATCAGCGGTCCAGGAAGCGAGTATTACGCCATTCCAATCCCGCCACATGAAGGGAAGCTGGTGCACGATGCGCAGAAGAGCACAAACATCCTTCGCCTCTTGTTTCCTTTTTCCCGTTCCTCCACGGCCGGGAGCCTTCACAGGCTCTCGGAGCTGGACAGTTACGCTACGCGCTTGCACATGGCCAAGTCCTCCAGTGTACTGATGGAAGGCAATGAGTCCTACTGTACCGATGACATCGGAGATGACGAGGTGTTTGAAGACGACGGCGGTACCGCCAGGTCGCACGGAAAAGCGGACGATGTGCGCGCCCCCCTCTGCTCGCTGGAGGAGGACAGTGACCTGGATTGCTGCTCATCCCCCCTGTCTGAGAAAATGGTCCCACAGTCTCCATATTCAATGTCAGGGGACGTCTGCAGGTTGGTGCCAAACCCCAACCACCCTTGTCACACCCCTTCAGACCCTTATCAACCCTCCTTCCTGCTCCGCCTTGACTTCCTTTCCTCTGTGTTTTGTCCTTTTGTTAGAAATCTGTGAAAGGTATTTTTTTTGTAAAGCAAGATCTGCAGAGCTATTTTTATCACATGGCTTGCTTGATTGTAGTTCTGTCTTTTTTGGCAGCTGTTAAGATACAGAATTAAGTAATAGTGTTTTTCAACATTTCTAGATGTTTGTGATTTTTAACTCTAAAGACAGGTAACTCGCACCACTATGATTCTGGATTCTACGATTTGGCCAAGTACGCCCGGCTCTCTCTCAAACCCCGTGCTTGATATTTAACCTGCTAACGCATAGGGTCCAGTTTTACATACATTTTTGGCCATCGTGCCGTTACAGACTGGAACATTTGTTCACACAGAAATCCAAGCCAGGATTTAGGGAATGATTTAAGAATGAGCTACACATGTTATATAAACACGCTATATGAAGCACAATGCAAATGAAAATGTATTCTAAACAATTAAAAATACCAAAGGCTGTGAAATAAGTGTCTCCTGTATATATTAACTGAGAATTACAAGTATTGTGTGTACTTTTCCTCTTGTGTGTGAAAATATTAGAAAAAATATACCATTTTCCTTCCTGAGTGCTTGTTTTGAAAGCAGTTACTGTCGTATACATGTATATCCATCAGTAAAAAAGCTTCATGATGGATTGCATATTCCCTTAATCTATCACTTGTGTGCTGTGCATTGAGGCTTTTAAAAGCTCCTGACTTTATGCAGAGTAACTGACAGTAACATTGACAGCTCAGTACAAACTAAAAAGGACATGCTGAAAGGAAATATTAAATGTTCTAACATCACATCTTCAAAAACTGAAGATTGGCCATTTTTCTCTTTCTTCACAAACAGATTAGGAATTACTTTGCTGTAAATTGTGTATTTTAAAACTGCCTAGTACACGTTAACTACCAGGCAGGAACATATTATTCTTGTACTTGCCCCTTAAGCAGCAGTTTCTACGAGAACACATCTCCAGCAATTCTGTACATTAACAGGCAGTTGCCTAATGTCATCAAATATAATAGGTTTTTGGCATACAGCATGCTGCACTGCTACGCAATGTGTTTTTAAAACGTTTTCTGTTTTTTAAAGATATAGATATGCGTGCAAAATTCCACAACTTAGGAAAATAAAAAGGACATCACTCACTATCATAAATAATTCTGAGGCTGTGAGTAGAATGAAGTAGGACTGAATGTGTATTTAGGAAAGTATGTTGCCTCAGAGGGGTGCCCCAGTTTGTCGCCTCGTGGAGAATCCTTATAAGACCATAAGAAGCAGCCTTGGTTTTGGGGACTTGAATGGCGATGAGATAACAGCCTGTAAATACATAAGTGAAGAGGCTAACGGTCTGTAGTATTTTGAGTAGAGAATTGGGGAAGTTGGATTGATGATGATTTTGGGGTGTCTGCCAGATGTCTAGGATTTTTCTGAACAAGGACTCTGGTTGCAGAATCAAGCGAACAATACAAGACCCTAAATCATGGAGCAACAGAAATCACGATAACATCACTTAAATATTGATTCATGCAAATGCATCCATTTCAGGTGCACCAAATAAAGTGTTACAGGGAGTAGCGCTGATGTGGTCATCTTATGTGAATAAGAACGACTGCTCCTTCATGTAACGTTTACATTAGCGAACCGCTGTACTAGTGAAGCTGCACTGGCTTTAGTCACAACATGCTTCTCATTGGACTGGGAACACCGAGTTCTTTTTCACAGCCAAGGTCCCAATGTCTTTGTTCTGTGTAGTGCTGCTATCAGTGTGAGGGTCATCTTGGGGCATTTGTTCCTCACTCGGTGGAGGTATGCATGAGCACACTCTCGTCAAGCTATCCCACACGTTTGTACAAAATGTCATGGTGTGGGAAGCGACAGCTTTCAAAATGAACTGCGATTAATAATATCTCAAGTGCCGGGGATCAGTAATGAAAGAGCAACAGCTTAAAATAACTTCAAGCATTGTGTGATGTTATCATTTTAGGGATTGCATGAGCAATCCATCTTTTCCAGACACCGGACTGATGCCCTTTTTTTCCAGACCCTGCTAATATCTAGTTTGAACTCTCTTGACTGGGCTCAGCAGTGCAAGATTATTGGGGCCGTTCCTGATTTAAATAAATCAAGGCAAGGTTTAGAGATTTAAATTAAATAGAAATGTATCAGCGATGAGAGTTAATTATAAAGATCAACTCAGTAGACTGATGGAGGCATATGAGGAGGCCATAGTTGGTGTCCAAGCATGTAAAAATGGTAATCTCAATTTGTTGGTCTTAATTAGCATTAAATGTTTCTCAAGAAGTAGCCTGGAATTTTTTTTTTATTTTTGTTCGAAGTAAAATTAGGACTTATTTTCTTTTGTTTCATCCAAGCTTGACTTTATTCCTGACTTTTTCAGATATTGTATATAAAATAGTAATTGCTTAAATTACTAAATATACCGATCATCAGTTATGTTCTAAGGACATGATATATCCTTCAGTTGCCCGACAGCCTCTGATTGACATTGAGATGCACTTGTGAGCATCCATCCATTTTCAGTACCTACATTATTTAAGCCAGCAGTCACTGGGCACAAGGCGGGACTGCGCCCTGTACAGGATGCCAGTCCATTGTAGGGGACACACTTACAATCAGAAGAACATAAAAACACTCACGAACGAGAGGTAGCCATCTGGCACGTTGAGCTCATTTGGTTTTTAAGTAGAGCTCATCCAGACATTGGCAGCGGCCAGAGGATCCGATTTAAAAGCGTGGTTGGGTAGCTTGTTCCAGACTCCCTCAACATTTTCCAAAAAGAAGTTTCCCTGTTCTCAGTTTTAAACGCACTTCACTGTAGTTTTCGCTTGCGTCCTCTAGTTCGTGTGTCGCTGCTCATTCTGAAGAAGTCCTCTAGGTTAACTTTGTCAATGCATGATGTTTAGATAAGATCAGTATAGGATAAGATCACTTTATTAGCCATATACAATTTCTTGCATTAGGAATTTCTTTTCGCATACCCCAGCTTGCTCTCCATGAGACACACAGGCACACAGACGGAGAGAGAGAAGCTTGGGGTCAGAGTGCAGGGTCAGCCATACAGTATATACGGCGCCCCTGGAGCAGCTGGGGTTAAGGGCCTTGCTCAGGGGCCCAACAGAGTAGGATTCCTCTGCCGTTCCCAGAATACGAACCGGCAACCTTCCAGCCACAGACGCAGATCCTTAGCCACAGAGCCACCGCACCGCCCCTGGGTGGCCCTGGGTTTATTGGGTGCCCTCGTAGTCTTTTCTGTTCTAAGCTAAAATTGTTCCCTACTTTTTGTCTGTCAGTGTAGGATATTCATTTGAGCCCAGTAATGTACCTTCTCGGTCACTCTTCTCTGGACTGATTTCAGAGTAGCAATAGGTTTTGTATATCATATTAACTAGCATTGAATATGGTTTTCCAAATGAGATCTTACTTGTGCATTGCACAATTTTAACATTGAAGATTTTAAATCAAAGCAACTTATTTGAACTATGTGGTACATCCCAACCTTCTACTTACCTTTTTTATAGCTTCCCAAGAGTCTAGATGTGTCTACATCAATAAATAACTCTTCTTCATAAGTAGCGACATCAAGCTCAGTGTTTCCTATTTTATGTACTGAGCATCAGCATAGTGATGCTGAGTTTGTAGCTCGTACTCCAATGTTCTTGTGGTTGTGCTCATACAGTATGTGCATTTGCCTGTAAATCAGGCTGGCATTGTGTTGGACAGGGCAAAGAAACCAGATAACCAGATAAACAGAATCACCAGATTAAGTGATTCTGGTAATCTGGTAATGATTCTGGGACAAATACTATCTGTGGTTATTATTTTTATTTTGTTGGATTTTTTTTTTAATCCTTTGCTCTCTGGTTGCAATCTAGAAACTAGACGTATGAGACCTAACACAAAAGCCCAGGCAATAACACCTGTTTTTTTGTGGGGGTAAAAAATGTCTTATTTGCAGTCCTAAAGCTGTCATCATATCTGTGACATTAAATTGCATTCAGCACAAGCAGACATTCCATCCCTGCTATCCACTAGACAAGAGGATTCAATTAGTCTGCTTTTAAGCGCAAGCCCTTAATTTATTCTTTTTAATGTAATGCCATTAAATGTAGAATGGCTTCTATCGTTTGTGGCATTCTCTGTGCCTTTTCCTCCTCATGCTGAAAGCTTTCAATTGGTGTTCCTGTGAAATACACAGCAATTCCCTGAAACACATCCTTAAAGGGTAAAAATGTTTCTCTGGAGGTCAGTTCAGACAGTTGAAATGTGACCTCGGTTTTAATAGTTGTGAGATGTGGCTTGTTGAAACCCTATGGTGGCTTTGCTGTGCATTAGCATCATTAGAAAATACAAGAAATACCCTTGAACCTTTAGCTACCAGCTTCAGTTTCCTCAGGCATCTTTAGATGAAAGAACCACTTCATTAGGGTTAAAGGCCACAAGCAATTAGCACCTCAAGAGATATATCTGGCTGTGGCTGAAACTAGCAATTCAAGCTGTTACACAGGTATTAATTATCGATTAAAAGTTTTGAATACAGAAGTATAAAGTTTAATGGGTGAGTTTTGTGTAGCACACACCTTTTATTTCACACTTGGAATTACAGCTCATGTAAAGATCCAAAGTCTATTTTTGAATTCTGACACTTCATCTTTCACTTTATCTTGATTATAACACCTGATGAATTCTCTTGTCAGTATTACAGAAAAAAATCATTTTGAAATTAAAACGGATATTGAAGAACCAACTCTACAGAAAGGAAAAATCAGCAAGAGGTGGTGGTTTCCATGCCATGATTGTGGCTGAACAATATTAGGTGAACTGCATTGTTAGCTTACTACAATATGTACTTCTGTGCTTAAATTGAACTGGATATAAATAAATTCAGTTTACTTCAGTATTACTTATGATGGTTTAAAACCTGTAAAAACAGATAATCATGGTCACTGAAATGTAAAATGAGGCTTCGTGGAGATACAACTACTTTGCTTGCATTCAAATTTCTTTAACAATTTTTTCACTGGTACCATTCTTTCATTTACTCACAACACAACTATAGTCTGCATCAAATCATACAAAACAGGAAAAATATGAATGGATTGTTTTTATGAAGAATTACATAGGTATCTATAGGGAGTACTTAGTGAGCTTAAAGTCTGTCAGATGATGTACTTTCTGCATGTGTTAATTGAAAGCAAAAGTTAAGCTCTGACCTCAATTATTCCCATCATTCAGCAAGCAGTATAAAAAGATAAGTGAGCCATATTTTAAAGCAACTGTCTCTACATAGAATGCTCAATATTGATGTGTTTTTGGCATTTATTTACAGTTACCTGTAGGCATTCAGAAATTTAACTTCTGTGGTTAATCCATATGGTGCAAGCACAGCTTGAACAACACCTGAGCAGCAGAACTAATCCCATTTCAGCAGGTCTATCCCTTCATCCTTAAAACCTCTCTTATCTTACACTGGAAGCACTCCACTTTTCCCTGGAGATGAGATAGTGTGTTTGAACACACGTTCCTCAAGAAATGTTTACTGTGTACCTACAGGTGATTTGGCAGAGGCTGCTTATACAAACCAAAAATATATTTGGATTTAAAGGTGCAGACAAGACATCCCACAGTATCTATGCAGCAATGATCTGTTCCATCAAAGTGCCTGGTCCTGCAAAAAATTGTTGTGTTCAAGTGTACATGAGAGGGTTATTGCAAGTACTTTTATATTTTGTGTTGCTGAAGAAATGATTCAGCTTTGTTTCCACCTTCTTTAGCCTTTTCATTTCCCTTCCCCCTGCTACACCCTCATTGGCAACATCTTGAGAGTAAACCCTATTCAGCAATGTGCATTGCTATTAGTAGATGTACTGCTCTCAAAGTAATGCACTGCAGTTTGGTGTAAAACTAAGATCTGGTCAAGTCGAAAAAGAAACAATAATTCCATCTCCAGCTGACATTAACGGTGAGGACTTGATTTATTTATGCCACAACTCTTTCCAAAATATTTTACCACACACTGGATTATAGTAATGAGAAATCCAAATTCTGCATAAAAAATAAGGCTATGTGGCAATGTCAGATTTAATTTCAGTTCCATTATGCTTTAGAAACCTTGCTGATGTGGAGCATGATCTTTTCAAGGAGACTTAAGCATAATGGAACATCACAACAAAAGTGAAAGTAGAGTATTTTTCTATAGCATCACAGAAGTGACAGATTCAGAACTCAAGAAACAGAATTCAGCTTCAGGTTAAACATGCAGTATAAATACAGTGCAATAGTTAAAGGTTGTAAAACTCCCCCGCAAATTTACATATTAAATACACTGATTTCTGTATCGGGCGTTTTGCTTGTTTTCATTTTTGTTTGTCCCATATTGCCTGTGCAGCCTTTTCCATTCTGGGACTTAATTTTGTTTAATTTCATGGTGAAATGCACAAAAAATACGTAAATGATTGTGTGTCCACAGGTACCTCTTGAGTAGAACAAATCGGTCAGATGTCAGACAGCTTTCAGGCATAATCTCTGTTTGAGAATGATGGGAGGGTGGTGATACCTGCTGTTTTTCACAAAGTTGCAACATCCATCTTAACTCATAGCTTACATGATTTCTACATATAAACTGAGTCCCAATGTGTGGTAAATTGAACCAGTTCAGGGTCTGAAGACAAACCAAGTTCTGTTTTGTCGTTTGGAGGAAAGAGCCAAAAACCCTGAACGCTTGATGGTCCCCAGTGTTGGCTTGCTGAGAACATGTTGGTACTGCTGTCCTCCCCCAGGATCTGTCACTGTGAAGGAGATGACGAGAGCCCCCTGATCACCCCCTGTCACTGCACGGGCAGCCTGCGCTTCGTACACCAGGCCTGCCTGCAGCAGTGGATCAAGAGCTCGGACACGCGCTGCTGCGAGCTCTGCAAGTACGAGTTCATCATGGAGACCAAATTAAAACCTTTACGGAAAGTAAGTAAAAGTCTGGGGGGGGGGGGAACTCCCAGAATTTCTCGGGAGAGCTGTGGTCTAACACTTTGCTTATCATTTTAGAATTTAACATTTTAATGATTTTTTTTTGTTCGTTAACGACATGCAGAAGGAAGTCTGATAAGGGGCTTCCTTTTAATAGCCTGTGTGTCCCAGCGGAGTATGTTCCGTTTAATGAACATGCCCTCCTGCCAGATCTGTGGAAGTGAACTTTATAGTCATCGCTTAAAGACTCAGCACTTCAAAATGGTGTTGCTGGTTATCTGATGGCTCCTGCTGCTGGAGAAAATCAGACCAATCTGTTGCCCCTTAAGGTCTTCCCTGTTCCTGGCTTTTCCAGCTGTGTAATGAGACCAGATGTTTTCTGTATGGTGTGCATGGATCTGCAAGACCCTTTGCATCTGACATATGATATCTGCTTGAATGAGGTTGTCTGCTTTTTTTAGTGCTGTCTGAATTGCATTTGATAGCATAATTATTTGAATGTAGCAAGTTTACTTTCAGAAGTTTAAGAAAGGTTTTGATGAAAGTAATTTGATTGAAATCAATCTGTATTACCTTTGTGCATTACGGGAATCCATCTGAACAAAGATAAGTACTGCACAAAAACAGACCATGGACACGATTATAGGAAGAGCTAAGGGAGGTGCCAAGTGTAAAATCAAAATTCAAAATGAATTAAATATTTTTAGAATGAATTCCTATCTTAGGCTCAGTAGAAAAAATCCTCTAAGTACTGTATGTGATTTATATCATTGGTCATGTCAGTTTCTCATGCCTCTGTCAAAGTCTCCTCCCAGAGCTTTCACTCTTCTTTACATCTAATACATTAAGAATGCAAAATGCATGGTGAATCAAAGTTTTATAAATGTATAAATATATATTTCACAGTTATTAGAGTGCATTGAGAGAAACCCAACTCTAAAATGGTGGAAAAAATCCACCGTTTCAGAGTCAGGCAGTTGAGCAGCTCTTCTCCTTTATTCTTGTTTCAAATGTTCAAAATTTGTCTTTTGGTGGTTCAACCTTGGTCCTGGTTCTGTGGCTTTCTCCAAGACCAGGTGTGCGGTGAAAACTCTTTTTATGATTCTCTCGCACACCTGATGAGTTAGAAGCACTGGTTTAAATCTAGGAGTCCAGCTGACAGGGACTGGGAAGTTAATGACTGGCAGCTGGTTCCCCTTAGGTGATTATCTAGGCTGAGTGCCTGTCACAAGCACATTTATCTCTCCTTCAATGTATTGAATCAAAAGAAGACTTTTATGTCTCTGCATATCATGGCACTTGTGTTAAAGGGGTATTTCAGAATGTAATCCGTTTAACTATATTTACAACACAGCTCTGCGATATCCAGCTGTTAATATTTTCTTAAATAAGATCGCAGTTTAGGAAACGTTTATAACCTCATAAGTTTGCTGTAGGTTATGACTTTCTGATCATTGCAATAATTCAGATTTCTGTATCTGGTTCTGTTTATTATTCTCTTTTTACTTTTTCACTCTGATCCTGACAAAAGAATATTTATGTTGAAATGAAGTAAATAACCCAAACTTCCCCTTTTCCTTGAATGTTCTAGTGCTGGGTGGGTCGGGTGTTTATACTTCCTAGTAAGTGTTGATATGGTGAATGCTGTTTGTGGTTTACAAAGAGTACATGAAACGTAAGACTTACTACGTTTTCTTAATTATATAGTGCTTTGTCAAATGTTCAACAGATAGTAAAAAAATTCCAGCATTGCAAAATGCCTTCTAAGAATATTTGCTTTAATTGTAACCCTTTTAAGAATGCTCTTGTAAGTGGCATAGTGAATAATACATTACCACTGTAAAATAAATACAGTAGGTAATCATCAGCACTGATTCACATTTTTTGAATCGCATGGTCATGTGTTGTCAGATTGGTAGATTTAGCTGAGGCATTCGTCCAGTCTCCTCGGCATCTGCAGTTTAAATGCCATCGACAGGCTTTTCTGTTGCTGCTGAGGGTGCACGCGAGAGTGCTGGTTGGTTAAGGGGATTGTTAACGGGGCTGTCTGGCCGATCCTCACAGTGGGAGAAGCTACAGATGACGTCCAGCGAGAGGAGGAAGATCATGTGCTCTGTGACGTTCCACATCATCGCCATCACCTGCGTGGTGTGGTCTCTCTACGTGCTCATCGACCGCACCGCCGAGGAAATAAAACAAGGTCAGACCAGTGGTATGTACAGTCTGGTGCCTTTTGCCAAACCAGTCTCGCTGTCCATGCGTGAAAAGTGTGAAGAACCTGTAACCTCTGCATTGAGCTTTGTTAGCCACTGCACCTAAACCCTGCATGCTTGGTGCGCACTGTCCCTTTCCTTACATAATGCCCAAACACGTTTTTAAAGTGGAGTTTCTTATTCAGTGGTAGCTACTGTAAAGACAAAATTGAGAGGTTTTATTTTAAAAAATTAGGTATTCCTTTGATTGTAAAGTAAGATGAATAGAGATGTTCTCTACAGAATAACTTGCCTCAGAAAATAACGAACCCCCCTTAGCTCTGAAGTCAAAATAAAGGTGATTGTGGTGAGTTTCAGCTCGGGCTGTCTTGTGATGTTGCAGTGACCAGAGTGACACGTGTTTGATGTGCATCTAAAAAAGCAGTGTTTGAGAGGTTTTAAAACCTCCTTCAAAGCTCCATGGTCCATTTTAATTTCTGTCTGTGCCGCATGGACCATTTTAAGCTGCACGTGATCTTAATATTGTAGCTCCCCTCGAAACAAAGGTCAGCACAAAAAAATGATACGAGACTGTTCTGTTTTTTTTTTGGTTTAGACAATGTCAATACAAATTCCAAGGTGAAACATTTGAATCCCAGTTGGAAGTTGCACCATTGTGGATTCTTTGGTTAACATCTTTCCACATTAATCAATCCCAGAGTCTCAGAGAGGAGGTTGTGTCTTCGGACTAAGGGGGAAAGAAGACTGGTTAATGTTTTTTTTAGTAATACCCTTAAAAGGTTTTGAGTATGGTATACCAGTGTAAGACACCCTTCTGGTAAAGAAAGATGTACTGCTTAGTGTTGTGTGCTAAAGTAAAGGGAAAGTTGATATAGACACACAGGGCCTCATTCACAAAGATTTTGTAAATGTTCACAAAAAACATGTGGATTCTTATCTAATGAGATACTGATTATACAAGTTAGTTTGTATTCATGGGGGTAAGTGCCTATTGTTCATGCATGAATTGGAAATTTTGATATAATTAGCATAGCTCCACCTGTGTGTTAGGCAGAGGTCTTTTGTGAAGATGGTCCTTATCAGAAGGCTACCTGTAAATTGTGTTTTAAGTGCAATAATGATCTACCTCTGATTATAAAGGACTGGGCAGAAATTGAGACCATGTGAAAGTGTAGTAGAGTGGGCAGGTGGAAGTGATCTCTTTTTAGGAGAATATAAAATAGATATTTTTTAATTTTATAATACATCATGTAATCTGGGTGCCGCTGTTCTTCTGCTACCAGAACTATCTTCTTCATCTCTGCTTTGATAATGGTGCCTTTTCCTTCCCTAAATGCTTGCCTATTCATATAAACCATTCATTCTGCATGTCACATTTTTGTAAGAATTATCTCAGCCCGTTATATCTGTATATTATATATTATAGCTTTCCCTAGTTCAAATGTGTGCATGTGCAAATTGGGCAGATCTCACAGCTGGGACATGTTTGTGGATACCATGTGCTCATCATTCCACATTTCTTCTGTCTTTCCATATTTACATAAACCTAGATCTGTTTAGCATGTTCAACATGTTAAAGTTTACATTGATGTTCTTTCATAGGTAAGACAGACGGCTTTCCATGGTTGATAAAGTTATTCATTAAGTGGCACTTACATGCTTATTATCACTTCCAACCTTCTGTGAACAAGGCCGTGTGAACTTAAAAGGTTGATAAGATGAATTGTTTCATTTGGGTAAATTAATCTTTTAAGAATAACAATTGAATCTGCAAAGATTTTTTTTTTAATACCACCTGAGTTGGAATATCCAATGCTGGCTGTTCATGTCTTCCAAAACCCATGATCGCACACGGGAGAATGAGGAAGAATAGGCAGGTACTGACCCACTTCAAGCCACCTGTCTTTTAGCTCCTCTGAGTAACAACGCCCCTGACCGGAGGTTCAGTGCACAAAATTGCCTCGGAGACGGAAGGGGTCTGACTGCAAGATTTTGTTGATACTGACATTTGAGTCGGTGCTTAACCTTGATCTGACCAGGTATTTCCATGATTTCCAAAGACTGGAAAAATCAGGTTGCTGTGGATATTGGAAATTCCTCAGCACAAACTAAAGGTGTTAATAGTTAAGTTTACATTAGTCATATCAATAATCATAAAGAGGAGCACATTATGTATCAGACTGTATTCTTATGGTCACAATGTTTCTTTGGTAATACATTATAACTAAAACTTTTTTTAACCATGCAGCCGGAAGAATCCCAGGTAATTCTTTTCAACTTAAATCTTTACTTTGAGTATAAAACTTGAAAAACAGTTTCAGTTTGAAATATGGTGAGCTTGTACAAGGATTTTTTCATACATGCACATTTAATTGGCATAGCTGAGAATATAGTGTAATCAATATATTGGTGTTTTTTGCAAAAATAATGCAAAAAATAAATACCATTTTGGCATGTTGCTCATGTGTCACAGAGGATCCCGAAAGCAGTCACTCAGGAAAGACAAAAACAGAATTTTAAAACTTCATAACCGAGCCTTTATGTAGTTCTTTGTCTTATTTAGAGACAATGTTAATATCAGTGGTAACAGGTAATGGCAGGGTTAAAGAAAATATCTACCAATTAAGTATACTGTAAACAGAAAATATATATGAACCACCATGATTATCTGAAATGGGAGCTTTGTTAATATCACAATTGTGTTGCTCTCGCAGAGTTTCATTGATTTGCAGTAGCTGGAATATTAAAATCAGTTGTAACAAGCCACCCAGATTTGGGTGTTATCATGCACTGTTATAGTCCCCTGACTTAGACATACAATATGTCTCAGTTAGACATGGATGAAATGGCTCATTAAACCATGTAAGCTGGATTTGCGACATCTTGTATCAGTGTCATTTGGTTAAACAATTTTTGGCACTGGGGTTTCAAAAATATTTGAAAGCTCATTTTAAAAAAATACTGAAACTGAGATTTTTTTTCTTACATCAAAGCAGTGTTATTTAAACAACCTGTCATTACCTGAATAAAACAATATGTTGAGGTATTGTATAGGTCATTGGACGGGTCAAGATCTAGGCCTGCTGAGGATTATAAGATGCTTTTACCAGATCAGACTGTTGGGATTCAGATATTCTAATGCTTCAGGTATCTGGGAAGGCTTATGGCAATGTCCAGACCACTGTTATCTCATTAGCAGGGCAGGGCCTGAGTGTGAGCTAACAGCCCTTTTCTGTCTTTTCTGCTCTTTTCTGTTGTTCCAATAGCATTTGTATCATCTTACTTGTTCTTGCACATAATTAACCATCTATTCTATATGGTTAATAATATAGTGCCATTATAAGTCAAATAAACCTCTTTTTGTTGTTAGTTGTGATATCCACAGATCACGAAAGGCTAGTTTTTTGTCATTACTTGTTTTGGACCTTATTCTAGTGGTCCCACACATTTTTGTCCATTGGAAAGATTTTTTAATCTAAACATATTGAAGTAAATCTAGTTTCTGTATCATTTGGCCCTTCGTGGGCATTACATGGCATGTTTGTCCTCCACTTGTCAAGCCAGGCCTTTTGAGAAAATGTTTTCAAGTGTGCATACAAGGTGCAATTGAAATTACATGCGTCACCATTGCTCACATACCGTACATCCGTTGCAGCTCAAATCAGTCTTATTTGTTTGTAGAGGCTCCCAGTTTTTAACTTTTACCTCTGAACTTTTATTGCAGGTATTTTGGAATGGCCCTTTTGGACAAAATTGGTGGTGGTAGCAATCGGTTTCACTGGAGGACTGGTGTTTATGTACGTACAGTGCAAGGTGTACGTCCAACTGTGGAGAAGACTGAAAGCATACAATAGAGTAATATATGTGCAGAATCGCCCAGAGACTTGTAAAAAGATAGTTTTCGAGAAGCCTGCACTAATGGAGCCAAACTTTGAGAACAAAGAGGCCCTGGCTCCACACCTGTCAGACACAAACTCTTCCCAGTACACAGAGCCAGAGGACTACAGTGTGGAAATACTACATGTCTGAACAGTTACGGTGACCTAACCTCTCATTCCTGATGGAACAACTGTTCCTTATGCTTGGGTGGACATTCTGTGGCTCACAGTCTTGTACAAAATTGACCAGGTTCTTTTTTGTTCCTGTTTATCTGCGTCAGCTAGTGTGAATCAGTACACCAGATCTTGAACACAATTAACTACTGCCATCTAACTGCTGTTGTCTGAACTTTAAATTCTGAGATGCTCTTGCTCAAGTTCTGGTTAAGTCTGTGACAACGCATACAAGCATTGTTCTGGCCATTCCTCTACGCGATACTTGTGTTCTCTAAAAATGGAAAAAGAAACTTGAGAAAGGGTTTCAGTTTCAAAATTCTCCTTTTATACCATGATTTTTGTAACTCAGCATTGTAGAAGTCTGATGAATTCTTGATTTTTTTTTTAAAAAAAAGGGAGCAGGTAGGTAATTTTACACTAAGATAAGCATTCCACATTTTTTTTAAAAAAAAGGTTTAGCCCTTAAAAGCAGGTTGTGGTCTGTGTATTCCGAAAAGCAAATAAACTAGTGGAAAAACAAACATTTTGAAGTTGAAAGAATGTAAACTTTTTACACTCATTTTTCTACTGATTTAACAAGTTAAAGCTTTTCTGCTCCAATTCTCTCCATCAGTATCATGCAAACTTGTAGATGAAATCAGTCCTGTTTTATACTGTATGATTGACAACTCTTGTATTAAATGTCTTGCTTTTTCATTTGTGCGATTGTTTAATTATTAGTGGTGGGGTTTAAGTCTGAATTGTAAGCACTAAATAGGTGCAAAGGAATCGCGGCTAGCTGTATGGTAAACTTGCCAACCCCAACTAAAAAATAAGAACTTCAAGGTGTCTTTGTCAGCAGGATAATACATACTTGAAAGTACAGTACATTCCAGATGGTGACAACTAACAAAATTCCCATTTTGAATTTTTGGTGTTTTACACGAAGACTGTATAGATAGAAGTGGAGATCAGTGATGCAATAGCAGATGCATGACATTTGATCCAGATGTATTTTGTAATTTCATAGATCAGAGTGTAATGATCTTCCCATTTGTTGAAAAGGTAGGAATATGATTGTGATCTGGGCCTTAGACCTGAAACAGTTGTCTACAAAAATGCTTCGGGCAGTTAGACTACATGCATCTTAAAAGTGCAATTACCCTTTTGTTAAACTGATCATATAGCTAAATGTTTTGTATTTCACTGTGTATTGTGTACAGGTGGACTGGATACATATTTTTTTATAACTTTTGTTGTATTTATTGAGAAAATAATTTTGAAAGCGCACAGATTTTGTGTATATACGGCACTCGTCCAAGTTACCTGAAGTTTATGCAACTAACACTTAGCAATCGAAATCACAGGAGTATCATATGTAATGTTGCTTTTGTACATTCCCACCCATTGACATGCTCTTCAGCATCCTGCGACGTGCTTTGCATACTTGGACACTTGGAGAAGACGCAAGGGCTTTGCCCTTATTGTCCTTTTCAAATGTTATTGTTGTGTAGCGTGGTAGGTAACAACTGAGTGAAGTATAACACAGTGCCGTACAATCCAAAAAGAGGGGCGAAGCTTAGATAGATATGTATGGAAAAACATTACAAACAATGGAAAACCATGGGAAAAAGGGAGCAAATCCTCTCCTTTTGTGAGGGTGCACTGTTTAGGTATGACACATGACACATGACACAATGTTGAAAGAAAATAAAGGCTTTGTTATAATCAAGAAAGAAACTCAAAGTTAGGTCTTTCATTTGTTTTTTTTATTTGTAAGAACCATGATTTCTGTCTTTCTTTTATCCTATGCTAGTTATTTTTAATGAACTGTAGGATCTTCCAAGGTAAATGTACTTTAACGTGCTCCTAGGATGTCTAACATTAACATGTTACAGTGGGAAGTATACTGAAAATATAATATATGAATATCATCCAGATTGATTTTCTGTTAATCTGTCTGTGAGGGACTGGCTTATATTAAGTGCTGTCTAGGATTTCAAACTGATGTGTTATTGTTAGGAACAGTAGATACAAGGGCAGTCACCAGCTGGTTTTGTTTTAGCTTGTACTGTCTATGTATTAACACCAAGTATAGTCCAAAGACAGTCAAGAGTAACTTTTCTATGTATTAAAGCTTTTAGTTTTCTTAAATTAGATCATTTAAAATGTACACACAAGTTAGCTTGATGATCTGAAGGGGACATTAAGGGTATTTTGCACAGTTAACTCATCGTTCAAATGACTAAACAACTTAATAGAGGAGTTTGAGATAAGAAATGACTTGGAAGCCCAGAGTCAACTTGTTTACAGTCATTTGCTACCAGGCCTCCGTTTTTAATTTTTTCATAAGAAGGTGTTACTTGCATAAAATGAATTGCTGACTGCTTGCAGGCATTGAACTGATCCTGAAATACTGCTCTAGTTCTTTTTGATTGTGTATTCCTTTTCCACACCACTGAATGTGAATTATGTTTGATGTGTATGTATTCATTTGGATATCTGTGCTTTTTTAAAAAAGGAGGTTTTTTTTTATTATTTCCATTTCTCGCTTTATGTTGCAAAAAAATGAATAAAGTGGTTGTGTAATATAAATATTTTCTATTTCAACCTACCTTTCACTTTAAGTCACATTTCCCTGGCTGGTCCTACAAAACGGAGCTGCCTGTTGTTTTAGGCCTCATGTGATACAGGAGAAGGGTTACTTAACCTCAGTTACATTAAGCCTTTCAGCAGTGGTTCCACTTCACAGCATTGAACAGAGGTAAAACTGAAAAGTACATGGACAAATAACAGATGACATCACAGTGGCATTCCTTTTGGTGTAGATTGTTCACTGTTCTCAGAGGCTTTTACAAAACAGAGTGTCCAACAAAGAAAATTGAAGAATAAACTTGAAGTCTTCATTGCTTTTATAGCAGCTAAATATGATTGTTGGTAAACAAAAAAAAATGTTGTAATTTAAGTGTATAGTTTTGTATTATTTTAGGTATGTTTATATACTTTTCTCAGTATTATCTCACTTTTAGCAGGTTGGCTCTTTAGTTTCCTATTGAAATGTATGTGATTATGTTTGTGTCGTGGTTTTGAGGGATTGTTGATTGCAGCAATAAACTTTTGTAAAACAGAAAGAAAAATGACCAGAGGGACGAAGATCATTTTTATTGTTATGTTGATGAATTGCCCTGCACAAGTATGTGTATAAATGTACCTGCTTTTGTCATATGAATGCTTGGTGCCCATGCTAGAAGGAGACTGATATGTGATGCAAAACGGGTGTAAGCGTTTTTTCCCACATAAACATTCTCCAGTATTTTTGTTTTAAAGAAAAATGCTGTCTTTTAAGATGATGAATGAAATATCATCTTTATGATGCATCACTGTGTATACAGTATTTAAGAAGACACAATTTCACATTTAGAAGCACAGTAGGAAGGAATTTCCTTACTTATGACTTAAGTGGAGATTACCAACCTCTAAGGCCCCTTCCACCCGTGTCGTCAAGTTTTTCTTTCCATTTGAAATCTAATTTACTTAATTGACCTGATTATTTGCTCAATCTTATAGTTCCTAAGGTGTTTTACAGTTTTCCTGATTAGAAAGACATATTTGATCCCAAGTCCTGTTACCTACAGTACGTGGAAAAATATCACACTTCTCCATTTTAACACTAATGAAACCATTTAGACCTGTAATTAACTGTAGCATCTGGGTAAAACAAATCCAAGAAGGCACTTAAATCCGCAATGACTAACCCTGTTTTTCTAGTGCACAATTGTGCAGGTTCTGTGCAATGTGTCATTGAAATTGGACGAGACTAAGGATCTTAAGGGCAGGAAAAGGCCCCCTCAAGAAAAAGCAGTCTGTGATTAAGGTCCTCCTGTACTTCATCTGAAGTCAATCATTATAAGCAATTTGATCCAGCTTATAATAAACAGCTACAGGAGTAAAATAAATAACCACTCTTCCATTGTCCTCACTGTAAATATTTCGCACCTTTGTCAAAAACCTTTCGATTCACCATTACAGCCACTGTGTCTGCATCTTTAAATTTTAACATCATTGAAATACATCTAAAAATACCTTGCAGCAACACCTCCAATTTTGATATAATATGAAATGATATGAACAGATCAATTTGAAAGTCTCCTTAGTACTTTCCAAATATGTGATTTCAACCTGTGAATTTTGAACATGTGCCATTTCTTCTCATTTACATATAAGAAGTCCTTAGAGAAGCTTGTTTTTCTGTGCAACAGCTATCAAGCGTAGTTGACAATCTGTCAGGATCCATCAGCACAAAGAGCATCGATGTGTAACAGTCTGGGATATAGGACAGGAGTGACTGGTCTTCAACAAGTTACAACTTTAACACAATTACAAGACACTTAGATGAGGTTGGGGTGAAAAATGACAGCGCATACTGGAACCAGAAGAGACTGCATCAAATTGTTCCCCATAGCTCCTATCACTATTTACAAACATATAAACCTCAGTTTAAAGTGTTTTCTTTATGAATACAATTTTGAATGATATAATTTATGGCTGTCAATTTTAAAAATGTGATATTGTTTTGGAAGTCCTTACTGAGTAGTATGTACAATATTAAAAACAAAACAATGAATAGCACGTTAAAAACATCTCAAAATGCATTTTAGTCTTTTTCTAAAAACATCAGCTTATACTTGAATTTATACTTAAATTAATAATACTTCAAATGCATTAGAATTTTTGTCCTGCACTTATATACCAGGATAATATCTGTTTGGCAGTGTTCTGGAAATCACTGGGTAATGTAAAATGACTTCAGCATACTGAAATTAGTTGATGCTGCATAGGATGCTGACAGCATTCATGTGCTGAAATTTTGTAAAATTAAAGGATTGAATTCTCAAAAATAGAAATATTTGTTTCTTAAATGATAAGTATTGCCAAAATGTTGTATCGTCTTGGATGACTAAAAATAAAACTGGAATAAATAAGATCATGCATGCAAGTTAGTGGCAGCCCTTTATATTCTGAATCAAAACTGGCCCAGTGAGACCACAAGGACTGAATTAGGAATGTGTTTGCCCACAGTAAATGAAGAACACAGGCCTGTCCTGGACACATCCTGTGGTGGGAGGGAAGGATGTGAATGCACATGACTATCGTCTCCACATCTATGAAGACAGGAGTAGCAGTTTTAAAGTTCAATAAACTTGTGCTGTCTGCTGCTAATTTTTTTTTCTGCTTTTCTTGCATTGTCCATTCTAAATGTTCTCCACAGATGCCATTCTGAACCTGTATATCAACTGCACATTGTCCTTTTCCACTTTGAGAGTGAAGAAGTGGAGAGGAATGGATGTTGCACCTTACAACACTAGAGGGCTCCAGAGCACAGCCATGGTCATGGAACTTTTCCACCCCACCCTTATAATGAAAACTGTCTAATTCAGTGCTGTTATAGGTGCAGTCAGTAAATTCTGCAGTTAGTATGAAATCTTTCTCTACAGCAATTTGTAAGTCATAATATTCATAATGCTTAAAAAATCCATCACATTTACCCTTCAAGTCTATTTGACTCATTGTCATGTGTTCGTTATCATTAACATCTCTTATTCCTTTCTGCAGACCAATAAAGCTGCTCTGTGTATGATACAAGAACTAGCAAGACAAACTGTTAGCTTAAAACAAAATGGCTGAAATTTCAGTAGAATATCATCCCAGTGTTGTTTCTACATAAAGGAGAAAAAAACATTAAGAAGTACATCTTAATCATTTTCACAGTAGTGCATTCTTGCCAAATTAGTTTTCAGCCACACAGAACATAGTGTTTGATGTTGCTATTATGAATACGAAAGGTGAGTGTCAGAAAAAAAATGTAACACTTAAAATCTAATTCCATTTAAGAAGAGCCAAATACTAGAAATAAGGAAGCATCACATTAGTGAGGTCCACATTCATTAAAACACCTCCCTTGTTGTTTGCTAATAGGCAATTACAGAAAGAGGTAAGTGCAAGTGCCTATTTAAAGTGAGTCTTTTTGTGTAGAGCATTTTTTGTTTTGTGTTTCTGAATTAAATTGAATATTTGATGAGTTTGACTACAATAAAGACCCCCTTTTCATTATATACTGTATATGTCACTATAAACACCTGCAACTCTGTTTATTAGTTGGAGGTAACAAAGTATGGATACATTGTCATAAATTCAATGCAATTCTAGAATTTACTATTAAGTCTGATGTATGGCAGGTTGTAAGTTAGTTAATTGAATAATTGACATCTGCTGTTAGAACCAATAACACTGCATTATCTTATGCTTTGCTAATTTGCAGGGAGAATTGGAAACATCTGGATTTTGAAAGTGGGGGAGGAATAGTTGCTTCATGTTGAAGTCAGTGGGAAGTAAGTTTATTGCATGAGTGCGCTTTAATAGGAAACGTTTATGAAGGTAAATTGTATTCATTTTTTTTTCATTTTTGATTTGATATGGGCATCAAATCAGACTGAGCCTGTTTATTAGTGTTCCTGTGGTACTTAATTTGTGTCCCTGAAGCATTTGTACAAACAGCATGTTTTCACCTGAAAGAGTAAATTTTGTTATGCTCTAAACACATAAAAAGCTTTTTGGTGTACTCTAAGGTGGAAAGTTGATTTTTAATATATGAAAACTTCATTATTTTCCTGTCACTACTTTGGAAGGTAGATTTTCTAAATGAAGTCTCATTGGAGACAAGTGACTTTAATGTTTACATGTGGAACCACTATGCTGTGTTTAGAAGCAAAACCAGAGCCTCCAGGAGTTATGGAGAATCCACATGATGCCAAGGAGGAGTATAAAAACACAATTAAAAACTGGGTGAGTAGGACTTTATGTTTTTTTGCACATTTAGACATATTTCAGAATTTCAAACACTAGAAAGCACATTGTGTTTATTTTGTAAGATTTTTTTTCCTTCTAGGAGTAAATGGATTGTTCTCATTTGGAAATAAGAATACTTTATTCATTTATGATGGCTAAAAATTAAAAAGTCAATCAAAAATATTTTTTTTTGCTGTGTACATGGAAAAAATAAACCTTACAAAATGATTAAACTCTTAAAATTACCAAACATTACTTTCTATTTTGATCTTGGTTCGTGCGTTGTTTTTGAGGAGCTGCCTTAAAAATGAAAAGTTTTCAAAATGTTGAAGGTACTGTACTGCCACAGGTTTTCAGGTTTTGTAGAATGATTCATTGCTCATTTTTCAGCTGACCTGTATCTGTAGTAACAACAGCTGTACAAAAATAAAAACTGACATTTCCAATTGTTTCATTCTTAGGATTCTGAAACATGACCAGACATGTTCCCTTCATGCCTTTATCTGTTTGTGGCTGGCGAACATGTTGCAGGTGCTCAAATCACAGAGATTGATTGGCATTCCATGGAGAGAGTACTGTATATTGCACAAGCAATCTGTTCAAGATAGGAAGGCCTTCTAATACGTCTACATGGCTTCACAGCAGGGTGAAATTCAAGTCTTTCCAGGGCTTGGACCACTGTTAAGTTATAAAATAATCCATGATATTCATATATGCTACTTTGAGGAGCATTTCAATTTCTGCTGTTAACGTAATTGTAGGTATGTAATTCTGTTGGCCGATTAGAGAGGAGCCTGTGCACCTGAGTCTTTAGTCATATGTCTTTGGCAAATGGAAACATTCAGGACCTACAAGCCCTAAGTCTGCTGCTTCAGCAGAAGAATGCATGAAGTTTAGAATGTGTTTCTGTCAATAAAAAGCAGTTTTAATGTAAAAAGACCAACTACAAAAAAAAGGTTCTAAAAAGTGGGTGGTTACATCAAATATGCTAAATCTGAAGTTTGTCATATCTGAATTAGTTTATTTATACTGAGATAAAGCATTTGGACCTTTATTATCCCAAATATCAATTTATGTTTGCATAAATTGTTCTACAGACATTATTGTAATAGTTTTTTTCATGTATCAAAGAACAATAGATTAACTTGCACTTTGTTACTTCCTTTATAGCTCTCTTGGTTGTTAGTTGTTACATGGAATAATATAAATATATATATACTGTATAAAGACGTGAAATTTCCCCTAATCTAAAATTATCAAAATTCACAGTAATTGGCAGAAGGCTTATACTGTATATAGGAAGGAAAGAGCAAAACACATCAGGCTATAAAGGCATTGTAAATGACTGCTGCACTTTTGGTAAACAGAGATTAAAGTACGTTATAATCTCTTGCCCTTTTTGGGGTGGTTAGTATGACTTAATGACTTTCTGTAATGAAAATCTCTTTGAGGAAAACCATTAAACTATTTTAATATCTCAAATGCCATTTGAAAGCAAAGACTGTAGGTTGAAGTTTTATTAGGACAAATCTGAACATGAAGCTAATTTACTCCAAGGCACCATTATGTATTCTTCTTTTGAACTCTGACTGGGGAATAGTACTGGGATTTCAAGATCTCTGACCTGCACAATTATTTTTTGTACTGTAGGTAACAACTACATCTGAAATAAACAGCCTTTATTGAACATGTAACTCTAATAAATGCTTTCAGCTTGTGTCCTAGAAAAGAAAATGATCTTTAGACCCAAAAACCATGATGCTTTGGTGGTCTCCTGCTCTTGCTTTCTTGTTTAGGATTCCTGCTATTGAATACATGTTGCAAGAGAATTAAAATATATACTGAACGTCTAAAGAAATATCCCCTTATTACTGCAACTAATTCAGTTATTCAGAAAAATGATTTGAAACAAAATCTGTTCTGTAACAGGTGCACTAATATGTTATCAACCAGGCATGACAGCAAGTATTATGCTGATGAACATTTGTAACTAACAGGGTTGTTTTACAAAATGTCATCTGAGAAAGTCACGTGAGCAGTTTGCATGTGTCTGGTCACCGCTGAAAGCAAGACAAGCCTGAAATCTGTAATGCAAGCTCTGTTGTGCAAACTCGGTTCCTGTGCTCTTGCAGAGCCTGGGCCAGCTTGTGTCTGTCCATTGGTCTCTAGATGCTGCACGACATGCTGTATCATCACACAGATGTTCAATGGTCAAGTTGGGAAAGTAGTGCAACCACAGCACAATTGTCACTTGCTCATAAACTGTTGTTACTCAAATAGTAACAGGATGTGTGCTGGACTCTGCTGTAATGATATTGTCAGGATTAGGTTCCAAGAAGGGCAGCAGGTGAGGTCCCAGATCTTGATCGGTATAGCACCGTTCAGTCAGATGGCCATCAATCTACTAGCGGAGTTACAGTATGTACCAACTATCCACTCCTTGCCAGATCATCACACTTGGATCTTCACATCGATTAGTCTGCTGTACATGACAATAAGCATGTCCTCCTTAACTGTGCCATGTCACTGACGTCTTTAGGGGTGGTCTATACAAGACCTTAATTAATCATTAAAGAGGGCTTGGCTTCAGTGCTGGTAAGTCCATTAGAGGTGGTGCAGCAGCATGCCAGTGTCTGGAAGGCATTGTTCTCTTGATAAGTAAAGTAGAATACAGTATGTAGGTTCTCTTCTGTTTTTCTTTCTTGAGTTTTCTCCTGGCTTGACATTGAATGGGATAATCCACCTCAGCACCTTCTCCCAATCAATCTGCTTAAAAATATGGCAATTTAGTACACATGCAACAAAGTCATATGAGTGCCTCAGTCATTTGATCATGAACAATTAATCAGAACACTGCCAGAGACTTCTAAATAAAGCCCATTACATGTATAATGTTATTTGTACACTTTGTACACATGCATAAATAGTGCTAGATTTTTTTTTAATAACAGGGTAATTGATTAAGTAAAAGTTCATTAGCCCAAATGACTTTCAGTTTAGACAGCAGTTAAGTGACATTCTCATCAATAGCCTTAATTCTCATAGCTACCCTGTTTTACAGAGGTACTGTACCGTGATATGTGATCTTTTTTCTTTTGTTTTTTTCTTAATTACTCTACGCTGGGAGAATTTTTCAAAAGAAATCTAAAAGGAGTAAAACTGGCCGATGCTCAAATGATAAGAGTTAATTTCTGGGGATTCTCTCCTACACTTTATCATGACTCTTTCTCCAGAACAGCTCAGCTTGTTATAAAATAGCAAATCTATCTAAAAATATTTTTTGTTTGGCCAGCAGATGACGGTAGAACTTAATAAAAACAAATGCTTTATTGTTTTATCAAGTATATCGCAAAGCACATACTGTACAAAAACAAACTAGGATTCGCCTACTGATATTTGCCACTACCATTTTTCTCTTTCATTCTCCTGTCCTTTTTTTCGCACAACAGTGCAACACTTGCAACAATGATGTTAAACTTTTTTTCATAAACAGGTCTGTGTGGTAACTCTTTGACTAAGAGGGGCATCTTCGGGCTCTGCTTGTTTCTTAGGACAGATTTCTGATTGCAGAAGGGCTTCCTGTGCACTGAGGCATTGAGGAACCAGCTGAATGAATTCTGTGACCTGGCAGGCAGGTTTGAGCAAGAACGGACTTTGCAGCATGTGCAAGATTCGCGGCAGTGTGAAATATTGCGTTGTGGGGCGGTGTAGAGTACTGCTTTGGGTGCTGTGCTCTTAACTGGAAGGTCGTAGGTTTGAGTTCCCTCTTCAAACATAGCTGGTGCATTCTTGATCAAGGTAACAAGCTCGTTACAACTCGTGCGTACCAATAAGCCTTAGCACTGGTTTTCAATGGGTTAATGGCCTTTCCAGGAGGGAGTTGCACGCTCTCCATTGGCTTAATTCCAGAGAATTGAATCTCAAACAAGCATAAGGAGCATCTAGGCTCAAGGGTGGACATTTTTCAATTGAAAAAATGTTATTCTCTCTCATTATTTTTGTGCTCACCCGGTTTGGAATGACCAGCTGGGCATTTTTAACATACCGGCTCCCGAACCCCGAGCACGCATGGGAAAGTAAGCGCGGACTCCACCCACCTGCCCACCTTCAAGTCCTGCGGGTTCAGTGCTGACCAGAGGAGAGGCACCTTCCTCCCTGGCTGCACCTCGGGCCTGCAGGCACCCAGGAGGCCGCAGTGGTCTCTGTGTTGCTGAGAGACAAGATCCTTGATCAGATGATCTTGCCCTATTCAACTGATGGTTAGCGAATCTGCAGCGGAGTCACTAGGGAGGCCAGCACCCGACACGCCTATGCAAATTCTCCATAAAAATGGCTGCAAAATGAGAGCAGGGCATTCAGCCCATCTAGTTCATTAGGTACTGTAGTAGCTAATTTATCCAAGGGTCTCACCCTGGCTGCTGTTTCTTTCAAGAACTGGCTGGATACAACCCTTTGTTGCCTTCTGCTCTTAGACTTCCACGTAGCTTCTTCTCGTGCCCTCTGGTTTGTGTTTTACTGTTTGTTGTAAGGAAATCTTCTCTGCGAACTTGTCAGTGCCTCTTGGGATTTTGAAGACTTGTCAGGTCCCCGTGTAATCTTCTCTGTTTCAAGATGAAAAATTTGTTTCCTTCTGTCTGTCGGTGTAGGACATTCCTTTAAGCCCCCAAGTGCTTCTGGTTCTTCTTCTCTGGATTGATTCCAAAGTGACAATATCCTTTCTAGTTCATCGTGCCCAGGATTCTATATCAGGCCTCTCTAGAGCTTTATAAATTGACAACACAGCATTCCTTGATTTAAAAACTGACCTGTTTAACATTGTGTTTGCCTTTTTAAAGGTTTCCACACATTGTCTAGGAGATGTAAATACTGTGCTAACCGTTTGTCTGAGTTTCCCTTTGCTTTGTGTTGTCTTCACTGAGGAGGTACTCAGTCAGTCTACCATTGCTTTTCTAACATCCAGATAACTGCTGTATTTATTCTGTACTTTTAAGTCCCTTTCTTCCAACAGGACAGCTAACTTTGTTAAAGGCATAATGATTCTGAGAGGTGCATAGAATAATGGTTAAATAAAAAGCATTATTAAGATTGTGTTTTATAATGTTAAAGTGAATAACACTTTAATGTGCTGGATTATACTGTAGCTTGCACGCAGCATTTTATGTAATAGTAAATAGTAATAAAAAGATTACTATTATATGAAAATGCCTGTTCTAGCTAAAGTTTTCTTTATGTTCAAAAAACAGGTTTCATTAACTTCAGTCAGGGCTCTGTATAGTGAGCCAGACTATTTTGAAGCTGCACCAGGTCATGTAGCTTCTGTTTTACAACAAGATGGTGAGAGATTAAAATTACTCTTTAACCAAACCCATAAACACTTTTGAACAGCCTGCTCAAATGCATATTTTTTTATTTATATAAAAGATATTTAACATAGAATTCGACCTCACTTGTTCCAGACTCAGCAGTGGCAATACCAGCAAAGTTTTACTTGGTACAATTTTCTTCTTCATTTTTCCTTAATCTTTTCTATGCGGTATGGTCTAGGATATAAGAGAAACTCACAAATTGAAGATAAATTTTGCCTGCTGAACAAAATGGATTTAACATTACATACTTTGTAGATGGTCTCCTTGGGCAAAGGGTTTAATATTATTACTGCCCTGTCTTTCTCACACCTGAAGAAGTCTCCACGGCCGAAATGTTGTGTTTTCTTTCTTCTCTTTTCAGCATGGAATAAACCTATTACTTGTTCCTTATTAATAAATAGCCCAACAATAAAGAATAAGCTGCACTTTTGATAAACGTATAACCCTAATTTGTAACCAATCTAATATGATTATCTGTAAAAAGAACAACATACATTTGATTACTTAACCTGCAGGCTGTGCAAAATAGGACAATATTACAAAGATAATGCAAATGTTCCCTTTTTTAGTACAGATAACACTGACTGACCAGTAGATTCAAATTAAACTGGAAAAAAATCATTTATAAAATAAATATAATACTATCAGGTATAAATAAAGGGTTGCCATACATGGTACATACATATCCAATGACAAAATACTATTCTCTGTGTAATTATGGGGCCAGGATGCAGCTCTATAGATCATGAATACGAAAACTGCATGTTTTTTCCCCTTGTCACGTTGTTACACTAAAGATAGAAGCAGAGGCATAAAAATGATCACTTTCAGTAACTGGGGGGACAATACATTTGTTTTGAGACATCCTGAAAGCAACTTTATCCCCTGGAAATACAGTATGTACAGTAGCTTCTGACTTCCTCAATATGTTAACAATACAAAATTGTCCAAAATAAAGGGAACAGTAAACAAATGTATGTGCACTGTATATGAAATGCTCGTTGAATAAAACAGGTCTGTATATTAAACACACCCATTCCCCTGGTGCTCCTGGAGTCCTCTGGGCTACGTGTTAACAGAATGAACGAGTGTGACTGGATTGTAATATTGGCCATATCGCATGAGGGCTTGCATTTGGTACTGTAGTATAAAGTTGATAATATTTGTTCTTGTTAATTGTTTGTGTTATTTTCCCACATGTTTGTAATCCCACTGTGAGCGTATGAGTAAACGTAGGCTTGTTTGGACTGCGTGTTAGAGTGAAAGGAGTGAGATATTTCCTCCTTTTATGGGCATGCTAAGTCATGTGCTTCTTTCTGAGCAAAAATACAATTTTATTCCGAAGAAATTTCACCAATTATTAGTGCTGCAGTTAAGATGTATTTTTGTGTAAATTTCCCATTTTTAAATATTTCAGAGGTGTACCCTTCATTTAATATACAGTACAGTACAAGCACCTATTTCAGTTATAGCTGGAGTTTGATATGAGCTACTTTTCAGTGTAGGTAGGCTGTTTTACATTTTAATAATGTTTTAATATTAGAGTGTGCATTTATGGAATCTGTCAGTCTTTGCCCACATTCATCAGGATAGCATTCTGCGTATCCTATTGTAGTTCCTCACCCCTCTTTTAGCCAATATAGTCTCATTGTAATAGCAATGTGTGTCTTTCACTTGATGTACATTATTTCTTTATTATTTGTGTGCAAATTGGTATATGTTTTGTAATTGTAACTGTTGCTGACCTATACAGTACATAATGGAATGAATATCATGTTGTTTAGGACTGCAACAGCAATACTAGGGAGGCTGACTGCAATAATATGAAAACTTACAGAACTGCAGCTGGAGATAGAGATCAATAATGGAGAAAATGCTGTACTGTTCAATTTAGAATGCCTCTCATTTATTTTACATTTTAATTAATTTCAAGGCCAATGGAATTCTCAATGTTATGTTTTAATAATCATATCTAAAACCCAGTTAAATTGCTATAAGGTAGGTGAAGTAAGTGGTTTGTGTGACAGATATTATACATTCATGGCTCTGTAGGAAGACAAATATGCTGTAGAACAATTTACCAAATTGTTTAGCTTTTGCAGAATGTGGCTCTTAAGCAGTACAGATTGCAAATGGTTTTGGGCTAATTCAGTAACCATTATGCGGAGGTTTTTGCAAGAGAAGGCACTCTCATGAGGTTAGTTTACTTCAACCATGATTCATTTAACCACAATCCTCTGTCTTAAATTGACCTTAAACCAGAGGTGTCCAAATCTGGTCCTAGACAGTCAACTTGTCTGCATTGTTTTTCAGGTTTTTTTAAAGTCTCCTGCATGTGGGTCAGTACCTTAATGGGAGACCTCCTGGGAAAAACTAAGGCTGCTGCTGGAAGAGGTGTTAGTGGGGCCAGCAGGGGGGTGCTCACCCTGCGGTCCATGTGGGTCCTAATGCCCCAGTATAGTGATGGGGACACAATACTGTAAAAAGGCGCCGTCCTTTGGACGAGACATAAAACCGAGGTCCTGACTCTCAGTGATCATTAAAAATCCAGGGTGTTTCTCGAAAAGAGTAGGATTGTAACCCTGGCATCCTGGTCAAATTTCCCATTGGCCCTTACCAATCATGGCCTCCTAATAATCCCCATCTATGAATTGGCTTCATCACTCTGCTCTCCTCCCCACTGATAGCTGATGTGTGGTGAGCGTACTGGCGCACTATGGCTGCCGTCGCATCATCCAGGTGGTGGAGGGGAGTCCCCATTACCTGTAAAGCGCTTTGAGTGGAGTGTCCAGAAAAGCGCTAAATAAGTGTAAGCAATTATTATTATTGTTATTATTATAATTTTATGAAGTTAAACTGATAACAACTAAACCAATAATGGGCTTTTTAGGTTGAAATAAAAACCAGGAGAGACACTGGCCATCCAGGATTAGAATTGGTCACCCCTACAGTACCTAATTTCCACTTGTGTCCCCTGATCCTTGCTAATATGGTCAATGTTTTTTGAAAACTTTTTGATTTGTTTCCTGTACATTTGATTAAAAAATAACTTAATACTACATGTCAAAGCTAGCTGTGTGTGACACCCATTTGACAAAATCTTTTTTGAACTGAGTTGACAGGTGACATGACAGTTTTAACATTCACTTCTAATTGTTTTTTACTCACGCTCATTAAAGTTGAGCATAACTGATCCTTGGGTTGCTCGTTCCTGTTTCAAAACCTAATATTTTAAGGTTGTATTGTAAAACGATTTTGTATCAGAAACAGTTCATATACATTAGTACAAACATACCTCAGTCTTTCTTAATCATCTGCTTTTCCATATGCAATAAAATATAGCCCTCTTATCTGCATTATGCTATAAATAAATATATATGAGCACACTGTAAGAAAAAACTGTGTGTGGTCTGATTGCAGATCAAGTTGTGTAATCATGATTTAGTACCAATAGATTGCAGCTTCATGTGGTTTCAGAAATATTCTGCTGAGGGAAGTGTTTGCAATATTTACACTACTTTCGTGCACTCAAATGAGTGATCTAAAAAGTACGTACCGCTTTTCACCAAACCCCTGGTTGTGGGGTATTTACACAGGGCTAGCAGGGTAAGCATTATGAGCCACAAATATGCTGCATGTTTCCTTCAGGGTGATACAGCAACTTGCCCTCCTTCAGACAATTTTAGAGACAGTCACACTACAGGGAAGTGGTTGGAGTTTGTGCAACAAGAATGAGGCAAGTGATGTGTTAAGATGGAAAACAAATTATTTGTTTAGTAAAGCATGGACCAAGGGCCTTCACCCCTTGAGGAATCTATTGTATTTATTGTCGTAGCAACCCAAGTCATTTTGGAAACTCACAGGCAAGTGTAAAGGTCTCCGCACAGAGGCGATGTGATGAGATAGGCATTCCGAACAAGCCGAAGCCTTTTTATTTTGTTAGGCAAACCAGCAAATACTGTAGTTACGATTATCAAGACAACTTCAAAACATGGACCAGCATCTCTGTGGCCTTCCTGTTCAGACAGCTATCATATCTACTATGAGTTCTTGCCAATTTTTCCTGAATTATTGTACAACTAAATTGATAAATTGATTGAGATTGTTTAGAATATACTGTCTCTCACAGGTATTGCTGCTTGGGGTTCCCTGTCTGCCTTCATAAACTCTGTAAACTGCATCTTCTGCAATGGATAAAATTCCCATCAGCAGATCTATTTCTATTTCAGCTGGATCAGAGGTGTATTAGTCTTCAGTCCCCATACGAAGGTATGGTGTTGGTTTAAGCTGTAAACCATCGCATTTGGTTGGAAACTGTGTCTCTAAGTCAATATACTGTATGCTACATGTGTTGTAACATGAGAGTTTACAAATTGCCATCTTGTTAATTTCATTCATTGTCTGAAGGAGAGCAACTTATCCTCTACACTTTCATTGGAAAGCGTGTGATGTAACACTGATGTTGTATGGATGACATAACAAAGATATCTAGCAGCTGTGTACAAGTTCAGGTTTGCTTGTCTGGAATTTGGCCTTGAAACTATTATATTGTTGCTTAATTGTCCAAGGTCGTGTTTCTTTAGTATGCAGCAAAACTGTCTGTACTTGTTTAACAGTTAGGATGGTACCTAAACATCTGAGATTTAATGTTTTGTGTGTTTTAAATGCTGCGTCATTCACTAATTAATTATGCTCATTATAGTTTTACTTGGGTGTCAAGTTTGATTTGCTTGTACGTGCACTGCAGCATGACTTGTGGCAGTTAGCATCTGATGTTTTGAGATTAATGCCTGTGATAAACATATCCCTCAGTGTCTTCTTGAAGTGTAGTGGGTCAATTATGAAGACCAATACTCTTGTCTGTTCTCTAGAATCTATCTTTTCAATTTAAATTACAAATTAAAACTTGGGTAAAGGTAAAGGAAAACGTAGGTTTCCTTGAACTTTTTGGTAAGGGTTAAAATTTTAATCTTTTACTTATAAATTAGATATTTACATTGTAGCCATGAATTGAAAAGGAAAGTAAGAGGAATACATTAGTCTTCAAAGAGATTATAATTTTCCTCCAACAAGGAAGTTAGAGGTACTGTACATAACGGCCGGAATAATACTGCGGTAAATTTCTCTAGCCTTTTCAAAAGCTCTTGTTTCTAGTTTTGCAAATTACCCCAAGACATGCAAAATGGCTCATCTTGAATCCACATCCAGGCAAATGAGGAGAGTGTGGAAACTAGATCTGCTGTGTTCTTTGTAAGCACGACAATATGCTACTCTTCAAAGCAAATTCTATGCAAATTAATTGTGTACTGCTGGCACAAAATGAGGTTAATCATGGTTTAGAGCTAGATATTTGTATTCGCTGTATTAGCTGCGTAATAAGGTAGTTTCAGTAACTTAATTTTGCATTGTTTTTTAAACAAAAATGGCTCATTTCTTTTCTGTTCCCAAATCCATTCTTTTTTACAGTCTATTGACTCTTAAAGCTTCAGTACCCTGCACCGTTTCAATCTTTTATTATTTTTTTTAAAGAATCTTGCAATTCCCAAACAACTTTACAAATAACTGGGACAAAAAAAGACAATACGCATCCTACACTCCAAAGAAAGTCGGTATAAACAGGTTTAAAAATTAGATTTGAATTGTCTCTGTCTGTTAAGTATTCCCGTTTACAGTGGAAGGTGTGCCTCAGGTACACTGCTGGAGAAGATCTCATCTCAACACGCACGCTCCATAGTCTTGTTTAGGGGACAAGCAGGAGACTGGAGTCGGAGAACCTACATCTGCAGCTAGAAGCTCAAGAGGGGTATTCTGAAGTCTGCACATAGATTAACAGCAAGGCAGTACAGAGATACAGTAACAAGACAGAATCTATACAGTATGTTCATCATAACGACACCTAGCCGATCCTCTAGCTGCTCAGTTTTAAGCATGTTGAAGTTGAAGTTAAGTGCGAAGCGGGTGGAGCAATACAGTAGTTGTGTATTTTTGTTTTTTTATCATCCAGATTAGTTTGCCTGCTGTGGGCAAAGACAAGACAAGACAGGAAGGGATGTAACCAAGCAATGCTCCTAAAATGAAAGATGGGCATTAATAGCCATGATTAGAAAAGTGGATTTTTGCTGTGGAAAGCTAAGATGATGCAATGAAATGGTTTGTGCAAGTTCACCATCATCTATATAATTCAGAAGCCTCCTGATCTTTAAGCACACAGTAAGAAGGTAATTAAATTCAACTTAACTATGAAATTAAATTGTATTAGTATATATTTGGCTTTCAGTTTACACTGTTTCAGTTTTGCACTGTGTAGATTTAGTTCAACTGGCATGAAATCCAACAGTCCCCCAGGACCTGAGTTAGGAACACTGGTTTAGAAGAAATGTATTTATCTGACAGAAATATGAAAAGTAGAGGTAAAGGAATGGCATCTGTAACCTAAACCTGATTAATGAGATGTCAGCACCACTGAGCATTGACACGTACCTGTTTCAAGAGCTCTTCCCTGCTGGACTTCATATCTAAGTTTTTTTTTATTCAGCGGCACCAAGTGAAAACTGTTACAAAAAGAAGGCATTTGATTGACATTTTTCTGAACTCGCACAAACTGATGTTTTTTCTCAGTGTGTATTTGTTGTATTATTGTGTATTGTGAAACCTGTCCATTCAAATTGGATAAACCTTTAAAAGAATAGTAGTTCAATAGCACTTTGATTCTTCTACATGCTTCTTGCTACACTTGCCTTTCTATCATTGCTGTATTTTGCTTAATTTCTGCATTAAAATTATGCTGCAACCTACATTCTTATTTTAAAACTTGATATATTAGACTGTAGCCTTTATTATGCTGTCTGTCAAATGAAAATAGAAATGACGATTAAAAAGATCATTCCTTCCTCTTACTGATAATCAAAAGGCAGTTTTATTCTGACTGAAAGTAAAGTATGAAAACGGCCAATGGTTTCTTTTAGATGCTGTTGAAAATATTTGGGAAAAGCTTTTTGGAAATGCTGTGTATAAAAGCTATACTATAAATATAAAGAAGTGAAACAGTAGTTACCATAAAAGATATATTGAGTACTACAATCTCAGTATTAGATTGTAGCCTTAGTTATTGTTACAAAATCTTCAAAATTTGAACTGGAAGGGAAGAATTGGTTTCAAAACTGCAATTCTCTAAAAAGTGCTGAATTGAATTTATTGGAAATACATTATAATAAAAGAGAGAGATAAAATGTACATTTCAACAATTGTTTTATGTTAATACATTGGTTTTTAGGAACAAGACACTGCAAAGCATACAAATCACTGATCACTGCACCAATAATCGAATACAATTCTTCACTTGTAAACATATCTGAGTGAGACTAAATGGCTATGCATGCAGGGTTAAGTTTTTATTAATTTATACATGTATTTTGTTAACCTGTGGTGTTTGCCGAAACATTTCTCCACAACTGACTAATGCCTTTCTAGGGGTTAATAGCATTTTAAATGCGTCTCATAGACAATCGCATACAATTCCATTCGCTTTCAAAGCCATGTAAAAAACAGATATAGAGCCAAATGCGCATCACACTTGCAGTACCAATGAATCTCAGACTTAAGATTATATTGAATTGCTATCACTAATCCTCCTTTCTAGCAAATTGTACATGAGCATTACTTTGAAAGAATTAAAAAAAAAGATCTTGGGAACAGACCACCTGAGTTCTATGCTGATGGTATTCTGTTCCAATTTCTCAAGACAGTAAGTGTTATAAACAAACTGTTCAAGCCTAACTCTAAGCCAAACAGTTCAAGGAAAGCAGGACTGCTGTAAGACACCAGAAAACAGCTCAGTGCATCCCTGTACCCACAAAAACTGGATTGTTTAGAAAGAGAAATGTGAGAAAATCTTGTAATTTTGGTTTCCCTCAGGATATAAAGCAAGCTTTATGTATGTGAAGTGGAGGAATATCTCCATTTTAGTCCTTGGTATATCGCAGTTCTAAACATTTTCCCCTTGAGAACTTGTGCCCAGTGGAGTAAATTTTAGTTGCTGTTCCATAGTAAAACACAAGGAAAAAACACTTCCGGTGAGTAGTACCCACTATTCACATACCTATGAATCGTTTATTTTGCAGTCTTGGACTGGTGAATTATGGTTGGTTTATACTGAAACTGAAAGATTTACGTGACAGAATCTCATTCTATACCAGGCATTAACCATTGTAATACTAATAATGAAATAAAGAGGGCTTGTAACAAAAATTTAATTTATGCATAGATCTTTTTTTTAACCCAGTAGGAAGCTATAAACTTTCCAATGAAAAAATCCCACTCTTCATCATTAAAGATCAATAAAGAATAAATTACAAGAGTCTCCTGATTACCTTTTAAAATATATATGATGAAAACAATCCTTTGAAAAAGCAAGACAAGGATTTTGTTTTTTCCAAACATAATATTAAGCTCTTTTACTCAACTGGAATCGCCAAGCCCTGGGTTCTCTTCGGGAAGTTAAACCGCAACACTGTTTGGGACCCTGTCAGGTGAAAAGTAATAGTAGGGCAGTTTCTTGTTTTTGTTTCTTTCCTTGATGATGCTGGCAACCTCGTCCAAGTTCTTCCGGAATCTCTGCATGGCCTGCTTCACCGGTTTCTCAATAAAGTGTTCATCCGGGTACATGCCTAAAAATAACTGACAATAGGAGTGAAGGTAATTTCAGGAAAAAGGACTAGAAACCCTTAACTTGAGGGTTGATAGTCAAAGCTCACAGCTTCCTTTTTTTTTCACGGCTGTTAAATAGAAATTCAGTCCTGATATGAGCAAAGGAGATTTCTGATCTTAAGCCACAGATGAACAGTTCCATAATTCAATTGTATTTAAATAAGAAGACAGATTGCTTGTTTTTTTTCTTAGTTAGTTGGGAATTGAAGAATAACTGTAAAACCTGTGGGAGTCCCTTTCTTATGTACTAGACTTGGCCATCTATACCTATATATACTGTTTAAGTCTGAAAACTGTACCACTTTACTATCCACCAAAATAAGTCTTTCATGTTTAAAATCCTGTGCTGGAGTTTTTAAGGAGCAGGTAGAGGCTTCCATGCCTCTGAACTTTGCATTGAAAGCAGTGAATGAGATTTAAACCAGGAATGATGGTCCTCTGCAGGAGATCTGTGGAATGTGACGCATCTGCTAGTACTTCGGGTTTCCAAGTCTCAGAGTTTTAATGATAAACTACACGGCCTGTAGAAAACAAATGTATGTACTGTACGTGGAGGCACTCACAGTCCTACTTACTTCATTTTCCTGAAACTGGCTGAGGGCCCAGACAGCCCCTAGATGCCAGCAGGATCGGCCACGGTCAGGAAGAGACTCGATGATAAACTCAATCGTCGTGACGCCCTTCTCGGTGGGTGGCGGGCGGCGCATGGTGGGGGGGGAATTCGGAATCCAGGAGCACCAGTCGTACTGTAAAAGTGCGTTGGAGTTGCAATCAAGATGGAGAGCAGGAGGTGCTTCATATCACAAAGAGCTGTGGTAGCTAGAGCGAGCCACCCAGCCACTGTTCAAGATGATGCCCTTCAACAAACAGCTGCAAGAGATCCTTGCATTGACTGTTTACAGGCAACCCAACCTCCCTGAAGGGTTTAATAGCCTCCCTTAGTTTGTATGCTCACTTATGTTCTATACCGTTCACAGAAGTAGATCATTCTACATCTCAGAGCCCAGAACATGCAGTCTCCATTGCATTCAAGATCTTTATAACTCCTGACCCAGCCACCACCATCTCTTACATAAGAAAGAAACCTTCATGTGTGGAATTCAAGGAGGCAAATTCAACATTCACAGGAGTTAAGGCATGACTAGTGGCATGATTTACTGTAGATCAGGAATGACCATTTGAAGCCTTTGGGACACAGCAGAAACATTGTAAGCATTGCTAAAATTAGATTGTGGAAGGAATGTTAAAATAAATGTTCCCATTATTATTTTTTGCCGTTCTCCCTATTAATGATGCAACAGTTATTATAATTATATAATGAGTATTATGAACAATTCATTGTTATGCAAATCGTGCGATGATATAGTAAATTAAATAGTTCCCAAGGTTGGGCTTGGCTGATAAAATTCTGAAGCTTAGCCAGATTGAAACATAGAATACTATTACCTCAGTCTGTTGTTTTTTCAGATAAGGAGTGCTTAGGACTGATCACTGTATTGTGTGTTAAGCACATCAAGACAATTTGATTTGATTAAATTGGGGTCCTTTAAATGTACAGCAGGCTTTTGCAGATCTGCAGTTCAAATATGAGCTTTTCTTTCCTTATTGTGTTTCACTGCAAAGCTTTGCCAAAAGTGAATGAGGGGGGAAAATAACTTTTCAGGAACACCTTTCTCCTGCTGTAAGAACAAACTCCAGGTATGTACAGTAACAGTGGTGCATCTCTACCTATTTCTAACTCTGGAGCTCCAGCCTTTCAAGCTAGTGTTCACTATGGAGGAGGTAGTGCCTATCATCATCCACTGAAGATGATGTATGTATGCATGATGGGTATGTATTTCCCAGGAACTCATCCTGCTGTTTTTTTTAAAGCAGCAAGCCTGGTAGCTTGTTCCATGCTCCCATAACCCGTAGCATAAGGAAATGTTTCCCAAAACCTATTGCGTTAAAATGAATTAAATTAGATTTTTTTCTGGTAAGGTTGGACCATTAAAGATTAAGACTTGCTAAAGCAATGAAGAGTAGAATGTGGCTGTCCTTCATGCTTAGTTTTAACAGTTTGTGTGTCCTTATTGAATTTCCCTGAATAGTTGCATACAGTACCTGCCCAAAATTGACAGCAGCATGCTGTGCTGAGGCGGTGAAGATCACAACGGTCAAATACTCGATCAGTTTCTCCAGTGTCTTAATGGTCTTTGGGAACCCTGAGAGGAACAGATCACATCATCACCAAAAAATACTGCAGATCATCTTTTTTCATTTCTCACTAGTTTTATATCCACCGTTCTGTATTCTGTGATTCCTTTCTCCTTGGTACTGACAAACTAAGACTTATGAGATTTAATGCTTTGCATGTTCAGTTTAATTAAGACCTCTGGCTGAATGAATGCGAATGCTCTGTGGCAAACCAAGTCTTGGAGTTGATATTACTGGTTCTGAACTTCCATCTTCAAAGAAATATTTTGGCATAAGCAACTCTTAAAAGACTTTAATTACCCAGGGGTATGTGCTGAGAAAAGCCATGGGGAACTGAATGAGTCCCCATGAGTAAACATTGTACTCACAGCCATATACAGTACAACAACTGGTGCCCAGTGGTTCTGCAGAAAAGGCATATTTTAACAGCTTCACTTGATTGATTGACAGAATTAAATTACTCTTACTATGGTTAAAGGTTAAATCCTTTCCTATGGTCTTCATCTCTAAGTGGTTTGTACAAGAAAATCTGACCTATTGCAATCATTCTGGGTCAGGACTGTGTAACTATTGTTTATGTAGAAACAATGAAGGCAGTTTTGTAGCTAAGCTTTAAATAATAGAAGAAATAATTGCACAAGCAGTATTCTCTGTAAGTTGGCATATTTTTTATACTGTTTTACAGTGTATTTGTTATTTCATCACTATCTACTCTGCTGCCAGACTGTAGCCTTCTTTAACTCTCACTACCCCCACCCTGGCTTCGAGGAAGTCTACTTCCTGTCAGGAAATAGAGGAAGTTTCTGTTTTGGAAACAAAACAGCTGGCATTGGATTTAGTTTTAGCTTCTACTGTAGCTAGTTTATTCTTCAGAGCCTGAACTTACTTCTTTCTTTTTCTTACTTAGTTCTCAAAACATTGGCGTTCTTTTTTCACTAGACTATTACAGTACAAACAATAACTGCAATGGGCAGTAACTGTTATGTAATTTGCTATGAGGTTTGTTACATTGCATGAACATGGCAAGGTTTTGCTTGCAGGCTGAGATTTAGTCAAGCAGATATTTTGGTTAGTTCAGAATGCCGATTTAAGGGCGATTTTCTTTCCTAACAATCTCATAATTATACTTTGTTACACTGCTATCAGCATTTTGAAGAGTGGGGACAGTGTTGTGTTTAAGTCTGCGTGTGCTATACAGTATATATGTTGGCAGAAAATTAATTATCAGTTGCATATATTTAATGTGCATGTTCTCTACTGAAACACCTTACTAAAAAACGTTTTTATTCAGGGGCCAGCATTGTATACACAGCAAGATATTCATGTGTGAGGGATTATACAGTATTGCTTTACAGTTATTTTCATGTCCTCTTTTTTTTCAGGCTATGCATTACACATACAGCAATAAATGCATGGTCTTCATGTACTGTATCACTGATACAGTATATACATGAAGCAAGATATCCAACACTCACATTTATGTGAGTGGTTATATTGTCTTACAAGTGTTATTTTCATCTCCTTTCTATTTTTTATTGAACAGACCATGGTAAATTTATTAACATTAATACTATAAATATGCAGTATATGTATCTTACTCTGTTAGTTCCAGTTTTGTTTAGGATATTTTTGCTTTCGCGCCTTCCTGAAAATGTTCACAAAATAACATATGCTAAATTTGGATTTTTTTAGCAGAAACTGCACTAAACACTAACCTGAATTTTCAGTGTCTTGCATCCCAAAGACGCTGACATCCTTCACAAAGGCTTGTATCTCCTCATCATTCTGAACTGACTCATCGCTGTCATAGTAGATGTTCACAACATCCGTCACAAATCTGTTCAGAGCACAGAATACGTGTTGCTCAGACATTATTTGACTTAAAACAAAAGTGCTTTTGATACATCGTTCCATACAATGACAAGACAAGAGAGCTTGTAATGATTTGAGATGGTAATTTATCTAGTAATGGCTTTCGTATTTTTCTCTAAAATCTTTTAACATTACAGTTCACTGCTCTTTGTTAAAGTGTCTCAATCCATCGGCGAATGTCTTGTGTCAAGTTGCTCCTAAACAAATCGGATCATTTATTATGTATTCATGGGGGAGGGAGCTCATTCCTTAGATAAGTTTCTATCTTTAGGAAATCAATAATCTTGATTTTGTCATTCAACTACGTTGGGCTTAATAACATAATTTCACTAAAATGTTTGTAGTAGGATATTATTCGTTGATAAAGTTGCACAGGTACTGAAATATTTGCCCGCTTAAGAAATGCACCATCTTGACAAAAGGTTGACAATCACTGTACCTCTTGACTACTTCCCAGACTCTCATCCCATCGTCTCGGTAAAAGAAATAGGGGAGCTCTTCCTGACTTTCCATTCCTCTGAGTTTTATGGCTTCAGGGAAGATCATGGATTGATACGTGAAATCCTTCATGGCCCTCTGCACCAGCTGGACATGGCCCCCTCCACCTGTAGCATTGGCCTACAGAGTAAGTCAATGTGTATAGTAAACAATATAATAATCACATTTTCAATTGATGGAAGAAACAAAAAAGTTTCTTTACTAAAAGTCTCTAAACATTTGTATTGGAGAAATGAGTAGTCCTGGACGTAAATCAGAATAGAGGTTTCACTATCGGTAACTGAGATCTGCACGGGAAATTGAACTCATCTAAAACTCATCCATCCTCAGAAGATGCCAGTGTAGTGGCCAAATTCTACTGGCCAACTCAACACGTGGATTTACTGGGAAATTCCTGGTTAGATGTACCCCACAAGATTACACGGAACTAACACACTTCTTAGTGTTCCTGTCTATATTTGTACGTGTTTCTCTGCTTGGGGTGTGGTCCACACATATGCTAAAAGCTTGAGAAAGCATGGGTGAGTTCTGGTGTGACACCAGAATGGAGTTGTGAGGCTTCGCAGCATTTTCATAAATTGCAGCTAAGTTCCTTAATACTGTCTCTCAGAATCCTGAAAGTGCTCCGCCGTGGAAGACTTATAAACACAAGAGGGTGTAAATGAGAGGAGGCCATTCAACCCACCTAGGCTGTTGGGTAGTTAGTAATTTCCAGAGTCGCACAACCCTGTGGGTAAAAAAGCACCGCATGTTCTCAGTGCTAAACGCACGTCTAAGTAGTTTCCATTTCTGCCCTCTGGTTCATGTTTTACTTATTGTTTCAACAATTTGTCCCAAATTGCAGTATTTGATGTTTGACTCAGTCAACTTATTAGATGTTTTAAAATACATCTTAAGCCTCCTTAAGTAACACTTTACATTGAGGTGCTGCTTTTAATGTGTATACCTGTTGGATGATTGCTAGAGAATTTATGAAGAAAAACTCTAATGACAGCCTTTGAAAGATACAAGAATGCGTGCTGCAATCCATCTCAAACTGAGACAAGTGCTGGCAGTTATCATCGGAAAGGGAAACTTTGTGTTCAGAACTCTTGACCTATTTAGAGAAATCGTGAGAACAACTTCAGCACCAATTATTTGAAGGAATTCTTTTGGTGCTATAGAAGCGTTAAAGTTGTAAATAGAATCATAAAATCTGTGTTGTGAAATTTTTTTTTTATATTTTATTTTAAAAACATTAAAATTCTGTTAATGAAGTTTAGGTGAACCAAGCAATTCTTAGAGCTGCAGCTGTCCTTACAAATATGATAATCTGCAGTTTACTGTAAAAATATGTTACTTAATTATCTTATACTGCTATATTCTATAATAAATATGTAAATGGAATTATATGTCCAATATTTAGTAAAATGGTTAGGAATAAGGAAGTATTACGATTGTCTGAATTACCGCAAAAAAAGTATTTGTGTTTTGTGGTTATTGTGGTAAAAATATTAAACCTATAAACTGCAGTTGGAAAACATTCGTAAGAAAGCTAAAAAAATATTTTCTCCATCTTCTCAGATTTGGGAAGATCAAAGTCTTAGGCAGTCAACTGAGTAATACTGATGAAGCAGCACAATGATGAACAGAGCTGTTTTCATCAATTAATAGTTCTCATTTAAAACTAGTTGTGGAGTTGACACACATACCAAAAGCTTAAATTAGCGATCAAACTGTCAAATGTGGCATTTTTGCTGACCTGGGATTAAGAGTGCAAAAGTGTTGAAGGTGTGAACAGAAAATGTAAAAATAAGACCTTGTGGCATTCTGCTCATAAGTGGAAGAACCTTTTGTAAAGAAAACAGGAAACGGGGTAGCATTCTTGTTAGATACTGATGACCTGCATATTCTTGTTGGCAGCCAAAAGCAATATCAAAAGACTCTAAATCTTATCTAAAATAGTCCTCTCAGTTTTACTGTTAATGAAAAACATATGTAACACTGAAAGATGTTTCTTTTTCTTCATCTCCTACTTTATGATTTTACAGTCAAGCTTGTAAAAGTTCACAGAAACCATTTCTCGGCAACCATGTGAATATGATGAGGTTTGAGCTTCATTATTGTGCTTGATGTTTATTGAATGTGAGCTGAACATTTATTTGTAGTTTGCATGCTACGGTGTCCATGCAAAACTAGTAAGAGGGCTTAGCAACAATCTATGTAATCAAAGGTCTCTGCCATTGGCACAAGAGTACCCTTCCACTTTGGATAAAGGTGTCAGCAAAATAATTAATAGTAAAACTGCCTCAAGGTCACAGATCCGGGTTCAGGATGTTCAGCTGTTATTCCTGGTGGCAACTAAAAATGCAGCACCTGCAACGCCAAGCAGTCCACACTGAATCTACCATGTGGAAGAAGACTGGACATGTTTCCTCTAGACCAGTGTTTCCCAGTCTGGGTACTGGGTTACCCCAGGGTCTTTAGCTCATCACATTCTTAAATGTAACTGTTTGCTGGTATTTATAAACCATTTCAGATCCTGAGGTTCAGCTCTCACTTAGGTTTGTTACAGGTCAATTTCTTGGTTAGATATAACCAATGGGCCCTTGCGGCACTAAGAACACTTCTATCTGGACAACTGAGAGGAAATAAGATAGATAAGACTTTACTGAAATAGGAGCTGTTAATGAAATTGTAGGAGAAAAAAAAAACTTTCAGCTGAAGCAAAGTTCTCCTTCTTATATTTCTTGGAACTGACATACACAAGGCGTTACTTGAAGCCCTGAGTGCAGAAAACAGTTAAAACTGTATCAAATATTTGCTCAAAGGTTCAGTACGTTTAATTCAGTAAGAATTCAGAATGACATCCTGAAGAGACAGTGGCCCTCCAGGAGTAGGCCTGGGAAACACCTCGCCGGAGCAGGAGAGCAGTGAGGAACTGGGCTAAACAGAAAGTGAAGATCTTACGTTTGACTCCTCGAGGAAAGAAAGTTAAGGCTAGATGTGAGTGTGAGGCAGTCCTTACCTTATCAAAGAGTCCGCACTCGCAGATGAGCTGCTCTCGGGCCTTGGTGTTGATGGCAATGGTGAAGCGCACATGGGGGATGAGAAGCTGTGAAGGCAGTCATTTAATAAAATCGCCATTTTAGCATTATAAGCATGATTGATACGATTTATTTTTCACCGAGAATGAATGCTAGAAAGAATACTACTGCTGTAGCAACATAAACCACCTTGAAGGCCTGGAGCTGTCATAAAACACAACAGCTGGGTATTTTTGAGCATGCTTCAAGAAAGAAGAGTCAAGAGCAGAAGGGACAGACGGAGCCCACGTTGAGTTTGCGGTGAAAAATTGTAGACAAGCACCTTGAAGATGGGGTGGACAGCAGGAAGCTGGCGAAACATGGCGATTCCGAAAACTTCTGAAATGAGATGTGTCCGGAGGAGATGTGTGACAGTTTGGTGAATGTGGAAATCGGAAGATCGCACCCAGATCTTTGCCAGAATCCAGTCATATTTAGCATCACTTGGTAGGAAAATGGGATTGTTTTCCCCTGGAATTTGACCCAGCTGTTGAGAAATGAAAGGTTTAATTATCATCAAAAACTCTTTTTGCAGTTCATTCCACTGGTGTGCTTTTTTTGTGGACAGAAGTAGTTTTACTGTATGACACACAGATAACTATTTTGAGGGCAGTAATTCAATTTGTACAGTATTTTGAATTTTGGTTTGGTTTTGGTTTTAAAAATGTATCTCTCATAAATAGTTATGTCATATTTTATTAAGATTACTTTATTAATATAAATGTATCTGTTTTGAAGTTGTTATTGAATATTGTATTTTAATACAATGTAAGATCTTTTCTTTCAACAGCAATACTATTGTATTGTGTTGATGACAACCAAAAACAAGTTACCATTCACTTCAAGCATAGATTGTGAGTTTAGAAAAAGCATGACCTGATTCTCACAAAGCACTACTTAAACTCCAGAGCAATAAACCACCAAATCTGAAGTTTCAGTGAGCATCATACTTCACTGGAACACTTTTATCTGCTGGTAATTCTAAATGAGACTGTAAACAAGTAACATCACAGTACGATAATAAAAACAATAAACACTTAAACTATTGTTCTCTGTAAATTTAATGAATGGAGAAGGGTAAGAGTTAGATTCTGCCATCAGTTTTCATCATTCATGTCCAACTTATATTTGGAAGTGTTATTTTCAGCATTTTGACATTATTAAATTGCATTTATATTCCTAACTAAACTCGAGCAGTGTTTTTAGACAAAGTGACAGTGTTTAAGTATTACTCCGTTATCAGTTGAGGATCTTGTATTCGAGACAGTAATGCAAAAAAATACTGTGCATGGAGCGTACTAGATGTAATCATAATTTCTCAGTTTAGAACTGTTTGAAATATAGACGTTTAACTGACATGCTTACTGATAGTATTTAAATATAAATAGCAAATGGCTCTGTAGGCTTTTGTTAAAACATAATGCTTTGTCAGTGATCTGGTAGTGTAGAGGTATTTGGATGCTTTTTAAAAAGTTATGAATAAATGCTAAATTGAGAACTAGCTGATGGAGTGTGGTTTATTATACTGTAAATACTATTAATCGTCGGCCATAATTTTCTCATACAGACAAACCTGGTCACTGGATCAAGATTTTTGATATACAGTATTTGCTTATCCTACTCGGTCTGGGGGACAGAAGGCAGGGAGTCAGAATGCTCTATAATAAAGGGCTGCACTGCCTTGCCCGTGGCGATAGTAACGGTGATGGGGAGATGACAAAGAAAGAAATATGTGCAATTAGCAAATTGGTGCTGGTTACACGTGGCAGGCTGGTTTCCTTTTGTTCAGCAAGTGCCCTTCTCAATGCATCAGGAAAAAAGGTTTGCACGTTCCCCTGAGCCTTCATTATGAATGCCACATTGCCCCACGTAAAGTCCCTAAATATTGTTGCATAAAGTACTCTTCCAGGTTTCTGTGCTGAATCTACTGTACATGCACTGAAATTCCATTGTCTGAACTTAATCCATGCTGTCCACTTGAAGGACACATTTTTAATACCACTGATGCTTTAAACTTGTTTCATACTGGACATTTATAAAGTTAAGAAAAAGTATTAAAAATATTCTGACTTCAGCTTCTTTCTTGAAATATCGGTTAAAGAGGATAAACTCCTAACAGAAGGCTTTGCATATTAGCAGTGTGTGGGACTTTCTTCTCATTAATAACCACTTATTATTGATATTACAAGCAAATACTCTTTTTATAGTATTTTTAATCCCAGAGGGTTTTATATCAAAGAGGGGATCCACCATCCAATACGGTCCCAACCTGTGAGCAAACCAACTGGAGACATGAGAAATTACTTCACCTATTGAATCAAGGGGGAATGTTAGATAGGTTAAGCCTAAGGTGCAATTTAGCCAGCACACCAAGGTATTGCCCTTATGCTTATAAATTGTACCATGGGTTCTTATACCAAATAATCAAAGATCACATTTCCACATCTGAAGGACAACACCTCCTGTATCACAGTGTCACAACCACCATCAAACTGGGGCATTATATTGTTCAGAAAGGAAATGCGCCACCTATCTCAGTCAACCAGCACCACCGGCAACCTGGTCTTTCCATCACCATACTAACTAGGTCCAACCCAGTCCAAACTTAGCCTCTGATGTCTTCTGAGATGCTGTTTTTTATCTATCTGTGGTTAATTTTTAAGATTACTGTTACTATAATCAACTTACCACAGAGATAAGCATTTAAGAAAAATAAGAACAATAATCCCCAACACAGAATTTTGCAGCGCTCAAGAATTTGAACTGACAGAAGTGTAAGCCCCTCATTACTTACGTGACAGGAAGTTACAAGAATTAACAGTCACTGTGAAGATGTAAGGAATATGCATTGTCAAGATATCCACTTGTTTTCACAGTGAAAATATCACATGACTACAGGATGATAGACATCGCCCCAACTGACAAAGCCATCAGATCGTGGGTTAGTGACCACTGATGTGCTGGTGGTAAACCATTATTTCCAGTCTATTCCAGCCCTTTGGTAACTGTGTGTGGAACCACCTCAGTGAGTAGAAACTAACCAAATTGAGTGGAAATTTAAATATTTGGTGTACTCTGCTTTAAAGCAGTCTGGAGGAGTCCTTAGGTGTCTAGTCTTGTAACTGGAAGGTTGTGGACGTTGTTTTACCTGTGACTACAAGATATTTCACTCATCTTGCTCTAGTAAAATTCACTAAATAAAATAAATAAATAAATAAAATATGAACAGCTACAGTATAAATGTAAGTCGCTTTGGATAAAACATCAGCAGGTCTTGAAGAGGAAGGGCAGTGAAAACTTGCAAGGATTCCTATCTTGACGCATGAGATCACAGATCATTTGAATTCACATACCTGAATGGCGATTGGAAGAACTTTGTTCTCGGAATTCTTGTAAAGTAGGCAAATGGGAGCCGCCAAATACTGAATGGTGCAGGGATCTGTAGAGTTCGGTGTTACATCTTCCAGCATTTCATAATCAGCAATGTAAACATTGCCTTCCTGCAAAGAAATAATATTTAAATGTGATTTTTAATCCTCTCAATGGAATGCAGAAGTCATTTTCTCTACCATTTCAGTTTATCTGAAGAAGTTGTATGGTACATGGGCTTATGCCTCAGTGCACACTGACCTACTGGAATGTTAAATGCGTCTTATGTTTAAACAGTACAAGGTTTCTATCTTTAAAATGCTTTATTGCTTGTTCTGCAAAAATGCATACACTTTTGACCTGTTGAATTTCATAACTGCTTCTTGTGCAAAACCCTTTTGGTTAGACTAACAAAATAAAAAAGTTAGTCTTTCGAAAGCTAGGTTTAGGGGGCTTAGAGGTGTGCTAGAGACAGAAGTTTAAATCCATTGCCCACTCACAGTGGCACTGCTGGCTCAGCAACTGACAGAAGAGAAGTTGCTTTGGTTGCAGCAGAGTTTGGATTTAAAAGAATATTCATGTACAACAAACCAGAAATTAGTAAATATATCCTGTCAATATTAATCCCCAGCTAGCGAGGACGCTTAGACAGATGAACCTGAGGTGCTTCAAACTGAGAGTCCTTCTATGTAGGATGCTGTTAAATTGAAAATAAGGCGATGTTGCAATTGCTCGAAAAGAGGGATATTATGCGCTAGACTTCTTAGCGTGGTCTAGTTATATTAATTTTTTTCCAATACACATAATTTGTCTCATCATGAATGAGCCAGAGAGAAACTGACCTTTATCTCCTCCTCCAGAGTGAGGTTTCGCTCCAGGCAGAGCTCAACCATTTCATGCGTGACAGGGAACTTTTCTGGCAGTGCTGTGCATTTTTTGATGATGACAGGATTGCAGCCATTCAGGAACTGGTATCCGAACATGAAGTCCTCCTGCCAGTGCTGCATGACATACTCTACAAAAGCAAGAAAGGATTTTCATGTTCCCCCTAGTTTGGCATTTTGCCAAAAGGTAGATGATCAAGATGCTTTCAGCTGGGACTTTCAGGACTTATCTTATACCCCTACTACTTCAAGCAACTCTGCAAGATACTGTATTTGCAAAAAAACAGAGGAATAGCCATAAAACAATTAACAGCAGAACTAGAGGACATTTCGTTCTATCTTGTGAATAATTCTGTATAGTTGCAGAATTAGTATGCTCTTTTTATTCAAATAATTCTCGACCATGAATCATCCATCCACTTTCTAGCTTCTCATTTTCATCCCACTCAGGCTCATGGGGGAGCCGGATGCTACTCTGGCAAGCAGCAGCCTCAACGTGGTATACACCCCGGATGTGATGCCAGCCCATCGTAAGGCACACTCTGACACAAACATGCACACCCCCACACCAGGGCCAGTTTGCATGGCAGTCAGAGATGTCATTCCCCACTGCTTTGTCTTGACTGTTCCCCACTGCCTGATAACTTGGGTTTGGACCAGCAGGTTCCAGGATGCAGTGTTCGTCCTTCACTCTTCACCCAGAGAAACATTTTGATACCCCGTGGTGTTTCAGAGGTTTTCTCAACTGTGATGACTGTATCAGAACAAAGTACATTTCAGATCACGTTTTCTGTGATATGTATAGCATAGTGTTTTTACACCTGTGGCAGCTTAGATTTGTTTTCTATTTAGATCTTCAGTTACAAATACCGCAGTAGCTGTACTGTACGTGTTTTATTTTGAAAGGGAGGCTCTGATAGGACCTCTGCAACACAATGGAAAAGATCTGCCCTGAAACAGATTTTGGTAGAAAGGGAGTGGAGGGCATTTTTATGTTATGCCTAAACAACATTTTCAGCCAATGGCAAATCACGTTATAAAGAAAGATATGAGAAAGCCCAGTATCATTTACTGCTATGTGCACACATTTGCAATGCGTATTGTTAGATGGATTATTGCAAGTTGCAAGTGCTGACACACAAACACAACTTATATATATAAATGAACAAGTAATAGGTTTATTCCATGCTGAAAAAAAGAAGAAAGAGAACACAACGTTTCGGCCGTGGAGCCTTCTTCAGGTGTAATATAAATGAATGCATGAATAAATAAAAGCATTGGAAGATCTTAATTTGGATAAAAAGCAGTGTCATTTATTAAGAGTTGCCAGGCTATTTACTACTAAACACAATCATAACCTTGCTAATACCTTTCCAAGGTATCCCGCAAGCAAAGTCTTACCAACCTGAGATTGTGTTGCTAATCCTCACAAAGATCCGCTCAAAGTCTGCAAAGTCACTCCAAGAAGACTGGAACATATGCATGAACCGATTCACATAGAGGTTCTCAATCCTGGGGACAGGGATGGAGAAAGGGCTATCAGACAACCTGGAATTGAAGTCACTTCAAGTCACTGTCACTTTAAACTCTCAGTAATTTGATAACACTTTTAACATTTCCCTTCAAAGTTAAAGGGATAACGCTCCTTCCTGATACAAACCTAGTCGTAATGGAGTTTCAGCACTTCTGAAACTGTGGTGCATTGAAGTTCTGCATAGATACTACAGTCATTCTTACTTAATGTGTAACTGTTGCATCCTGTCGTAAAAGGTTAAGTTAAATTCATTTGATGTCAGAGTGCAGCTCAGCTGTTAGGGTGTTCTCCTCTCTGTTTGATGCCTCAGCAGATTGCATTTGTATAAGGGAGTCACATATCACACTTGCTCTGTGCAGTGGCGGATAGCTGAGCTGATAAGAATGCAGATGAGGGTCTGTACATTTCTAAATACAAATATGGTCAGAAATAGTTACTTCTTATTTCCAGACATACCACCAGTTCAGTTCCAGTAATAAAACTCAAACTTAGTGCATCACACAGTTCAGAAATGATCCCACACCTATCATGACTAAAAACAAAATTGAAGCTTCTAAAACACACTACATTCTGTACTGATTCATACTTTCAGTTACAACAGTAGACTAGTCATATTGTATGCAATAAGTATGTATGACCTTTTGCAGCTTTTATATAGTAGCTCATACATACTGTGTGAATCAGGGTTGACCAACCGTGGGCTGGGTGAGAGACAATCCTGCAGGCTTTTTGGTTCACTCTCAAATCATATGTTCCTCAACACTTTGAACCATTTTGTTTTGCCCACTTAAATAAATGAATTGTGAAAATTCTAATTTGGAGATTATTAGAAATGAAAATATGAATATTGTGTAGCTTTCAATAACTACAACCAGTCACTCCTGATTTAAACAAGTAAAGAAATTAATTCAATTGATTGAAACTCACATATTGAGTACTTTCAGATAGACCCCACCATAAAAATGTACTATGTAATGGATGAATTTCACAGCACTCTTCCTCTTAGAATATATATAATGTGAGGCACACATTTAACAATAATATTAACCATGTTTTATGCTGTAAAAATATAAGGAAAGTGCAGTTTAGCAATCTGTAGCATCTGTGAAAACCTATGCTAATATAAAAAATATCAAAGTATATTTTCTAATAGACATGCACATTTCTAAATCATTCAAATAAACCAAAATATCTAAGTCCTCTACATGTACATGTGTACAAAATATGAAAATGAGAAAACAGAAAATATCTTCATGTTGTTTCAGTTGTCATTTTCACTTTTTAAGGATTTTAAAGGCCACTCAAATGTTCCTTCTTTCAGTTTAGTTTCTATGTTACATGTATGTGGTTTATAAATGCTACAAACTTTGATGATAAAAAAAACCTAGAGGCTGTGAAACCAACTTCATTTCAGGGACACACCTAGTCTCCTAACAGATCGGAAAAGACTCAGCCTGAGGTGTCGAAAGAGCTGGAGTCCCTTCATGGATCTGAGCAGATTAAGCTGGTGTGACGATACTTACGCCTTTGTGTAGTTAAGGATGAAGTCTACTCCCTTCTCACTATCAAACTGAATGTCACGAGGAAGCTCCTTGTGCGCATTGGCATCTATACTCATAGGGAAACCTGGGTGCCATTCTTTCCACCTTCAAAAGAGAACAGAATTACAGAATGTAGTCATTTAATTAACCAATAGGTCTGAACATGAGGGCATGTTCACTATAAAACCACATCAGAAGCAGAAACTAAAAAGGAAGAACGGACATTTGACTGAGAGAGAGTTTCTCCCTCTCTCAATGAAATGGTGAATCATTCCACAGCTGAGGTTTCCTGTGAGTTTCTTTTTATTTCAGTATTTCGACAGAATTTGCATAGGCTATTCTTAGCTGACAGTTGAGGTACTTTATCAGATACTTCTAGTCTAGTGTCAGAGAAGAAGTGGGATATCATGATTCCTCTTCCAGACTGTGGTCATTCTCAGCGTGATCTGTAGCAACATGCTGAGGAACAGTGCAATCTGTCAGTACAATGTTCAAGATGTACTAATGTTTAAGTTCCTTGCAAAACTTAAGTCCCAAAGTCTATCTTTATGGTGCGCCTAATAGTTGCTGCTCATTCTACACCACTACTGCCTCTTTATTTGACTTCTAGGCCAAACAACAATATCAGGGACCAGAGGTCTTCATTCCTACTATTTGTCACAATATTCTTGCTCACCTGAAATTGAGGGGGATTGAACACAACAAATGAAATTTTACATATATGGTTCATCATATATGCACAAAAATATCCAGAAATAAGTTAACATTCTGAATTTTTATCTCACTATCTTTGGACCTGAAATACAATTTTTTATTACCATACTGAAAAAAATGCACTTGCCACACATATCTTTACAAACCTTAAATGTTGATCCAATTTTACAGAAAATGTATATCGTCTCTAGACAATTGGATCTAAATCACTTTGACCCATTTTAGACTATTATTTGTCAGAAAAGCAACGTCAACCTAATCACTGAAAGGACAGAGCAAAGACATTTTTCTGTGGGGCTAAACTGGTGAAGTCCTTCAATATTTCTCTGCTGCAAGGAAAATGTTCACCTCTATAAAATAAATATAATAATAAAATATTGTATATATTATATAATAATAAAATGAAAAAATATATATTTTGGGATTTTAGAGGATCCAAAATAGTATAGTATTTGTTACTGACACTGATTACGTATGAGAACAGAGAGTTGTAAAGTGTTACAGAAAGATGAAACCAGTATTCCACACATCTCTATTTAACATTGAGAGATTACATTAAATCCTTGTTTTCTTGTTCTTACTGTAACAAAAACTTAAAGGAGATACTAAGAATTTTGCTATATAAACTTTTACAGTAAATTCTAGTATTGCGTGGCAATTTTGCAAAAATAAGTTTCATCTTTTGAAATGTGAAGTGTTTGGTTTATGGTGAAATGTTCTTCCTGTTAACCTACAAATTCACAATTTACATTCACTCGTATCTTTTATTAATGCACACAAGACATTTGTGGGTTCTGCTTCAACGTTCAATAAGACAAACTCATCAGCACAACAACCCACAAAGCTTTTAATTGACTTTAAAAAATATTTCTTAGGTTTTGCAACTGGCAATGCAGCAAAATGAGAGGAGGAGCCATTCAGCCCATCTACTGTAGCTCATGTGGTAGTTAGTAGCTCACTGATCCAAGGATCTCATCCAGCTGTTTCTTGAAACATGACTGGATGGCTGGATAGCTGGCTCCACACTCCCACAGTCCTTTGGGTTAAGAAGCACCTCCTGTTCTCAGTTTTAAATGCACTTCCAGGTTGTGTCCATTTGTGTCCTTTGGTTTGTGTTTCACTGTTAATCTTGAAGGATTGGCTGTCAATGCTCTTGATGATTATGCATGGTTGTATCAAGTCCCCTCAGAGCCTGTGTTTGTGTTAATAGTAGTGTGTTAATACCCTAAGCAATTCAATTGCCTCTTGTTCTTTTGTGATGAGTAATAATTTACAAAACACACCCTTTTAAAAAAACTAAAACTTGAGTTCTTCTTTTGCTTTGCTATGCAAAGTTGCCTCATTATGCTATACAATCTATCCATCTATATTTCACATGAGCATAGAATAGCAGCAAAGAATTGCTGCTTATTTGGCTATTCATATTGTTTAGAAAGTAACATCAGTAAAGGAGCTTCAATAAACAAAACGGATTTATATGCAATAAGTAACCAATAATTGCTAATAATTATTTAAGGGACTTTGCTGTTGCTTTGCATTGCATTTTCTGATGCATATCTTACATATAATGTGATGCAAGACTGTCTGCATTTTTTTCTTAGATTATTTTTCTGGCAATTTCCTGACTCTGCAGAACTTGCTTCTGAAATGAGCTTCTGGTTGCTTGGATATGCATGAGGGAGGCAAAGTACTCTTGTACAGCTTGTGAAACATTAGGCCAGAGACGTCCAAGTCTGTGAGGTTTTATTCCAGCTCAAGCCTTGAAACCAGCTGGTTTACTGGATGTACAGGACCGATTTAACAGCATCTCCCAGCTCTCCAGGTGTTGCTAATTTAAAGAGACCTTGAAAACCAACAGACAGATAGGCTTGCCAGAACTAGGACTGGACACTCCTGGATTAGGCCCTTTCTCTTGGGAAAGGTCTAATCCACTGTGCCATTCCTGCCATTCACCTGTGAGTGGCCTTTCACAGAATTTATTAAAGTAAATGCAGAGACAACATCAGAGCGTCATGCAAAATACCATGGGAAATACTCGTGTGGTTTAGGTAATGAAATAATTAAATGTAGATGATTCGAGTTACTGCTTTAATGTTTCTAGTTTTAAATGTGCAGAATTTCAATTATAAAAAAATGACTTATTTCAACAGCGAGACACATGCCAATTAAATGTTTTTAAACTCGTTAAAAGTGGGTTACCTTCCTGGTATCCTTTAGCAAACATCTTCACCTTTATCTAAACATCTACAATAGTTTGACTGTGATCTGTGGTTTAGTGTTCAATATCTGGAATCACTCATATTTTACGTCGCAGTACGCTTATCTGTCCTCAGACGAAGACTTGAAGTTTCCCTTCAACGTCGTGAGCTGCTAAATAGCAGCTTTCAATGTGAAAGCATAACAAATAATTCACTTAAGATGCACAAAAAGAAGAGCTTGCAGTTAATGCAGTCTTTGCAGATTTGTTCAAATGTTAAGAGTCTATTTACTCTTCCATGCTGGATAATTGGGTATGTTATTTGGTGAGAACGGGTGAAAGAGACATCATTGTTTATGTTCAAGTATTTTAAACATTTTCAAATTTTAAATACTGTTTATAGTCAAAACACCATATCAGAACTCTTTAACAAGAAAGAATAACGACTTCAACTACTAATGGTCATAATTAGTCAAGTGAATGGAACTGTTTTAAGCTACAATTCTATTGGATTGAAAGAATCCAAAAGCTCATTCTTTCTTAGAAAAACACATTGCAGTTTTGGCGGGAGTAAAAGGGGTATTTTGTATAGTAAAGTATTTTGTATTTGTAAAGAAAGAACCTTTGATGCTCATCTTCCAGAAACCAGCTTGAAGGTCAGTGCTCACTGTGAAAGGAAAAGCTGTTGAAGTCCTACCTGTACAACTTTTGTCTTGTTTCAAGTTCTTTGCGTCTGTGCTGCTTGGCCAGTCGTGTTTTATCATTCTGGGGTAATCGTGCTGCCAACAGAGAAGAAATAAAATTAAAATGAGCAAAACGGTCGGCTTTCCTTTTTACCATTACACAGCTTTGGCGACATAGTGAAAGCACTCGTGTCAAAATGTTGAAAATACAGAAACATTGCACTGCTCATGAGTATCCGATTTTCTGTACATGTTATTCTGTGAGATTTTTTTGCTGGTAAAAGTATGCATTTTTCTGGGTCTCCCACTTGGCTGTCAATGGAGTTTAAGTGAAGGCTGCTGGATGTGCTCATGAATCATCAGCTTCTTTGAATCTCAGCAATAGTGCTTGTTATATTAGAATTGTTTTACACTAGTAATTCAAGTAGGTAGCTGCGTCAGCATGCGTAGGCTGCAAAGGAACACGTAAAGGTTTATTCCATGCTGAAAAGAGAAGAAAAGAGACACAATGTTTCGGCTGTGGAGCCTTCTTCGGGCTATAGTATAGTGTAGTTTTACACGATACACAATTACGTCATATTACTGTCTTGTTCCTGCATTTCATGTGATCAACACAAGGCCACAGTTTAAAAAAAAGCTTCTGTCCTAACTTTTAAAGTTGAGCAATAGATTGCTCTATTTATGGTTTACCCCATTTTAATGCCTGCTGTTTCATCTGCCACGAAATCCTGCTTTTTTCTGTTTGCATCTAAAGCCTTCCTGATTCATTTTACAATCCCTTTCATTGTGTAGGACTGCATTTTTCGATTATGTTTTCCTATCACTATTGGAACGCATGTGCCCACCTTTTCCATCTCTGAGGACGATCTCTTTGTCATCGGTAACCCATCTGTAGCAGGGGAACTCCACGTACTCCCCACCTGGGGTTTTGACAGTGATGTATTTGCAATACCAGTCATCCTGCACCCAGTACTTGCGTTTCTCAATCTTTACCAGCTGAATTTCACCCAGGTCCTCTGTCACATTCACATCGTAGGAATCAACCTGGGAAGCAAGAAAAAAGAACTAAGTTGAGGTCTTGAGTTATAGGGAGTTTCATGAGTCCGCCACCAAGACATAATGTGAAATAAACAAATTACCCAGACCTCCCATTGGTTTGGCTTGCGGAAGCCATGCTTTTAAGGTAGCAGCTTGTCATGAACAATATGGATAGACAACATGACATCTTTATATGTACTGTACCTAGTTCTGCATTGAGTCTCAAGGATTTTGAGAAGTAGCCACTGATATGTTTTTTTTTTTGCCAATTAGAAGATGGTGGCAAAATTATGTTACCAATCACCTTGTCATAAGCACAATTTTATTTTCCCAACTTTCAAACCACCCCCCCCATGTTGGGATTCAGAGAACAGCAATTTGCTGAATTCATAAAATGTCATCACAAATCCAATGTGGCTCCCAAACAATGTGACCAGCAGCTGTAACGTCCCATGGGTAAATCCCCTGGGTTCTCATCTTGTAGTGTGGATTTTACAGGTATCTGTGTTGCATCTTCCTATGATGTTTGACTTTATTGGCCATATACAATTTTCTTGTATTAGGAATTTGTCTTTTTTCGCATACCCCAATTTGCTCTCCATGAGACACACAGGCGGGGAGAGAGAAGCTTGGGGTCAGAGCGCAGGGTCAGCCATTTATATGGCGCCCCTGGAGCAGTTGGGGTTAAGGGCCTTGCTCAGGGGCCCAACAGAGTAGGATTCCTCTGCCGGCCGCGGGATACGAACCGGCAACCTTCCAGCCACTGGTGCAGTTCCTTAACCACAGAGACACCGCACCGCCAGGAAGTCAGGGAAAGTCAGTTAATAAAGACAATTTATCATTTTTTATACCTTTCAGGTTTTGGAATGAACATAATGTTATATAAAACTATAATTGTGCATTTCTATAACAATTCATGATATTTCAACAATGTAAAACCAGTTTACAAATATAAAATGCTTCAGTATATGACATGCCAGTACAGATGTTTTAGAAACAGTCCTCTAGGTTTACTCTCCCTTTGGAAATAGTTCAGGAGTGCCCCCAGGAAATATCAGTCACACTGCACCAAGAAAGGAGCTATTGCACATTTCAAAATATTTTCTTAGTGAACACTGCTGAACAGCAATATCTTATGAAATGTAGTTTATATTACTTAACTGCAAGAAACCATGCTTGTAATGCATGGTAAAAAGCAATTCTGTTATTCCCTGCTATATACTGTAGTGCATTCTGTTTTATCTGGGTACTGATTTGTAATGCAAACAGAGAGGAATTGATAAGCAATGCAAAGATGATACTAGGTTATGCAAAATACTGTATGATATAAAAAGTTATGATATATGTGTGGATTTGATTCTGACTTTTATCTTCAATCTAAGGTATGTATCAGGAAATCAAGATGAAAGGACAGAACTATCACCAAGAGAACAAAAATTATTACATTTTCAGGAAATGTGCTTCGTTATCTCACTGCATTTCCTGGGGGCAAAACTCTTTTAAGAGATGCCGAACTAACCTTCCTTTGACAGACCAGTCACAGTGTAACTATCTCATGCACAATGGTACCTTAACTTCATTATGCTACATTATTAAAATTAGGAAGCAAGGGTATAAATAGCAAGTCATAAGACTAACAGAATTTCTGCCATAGGTAAATGCATTGAATTAGCAATTAGTGTAATTAGAAAAATTTAACAAGGCCATGATGCTTATTCTTTCAGAATGCAGCATTCAAAACTGACAAAAGCAATGAAAGTCTGCAATATCTTTCAGAAATGTGATTCATTCCTCACAATTCTAACAGGTTGGAAAAAGGTTTGCTAAGAAATGTTCAACTTCTGAGCTTTTTTAGAACCTCGGCATAAATACTGAAATTGCAATGAAATGCATGTCATGAAATGAAGAGTTCTCCATCTATATTTTAGCAACTATAATTATCTTTTCTGATTTTTATTTATTTGGTTGTTTTTATCCTTGACATTTATGCTTTTCTGTTTCCGTTTTGTGTTTAATGTCTCCCTGAACAATTCTAGAGCGCCAATATACTTTTTCATGCAATGCAGTGAAACCCTAACTTTTTAAAGTACTAAGAAGTGACAGATAAGAAGTAGCAACAGTCACCACTGTCACTGTCGCTGTGGTTATGAATGGTATCCTCTTTTCAAATTTAAAAATGTTTCATCACCATTCTGTACTTTCGGCAACATCCAATTTTATCCTGCTTGGCTTTGCACATTACTGCTGACAGATTGATTTCCCCTTTTCTCAGCACACATATCTCTTTTTTGTTTCAAATGACCCCAGCCAAGGCATGTTTTTGAGTTGTGTTCGTGCTTAGCTAAATTTTCTATTTTAGTAAATGAGCACATTAATCTGTGATAATTTATCATGATATGGCCTGGCATGTACACACATATATGAATCATGGTGTTACTCTGATCACTTAATGGCAAAATTTATATTCAGGAGCATGTATGTGTTTTTTTTTACGTTTGTTCTTTAGTTGTTTTACAGTTATCAGTAAATTTAAAAAATGTATGAACTGCAATACAATGGAGCAAAGGTCTATGATTTATTTCCCCGAGCCTTTAGGGAGCTAGCAAATTCCATATGTTCTGTGCACTGCAAACAGGTGTTATGTGAAGCTAGGTTCTGTAACTGCGTATACTTCTAACAAAAGGAGAATTCAAGTATTTTAAGCTTTGAAAGAAAATAGTCTCATTTAAAAGCTGATCTAAGAATTTCATATTTTTTTTATAATAAGCAAATAATGTCACATGAAAAACAAGCCTAAATGCACTTTTGCTTTAGCACACAAATAGCCAGTAGCGATTCTAATGCACAATGTAAGCCCCAAGTATCTTGGCTTAGTTTACTGTCTTTGAGTTTTAGTAGCTGTCACTTGCTAAACTTTGCTAAAAGTTTTTAATCATATTTTCACTATAAACAGCTAGAAAGAAATGTAAAACTGATAAATGAACACTTACAGCCCCTCTTTCAAAGTCATTATAGAGTGGTTTATCCAGCAAAGTCTTCTCGCTGCATCCTTCAGTTCCCACAAGAGTCAGATAAATATAATCATCTGTACCAGCAAACCACTGGCTACCGGTTGCCACAGTCACAGTGTAGGAAGGCATCACAAAATCGAAATGAAAGTCACTCTCTCAGTGGAGACTTTTTCAGACAGACTCAATATTTGGGGTTTTAAACTGACCTCCTCTATTCCCCTGAAGCTGTCCAATTGACTGTGCTGTCTAGTACAAAATGATTTCCCCTTTTCTTCAGAGAAACTATCTTACTCTCTCCCTCCCTCTCTCTCTTCCTCCCTTCACCACTCTCTATCCCTCTTTTTTGCATTGAAACCACAGGTCATGCAAATAGATGATGGTCTGATAAAATTGCGCTATACTGTGATGCATGTATACAGACCTAGAACCCACTGGTGCTAATGCTATTCTTAAAAGCTAATGTCAAATATACAGCTCACCAAGATAGCAGCATAATTGTGATTGCCACGAAGCCCAATGTTCAGTCTCACCAACAGCACACAGGATGCAAAAAGTTGTAGTTATCAGGATACAAAGAAGTTCTGCATCTCTACACTCATGCATGGAATAGTTTGCCCCATGTTGTTAACTCCCCACGGGTAACATGTTCTTCTCAACTAATGAACCAAGACTTTGCATTGAAATATTTTAATAGCGTACCCATGAGAAGACAATATATATATATCACTAGAAATACTACTTTTTGTGTAAAATCCCAGCACTCGTTACTTAGTAGCACCACTAAAATATATGTATAGAGAGGTGTTCCAAGTAGCAGTTGATGGAATTTCCGTATCTAAGCCACACTGGTACATCAGGCTTATCCTGGTTTTCAAAGCGTTAAGTGGTTAGAGTACGTGGCTGTTAACAGGCTCGGCCAAGTCAGAAATGGTCAACTGTGGTCCTTGAGAACTATTACTGTAGATGTTACTGTTTTCACTGCAAGTGATCTCTAAAGTAATGTAATATAATACATGGAATAGGTCTGAATAGATGATCACCTAATTTAAATATCAGAAATACTGTGACTAAGTTGTCCAAGTTAGGAAACTGCAAACACCAATTTTCTTGGACAATCAAAGGCACCCTGACCATACTTTCTGTAAAGTACAAATGGAAGCATTTTGTAGATGAACGTTTTCAAAATAATTTTATATATCGGTTTTTTCATCTTTTTAGACTTTTAACACTTTTCAGAAAAAGTAGCAATCTAATGAAGTACAGTGGGGGAAAAATAGGTTGATCAAAGCTTTTTATTCAATGTCACATTTAAATACAATCATGTCTGGACTGCTTGGACAGATGAAAGCTATTCACAGAAGAGACAGTCCTAGACCTTACAACAGTTGTTTTTTTAATCAGAATTGTTAAATTAAATAATAAATTAATCATTTTTGAGACACCCATTCGATTTGGAGTAGCCAATTGTGCGCTTTTCACATCTCACATCGGTTTGCAAGCACAAACCCTACAACCGCACACGGGGAATGAGGAAGTGTAGGCAGAGCTGTCCGACTTGCTGGTCGTGGCACCGCAGCCCAGTAACAGAGGTTCAGCCATGACTTGGCGGAGAAACTCGTCCAGTATGAGATGGTATAAAATATCAGAGATGGTGCATGGTGCCAATGGCCTAGTATGCGTTAGGAAGACTGATCCTCTCCCACCCTGTCATTGACAATGGCCTCAGCCATGTTCCAGCTAGTTAGACACCATGAAGACAAAAGCTGGCTCCCTACTGCATTCACCATAGCAGGCCGCTTGAGTGAATCCTGGCCAGATTGATCCCACAAGACCCTTTAGTGGCACTCGGCAAGTTGCCCACCAGCACTTAAGGAAGGCTGGTCACTTTTGGATAGTGACACAAGCCTGCCTAGAACATTCTAGAGCGCAACTAGCACTGGGGAGGAGTGTCTTTAATGGTGAAGCCACTTCTGAGGCCAGTCATGTTTTTGGAAATAATTTTACAATATTTAATGTATTACATACCACACTACAAATATATACATTCCTGTTTTCACACAATCCAAAAGCCTGATATAGTGATGCCATTTTCTTTTCAGAAAACACCAGTACATAGTGGTTCACACATACAGCACATACATCAAATTTGTGACATAGGTCAGAAAGGAACACATCTAAATAGTATTGTTTCATAACAGAGAACAGAGATAAGTATTTCATTTGAGAAAGTCATAAGCTGTAAAGGATACTCAATTATGTCAACTTGCTTTGATTGAACATTAAAAAACAAGTGGAGTTTTGCTACTGTGGTTACAGATACAACTAAGCTCATACTGCATTTAAAACAGACATAGAATGTCTTCAAAATCAATATGCTCCTTTAGAAAAGAAGAATAATCAAGGACTGCAATAAAATCTAAATTTAACCGCTACTCTTACACCTCATGATTTGGAAAATAGTGCAAAGAAGTACCAATACTGTCCTCTAGTGGGCAACAAGAATATCATCCTAAGGTAAAAACAATGACTTCTCCATTACAAATAAAAAAAATCTGTGAAAAGTGTCATGTGTTCACTCAGCTGAAGCAAGAAGCCTCTAACAAGAAAATGCTGATCATTAAATACTTAAACTGTAATACGTGATTGTTTTTAGTTTAATTTATTTCTGACCTATATTAGGCCTTCCATAGTATACTAGTCACTTTTCACCAACATTAAATTGATAAATCACTCAATGACAGTTAATTTGAAGCTCACTATATAACAGTACAATATCATTGTGATGACACCTGTAATTGAATCCTGAGCCTATAGCTATCCTTAAGCACTTTGTATTGTTCGTTAGAATGTTGTTCGTCAAAGTATGGAAAAGACAGAACTGTTCTATGGAAATATATAAAACTTTCCATACAGGACAATGTAATATCTTCAAACTTTGAAAAACTGATTCTGCTGTATAAGACTATAGCCAAACGGTGCTGACACCTTCCAAGATTTACATTAATTTATTAACTTACAGTTTTTGAAGGTGTCTTTGGTCTGGGGTATTAATGTTTTCCATGCCTTGATTTAAGAACAGAATTCTTGAGGAAGGACAGTAATTGACAGAAATCAATGTTTCATATAACAATACAAATATTATTCAAAGACAAGTAAGGCTATCTGGGCTTAATGTGACTGAAAGGACAAAATATTTAGAGCTTTTATGTGTAAATAAAATATTAATTACAGTTACAAAGTCATGGCAATTCACATGAAATATCTATGTAAACAAACAGTTAACTGTTACTTTGCTCAGGTTTTGCAAAGGCAAGTAATCGTACTAATCTAAAAGTAGTCAGACATCAGTCTGTACTTTCTGTCAATTAATGATTGAGACCACTGCTCCCGTTTCAAGTGTCTGTAGTTTGTTTCTGAAAGACATATCAGCTGTAGCACAAAAGATATAAACAAATGGGAAAATAAAGAAGGTTTTAAAGGAGTTATATCTGTGACTACAGAAGGCACTAAAACAGTGTCCCATTAAATAAGTCTTACACAGAAGTAAAAGACATTAACAGGCAATGAGTCCAATGTTGGTTCTGTTGGTGTAAAACGTATTACATTTGGAGATCATGAAAAAAAAAAAATTGGAACACTGAAACTTTACTAATGCCAGGTTTCTTATCATTGATTGCATAAGCCAGTTTTGATTTTGTTTCCACTTTGAATGGTGTTTTCTTGCTTATACAAAAATAAATAGGGAAGGGAAAAAGGTTGAAGTAAAATCCCACATCTGCAAAAACTTATCAGTTACCTACAGTGCAAGTCCAGCTGTGCTCTTCAAAACAGGGCAGGTGTGCCTGGTACCCAGTGGTTCTAAAGCTGCATTCGATAGTGTTAGAACAGTCGTTCTGCTTTGCTGGAAGAAATTAGTACATGTTTTCTCCATGTTTGTAAGAGCCAGTGCTCAGTTGAGGTGCAGTATTTGTTTCATGAGCTCATACGTGGTGAAGGCCACTGCCTGAGAGGGCACACAGCGAATGTAGTTCAGTGACAGGCCACGGTACAGTCCTCTTTTAATTCCATATTGTTTGTACACGTGCTTTAGGGTGTTGGTCAAAGTACTGGAAAAAACAAAACAGGTCTCAGTTTCAGAGCAACTTGCTGCCTGTCCCGGTATCAAAAGCATCACAGGAATAGGAAACAACTGTATGTTGTGTACAAAGCAGGTAAATCATACATTTTGCTTTCTCATTTTCCTTGGGGTGTGTGATAGTATTCCCATTTTATAACTGGAGGTTAAAGATACACGTTAATTGGAAAAACATGCCAGGCAGCAACACCACAGGTGCAGGACAAGCTCTGAAATCAATATAACTGCAGAAAGAGAAACATGAACCTGTCTTTTGATTTTTAGTCAACTTCTGACTGCCAGAATTTCAACCAGTGAACTGCACAGAAAGAATTATTGTACAAGACTAATAAAGTACAATATAATATACCTGCAGAGCTAGATCACTTTATTACAGTACTGCATATTTTACAAATGCATGAAAGATAGAGGCTACTTACAGACATTTGTCAGAATCAGGGAGGACTATTCCTAACTGCATCCTACGGCGAACCACATCCAGGGGATACCTACAAAAGATGTCTGGTTAAAGACAAGCGTGTTCTGAAATAATGCATGTCTGCCTCCAGGCAAAGCTGCATCCGTGTTGCACTTAGTACATACAGTAGGTTGTACTCTGGCTGTATCTCTAACACAAACAGGAAGTAAACCCACTACCTCCTCTCCTGTACCCTAGTTTTCTGCCTGGTGTTTTTGTAACACCCCAGCCTACACTGTTCTACAACAGATGCCAAAACTACACAACAGAACAAAGATGAAGCGCAAGACTCACGAGATTGTCTGTGCTATGGCTCCGGCTATCCCCCCACAGAGAAGGTTCACGTGCGTTTTCAAAACCAAGACATCGGGGTTGTCCAAGGATGGTTTTCCCAAGAGCTCTGGAGCATGGATGAGTCCCAAGCTTTTCAGCGTGCCAAAGGTGAAAAAGGAGAAGCCTGGAGAGGAAATGGCATTACAGAAAGAGTTGGCTTCTAAGCTCTGACGGTCCCTGCTGTAACTCCAAATATGAAAATACGCTCACCTGCATAAGGGGCCATGCCTATGATAGTAGGTGTTAGACCTCTGTAAAACCCTAAGACACCCCCTTCCTTCAAAAAAACAAATAACACATTCACGTTTCAACAAATCATCATCATGTGTCTAACCTGTTCCAGTGTGAAAGGCAACGAGACACAGCGCGACCTTCATCAAGTTCAAAATGTCTATCTTGTAAATACATAGGGTCATACACAACACATAGGCACTGCTTCCTACAGAGAACACATGATGTTTCATGTTATACATGCTTTTTGCATGACTAAGGTAAAGTACTGAAGCTCCAAAGTTTTAAATGACTGGATATACTAGAGACAGGACACAGATAAGCTCAAAACATTTGAAACGCCAGTGCCACTCAACTAATCCTTAAAAAGGTGCTTTGTGTAGCACATTTTATTTCCCCAGGGCTTACCTGTCTGTAGATGGTCTGGAAAGCGTGGGCGATTCCAGTATACCTGTGCTCCCCCTTTACCTGAAAGGCAAGTCGGGCTCGGACGACATCCAGTGGGTAAGTGCAAATAACTGCTGTCATGCCTGCAGCGCATTACAGAAAAGAATGATTAAAAGACACAGAAATATGCTTACAGGCATGTAACAGAGATAGAAATGTACTTTAAAGTCAGTCTCTTTGTGAGATGACTTGGAAACAACACTCACTATGTCATGTTATTCTAATTCAAAAAGAGCATGGTGACGCAATAACATCTCCACTCATCAGTTCTCATTAAGTGAAAAGATCAGAATCAAACCAGGTGACTTGAGTCCAAAAGGTTCTCACTCACGTACATGCAGAGGACAGCACTTGCATAAAATTGAACACAAAGTTTTTTACCTGCCATAGATCCCGCCATTAACCGATGAACGTGTCCCGAGATGCCTAACTTTTTGCTCAGAAACTGTGGAGAATCAAATTATGCATTTGTTGTGAATGTCGTTGTGGACAAATATTTAAAATGTTTCATTAAATTTTAAAAAAACAGATAATTATCCTTTCATATTTATTAGATTAAAGTTATAAAGCTAATTATTTTTCCATCAAATCAGTGCTAAACCATCATACAAAATAGTACTGTGACAAAAGCATCAGTACTATAACTACATACCTGTTTGTAATGGTCAAAGGCCATGAACTGAATGGCTCCATAAGGAAATATTCTGACCATCATAGCTCCATTTCCTTTGTATAAGCCAAGGAACCCCTCTTTCTTTGGCACAGCACAAAGTGTCTCAAATACTCCTGAGCAAGACAGTCAGACACAGTCTTCGAATACGTTCAATAAATTTATCATTGCAAAGCACTACATACGATATTGATATTGCAACGTACAGTAACTGTTAATAGTCCCTTTTATAGAGTTGCATTTAGGATTTTATTATGCATGGCTTCTTGAACACAATTACCTTAACCAATATTTTAACAAATGAGAGCTTACATTTGTCTCTAAAAATTTCCACAACTTTAGTGAATCAGGTGTACTCTTACTGCAGTGATCATCAACACAACACAGTGATTTAGGTCTAATTTGTAGATGCAGTGTTTGACAACAGAAGTTGCTGTACTGTCAGTCTTATGTAGTAAAGTCATATAAACATCATAAAAAGAAGTTAAATTTTTTGCTAAAAGCATTATGAAATTTTAGGCATGCAACCTAGTTTCTGGAAATTAATTTGCAGGGACTAGTAAGGCTACATGAGCTCAACAACATATCCCATAGATCTGAGATTAACTGAGTACAGTCATGCAGTTCAGACCCTGCCTTCAGATATTCTAGAAAAAAAACAAACTATATACAAAGGAGTCATCTAAGGACCTGCCAGAGTTCTGTCAGTACAAGTGAATTTGAATGCCAGGAGTGAAAAAAGGCCCCATGGTATTTACAGCTGTTACCTCACAGCTCCTGGTCTCTGGATTCAATTCCACACCGGGATTGGGAGTTTTCCTGTTCCCACACATCTTTTTGTGGGGGTTTTCACCAGGTGCTCTGGCTCTGGTTGGGTTAAACTAGTGTTCCTTCACTGTGTCTAGTGTGCTTGTGCGTGACTCTGTAAGGGCACTATGGTTGGCCTGTCATCCTACCCAGGGCAAAGTACTCTCATAGAACTCAGGAAGGGCTCTCAGTTGTCACAAATCATACCAAGAATAAGCAGCTTTCTGATAATGGATTGGTGGATAAAAATTTGCTGACATACAAGAAAGGTTCATTTTGTATGTTGCCCTGAATAACAACAGTGCTAAAAAAACTGATCTTAAAATGAACTACACATTCTCTTTAGATCTTAATCGACAAAAATTCCAATATGCCATTAAGTCATCGGATAATCACTCACCTAGATGTTTATAGTGAGGGTTTTGAGCTTGTAATAAAATTTTCACTCTGTCAAGAGGCGCAATGGTTGTTTTGGCACAGCATCCTGCTACACCTGTGAACATTATGGAGTAGAAAAACATCATATGTTAAAATTGAATAATATATATTAAAAATAGAGAAAAAAAAAGATAGCAGTCATAAAAATTAAAGACAATGCAAAATATCAACAGTTAGTTGTGTAGTGTCAAACAAATGACAAAGTTCAGGTGTCTGTGAACCAGAAGTCTCTTTATTCATATGCATATGGAAGTCCAGCTTGCAACCACCAGACTTAAAAAATAAGTAGCTGAAGATGGTCTTTTATACCTTAAAACAAATGGAGTTACTATGACACATTCTAAACAAATGATAAGACAGCAACACATGCCAATTAATTATATCTAAGTTGCAGACTAGACAACAGTTAGTTCTTTTCATGTTCTGGGAGTACAGCCAGGTTACCAAATACATGCCCCTTATCTTACTGACCAAGGACAGGCAGCATCTTTATATATATTTGAGCACAAAGCCTACTTCAAGCCACTAGACTGCATAGTTTGCAAAAAAAACTGCAAAAACAAGAAATGATATTATTATCTCACTTCCCGGGCGGCTCTCTTATCTTCTTCAGTTGTCTTAACAGTCTAATATCTACAACAACATCCAGAGATCACTTAAACTGTTGGATAAACATTTGCAACAAATGATGGGAAAAAATAAATCTGGATCCTACAATATAAATCTGCTTTGGTAAAGACATTTTTTTCTATAATAATTTCTCAATTTTCTCGTTTTCTGCAATGAGGAATGCCCTGAGAAATGTGATGCACGGAGGAGGCAGAACAGAGCAGCCTGGAATTCCAGCCCTGCGGTATACGTGTACACAGCTGTGACTAAGATTTTAAAAACACATGCACTTGTCCCTCTATAAAGGTGCATTTTGTGCATGGATACAATTTGCAGGGGAGATTTTTGCATGCTGACATGTGACAGCCAATATGAGGCTTTTCTTTTTCTGCTGGCCGCGGGATACGAACCAGCAATCTTCCAGCCACAGGCGCAGATCCTTAGCCACAAGAGTCACCACATCGCCCCAATTTATTTTAATTTTATGACACCATATATCACAGTCATTTTCTCATCAACTACTTCACTTATTATATTACAATCATCAGATCCCAAAATTTAAACTTTTGTAATAGTGCTGCGACTGATTTTCACTTGATGATTATCAGTATTTAGGTAGTTAAATCATCAGTAACCTTCTGTTTTTTGTGTAAGCACCTACAGAAGACAGTAGTTCATTGCAGGGCCAAAGAGAAAAGGACACGTTTAAGAATAGCCAATCAAACCTGGTCGGCATGTTTTCAGGTGGGAGAAAACCTTGGAGAACACTGCAATCACAGTGAAAACATGCAAACCCCACACGTAACGCTGCCGCCTGCTATACCCTGCAGAAATATTCTGAAAAATAAATTATTTTACCTCCTGAAATGAAGGAGCGGATCCAGTAATAGTCTGTCCGAGCCGGGCTGGGCAGCCCAGACTGGGCTGTGGCTGAAACAGATGCCTCAGTAGTCATTGCTGCAATAGTTCAGGATGTACAGAAATCCATGTCCTCCACAATTCCTAAAGCGACAACAGCAAAAGACATTCCACTTCAGCCAAACAGACTGCGGCTGAATGAGCCAACATCTGTACTTGTAAAGACTGACTTTGTAGCATCTTCTCAAAAATAATCATAGGTCACTTATAAGTGCAGAGGATTTAAGAAATATGGTTCAGTGAGGCCTATCTGGAAAAAAAAAATGCAACCTTCACAGGACCTTATCTAATTACAAATACACATGACAAGGTTGTGGCCTTGTTGTTCATATTTTTTCATACTTTGGCAACCAATACAAGCTCTCCTCGCTTTAAAATAACAATCAGATTCAAAGTACACCATATTATACTTGTGAGGAGACAAGTAAAGTTGCTGAATTGCTGAAGGCTACTGTGTGGGTGTGTTGAACATACTGTACACCTCTCTGCCGCAGCAGAAATTCTTATGGCTCAGCTCCACGCTTCAAAATCCTGTGCTTGGAAAACAGACCACAAAGCTCTGATAATTTTTCAGGCCGCATACTAAAAATGCTTTGAGTGAAATTGCTGGTTAAGTGTCTTTAACTAGTTTCTACAGGATTGCAATGACTTCTACCATTGTTTTATTTTGTATTTTTTCTGTGGAGTTACTCAGTTTTACCTTGGTAATGGTTAACATGTTTAGAGAAGTGTCTGCAGTAAGACGGATATCATAAAATTGGATTTCACTGTAAATTCATGGATCCATACTGTATTACCTGATCTGTAACCAGTTACTCAATTTCAACCCGTTTGCTTTTCAAGAATCTCTGCTTACTTGTTTACATACACAACATTGCTCTAAGAATACGTAAGGCGAAAATAAAATATGAAGTGCCAGTTCGTTTCATTTTTGTGCAATAATGCATGCAACGTTAGCCATGTCGTCTCGTAAATACTTGTACTACACTGGTCCGATGTAAGCAATCATTTTAAACGTAGACTGCTGCATGCTCGATCACAATCACGAATGGCCTGGACAAAAGGCAGAACTTAAGAAAAATAGAGCGTACCGTTTTCCAAAGACAGTTCTCCTGTAATACTCGGACTGCTGAGATATTTACAAAATGCCAGTGCCGTACGGTACACCTCTTCGTTGCTGTAGCTGTGCAACGCAAGGTCAGTTCTCAACAACACGAAGTTACACAACGTGTTACCTTCTTCCTCTTTCTGTGCATCGTCACAAACTAGGGATAGCAGTATAAGCAGGTCTTTTATGAACCCATTCCGCTGATCTATTGTAAACTCCGTCCTATTCTAGTCTTTTTAAATAAATACCATGTGAGTTTCACAAACAGCTATATGCCCTTCGTTCGTCAAGTCGCATTTTTAATGCGCAACCACGGTTTCCGTTTTCATTTCCGCAAAGCATGAGAGGAGACGCCGAAAGCAACGTGAGAGCTTTAATTGTTTGAATTTTTGTAGCTGGTATTTTTAACATATTAACTCTAGACTAGTGTTTTAACACAACTATTTTAAACCATAGCGTTTTTTCTTCATTTTTCTGAAGATGTTAATCATTTACCGCCTTTCTGCTTAGAAAGTCCGAAATCGTGATTGCTGGAGGATAGCCCATATAAAGCTGACACCGTATCTGTCATAACACCGTCACAATGATGGCGAGTTAGTCATTTTTAACAAGGACAGCAGTTCATTCACGTCCGTTCCTTTTCAATCAAACAAAAAAACAGAAAAATCTTCTGTTCATTTTTCTCCGAACCTTTTCTGACCTTTTGAGATTTTTTCCACTTTCATAAACTGATATTTTTTCATCGAATCACCTTGAAATAACCCAATTTTGAAAAGATGATAGAGTGTACTTTATTAAGACCTAAGACTGTACTAACTAGCCCCACAGAAGGCGATTCTGTACTTACTTTTTAGAGTTAGTTCGTAAATGGTTAGTTTCCTTTTAGTTTTATAAGTTTAACTGCGCTTGTACCAGCAGATGAAATATGCGTGACATAATAGCCATACAGTATATTGTTAAAATACATATCCATACCTGTTCAATAGTTGAAATTGTAATACCTAATACAACTAAATGCAGCTGTACTCTAAAAGTGTGTTTGAAATGTTCTCTGAAAATCTTCTGGATGTTTTAAATGGGAAGATAACAGGAATAAACACTATGTTTTTATCATTTTATATTTTATACAGATGATGAACATTTTGCTTTGAGCAAAGCGGAGGAAATATGAAGCACTGTACTGGATAAAGATAAAGAAATGGGACATTTTTTCTTACGTCATCCTACAAAAATAGATGCTTTGTTCTGTGAAAAGACCTCCTTGACATATATATTGAAATATCCGACAATGTCATATAATTACCAGTTAATAATCCGAAAGTGTATAATTTAATGTGCAATATGAGTTGTGTTCTGTGTGCGTTCATAGATATGCTATAAACCCCAATTTGTATATCAATAAAAGAAATTGTGTGCACTGAAAAATTGTGATCGAATATAGAGTAAAAATGTACGGTGTACCTATTGTTTAATGATTTTTTGTTAATTGCTTGGACTATATATTTTTATACGATTGCTTAAACGGAAAAGCAGCAACTTGTCAGATTCTGTGGCTTGTAGAGGGAAATGTTAGATCTGGTCAACCTTTGTACAACTTCCTCGCAGTAGCTGAATGTTATACCCGTTTAAGTTAATTAGAAGTAACCTGCTTCTCCGTGATTCAGCAACCTTGTAGTGATATAAAGGGACACACTACTGCATTAAGTGTTTGAAATCAGTGCTATCGATTCATATTTATTCGCACCGATACTGCCTCCAGCCCACTTAACGTGTAAGGGGTTTCAGATTAATAATGCTACAGCAGCAGCACATTGGACTTTGTGAAGAACGCAGGGGACACAAGACAGAAACCACCTTCTCAACATTTTGCCCCCAGAGGATTCTTCGTATACAGAAAGACTAGATTGTTTTGTTTACGAAATAAACTTCAATAAAATATTTACTTAATATAAAAATCATTATAACACTTCAGATTTAAAAACAGAGAATTGTTTTTAAAAACAACATAATATAACCTGTTGCATATATACCATTAGAGCGCCTGCGACAGCCCTGACTAATAAAATGTTTTGTAATTTTTTCAGTTAAATTCGGACAAGGGCAAGAGTTGTTGTCCTGCTGTACTCTGTCCGCCTTAGCCTAGTTCAGAAAATGCGGTCCTCGGTGCCCCGTTTGCGGCAGGAAAATCGGAGGTCTTTGGGATATAGGGTAACCCTCTTGGTGTGGGTTGAACGCAGGTACAGTAGGCGTCTTGAACAACCGGGCTACAGGACAGACAGCAACGCCTGTAATCCAGTATAAACATTTGTTGACACATCTCATTCACCACTCTGGGGAAGGGCGCCTTGCATAACAGCAGTTCTGTAGACCTCTGGTACCGCCGGATCTCAACCAAAGCCGGGCCTGTGGATTGAACCGGCGCCTTTTTTACCTCTCACCCCTGAGAGGGGAAGCTCTCAGATAAGGTTTGAAGGGTTTGGCCTTCTTTTTTATGCGCAGTCGACTTGCTCCTGACTTGCTGCTCTTAAAAAAAAATAACATGCTGTCTTTCAAGGGACCAGATGGTAACTTTGTTGTATTCCCTGCAACTGACAATGCACCACTTAAGCTACAAAATGAAATGTTACAGTCCTGTAACTTATTGATTTTCCAGGCAAGAACACTGACAGAAGGGCATTACCAAAATTAAAGTTAAGACCAGAAGTTAGACGTTCATCATTACATGCTTATCTCAATACAAGCACTGTCTAGTGACGGATAACAACTGCTGAACATGGTTCTACCAGTCGGTGAACACATGGACTACTCCAGTTATATGTATCATTTCATCATTTCCCTGCCTAGAGACATTGTACAATACTCAACTGGAGATATCCATATTGCACCATGGAGTATGTTTTAAATCGTTCTCTGTAATGTCACAACGGTGTGATGTGGCACATAATATTTTACAAAACTACTACACTTTTTCTTCCATTGTGTATACCTGAACTAATATTATACATATGTCCTAACATACTGTATCTTTATATGGCATGCTATAATTCTTTATTATAATGGTGTAAAAATGTGGCTTGCCAGTCAGCTGAGTGTGAAATCATTTGTTGAAACTTATTCTAGCTATTACTCATCATTTTATAAAAAAGGAGAAAACATTCGAACAAAAACATTGTTCATACATATTATTAGACATACTGTCAATCAAAAGTGGCAAAGTGTTATTCTTCAAGATTACTGTACGTTCAGGTGCATTTTTCTTGTCTCAGAAAACGATGGACTGTTGGATAGGTTCTGCGTAGTTGTCACGAATATATGCAAATTATATTTAAAAAGTATTTATGAGCATGTACTCGCATTGCTTGATATTGAAAAAAAAACATTACTTTAAAAAGAAATGTAATATCTGTTTGTGGCCCCCTCCCTGTTAAATGTTCAAGAATATAAATATGGGTCTGGGCATTTGGAATCTGCACACAGACATCTACATGCATTTGTGAGCCTTTAGGAGTCTGTTTATTGGGAGAAAATTGCTTTTAAATAATGGTGCGGTAGTGGTTTCACGATTCCGTTCCAGGTTTTCTCTCTTTCCCTCAAGCGTCCATTAAAGAGCCGAGTCGACTCGAGACTATAGGTCTTGTCTGGGAGAGGGGCTGCCTTGAAGAGACTGGTTATTGGGAGAATTTACGTTTTTTATCAATGGTTTTTACTCACATTTTGGCTGTATGTTCGGTCTTATTGCAAGAATCACCTTAGTTACACAGTATCGCAGGTTTGCATTCATGTATTATTTTATCCAAGTGGTGCTGCCAACTATATTTGAAAAGGAAAAAAAAATACAAGGATCAACCGTATCTTGCAAGACGGGAGTATTATTAGCAATACAGGCAGTGCAACTGCCCTTCTGGTATGTAACTTATTTGATCTCTCTTTTCTAACAAAACAAAAAAATAAGTACAAAGCGTATGTCACAATTCACAACAACTCCGTATGGCTGTCAGAACGGCTTAAGGTTTAGTTTCAAGTACAGGAACTGTGTACCACGCAGTGCCTCAGATGTCAGACGTGGTGCTAAAAAACTTGTGAACTGCAACGGCGTGAAACCCTCTCCAAAAGTTGTCTATGCGCAGAATCGCTGGGCTTAAATGCTGTAGAAGGAAAACCTGTTTTAACCGCTTGTTAGTGTTCTAAAAGTGAGTTTATCGAACAAAAAAAAGTAGTTGGACGTAAAGTCTTCCAGTACACGAGGCACAGTTTCGTACTTGACGTCAGCTGAATGTTCCTATTTATACAGGGGTCGAGCGTGTCTTTTCTTCACGGGTCAGCGCTCTGACAGGGTGTGCAGCGTTGTGACCGTTTGGAGGGTGAATACCCACATTACACGGTCCATCTCCATTCCGTTTCTTAAAGCAACATGCACACTCTGCCTGCTGCATTACATTGTCTCTTTAGCCCTGGTTTGTACAAATGTGAGACGAATATAAATAATTCCTATTTAAAGTGAGATTGGTTTTGTAGCGCTTACGAAACGTGGAGGATTCATGATAAAATTTGATTAAATGTATAACTTTTCTACAATTCAAAAGGTAGGCAATTAAAAGGTTGCGATCACCTAGTTTAAGTTATAGTTCTCTTTGCTTATCGAAAAAGCTGAAACGTCTAAATACGTAAGCATTATCGATAGAGTTTAAGAGTAAATCCCATAGCTTTTATTTAAAAAGTCATCTGCAGTATTTCCTTCATTTGTGTTAAACAAAAGCTAAGGAAGCAAAATATTTACATAATGTTGACTATTAGTAGTTTTTGCTGTCAGTTAATATTTCAGTTGAAATGCACTGAACTCCGTTTTGAAAATGACAGTGTGTATTTCACACTACTGACATTTTGTGCAACAGTAGTGGATGTTAATGGACAGAAACAAGGTGAATGTGAGTGTGTTAATACGTATATGGGTTTGTGAACACATACTGTTTAGTATTAAGTTAGTCCAAACACACATTCTCTTAAACCACTTTTTTTTTGCATTCTTTCCTCCAGAATTCTCACCAAAGTGCAGAGATGAAACAGGCCCTGTAATTTCAGAGAAAAAATCCAACCTGGGAAGCTAAACCCGACTCTTGAAATCATATCTAATTTCATGCTCATGCCTGCTTTCTCATTAAATCGTCTTTCCTTTCTCCCGAAGTCCAGCTATGCCTCGTTCCTCCAAATCCACCAAGAAAGCGCCGCCTAGAGGCCAAGCTAGCAATGGGAAAAAGAAAAACATTCTCGCTGCCAGAAGACAAACTTTTAACTCTAACAAGACGAGGGGAAAGCCCTCGAAGAGAAAGACAGAGGATGCTGAGAGGTCTAAAAATATCAGCCGGAAAAGACAGCAGACCGCCAAGGAGCTAAGAAGTGCTAAGGTTAGCAAGTCTGGCAGTGGAGGCTCACGAGGATCCCAGAACAGCATTAAGAATCCCCCTCGTGTAATAGGATCAATGAAGCTTAGGCAACAGGGTAATTCCCTGCCTCAGCAAGCTTTGTCTGAAGACTCTCCCAGCCGCAGAAAGTCTCTTCGAGGCATACCACTCTCCCAAAGCCTGCCTCAAGCTCCTCAGCCGAACAGAAACACACAGACGTCAGACTCTAGGTGCCGTCTCCCAGCAAGTCCAGAGCACAGGAGCACAGGAGCTCCTGAAGATGTCCCAGACCCGCACCATCCCATTGAGCTTGGGAAGGAAGATGCCACGGGGCAGGGCGTGTCGTGCCCCAGCTCCGGGGACTGCTCTGTCAGTAGAGACCCAGGTCAAATAGAAACGGAAGTGACAGAGAGAGGATGTGTCGAAACATTGCCTTCTATGGTAGAGGAAACGGAGCCTGTGACGAGCTCCCAGAGCCAAGAAACCAAACTGAGCCATGTGGATCTTGAGCCCCCCAAATCGCCAAATTCCGACAGTACTGTAATACCGCATTCTTGTCCAACGAACCTTAACGAGGCCTTGAATTTAGGCACTGACTTGTACCAAATGAAATCGGCTGATTCTGCCATAAGTGTTTCAGACCCTTTAAAAAATGCTGAAGATAATAATGTAGTAGCTGAGAGCCAACGAGAGGTTTCTTCCAGTTTGGGTCCTGGACTGGACATGGAACCTGAACCCGATGCAATCAACCCAAAGTCGCCTGATGTCTCCATTCCTTCCTGGAACATTCTCAATGAACATCCGCAGGGCTGTGTGCTTGAGGTTTCCACAGCCACCGCGCTGCCAAGCTCCGTTTTGTCAGTTTCGGGGCCTCCATGTAAAGAGGACACCAAAGAATGTGCTAGAAGTCCAGAGCCAAGACAGGAGCCACATTGTAAGACCCCAGTGCCACATTGCAACATCATTTCAGATATTTCAGAGTCAGCAACGGCTTTGGATTCAGGATTTAGAACAGATGTTAGCACAGACGATAAATCCCTCTACAGCTCAGAAAGCAATCCCCCATTTGATATGGGCCAAGAGCTGCGGTGCTTAGATCTGACCATACCTGGGGTGTCGACCTCTCGGCCCAGTTCCGAGGTCGGTAGCCAGTATGTGTCGTCCGACCAGGAGAAGAGGGACAAGAAGAAAAGGAGGCGCTGTGGAGTCTGTGAGCCATGCCTTAGGAAGATCAACTGTGGGGAGTGCAGCTGCTGCAGGAACCGCAAGACAGGCCACCAGATCTGCAAGCTGAGAAAATGCATGGAGCTGAGGAAGAAGCCATCTTTGTTGTCAAGTTCTCAGGTAAGACAGTCCGTGGGGATTTACCGTATGTCAGTAAGAACTGGCAAAGCTGACGCTGTGTGCTGCAATTCCAATGATCCGCTAAAAACCCAACATTAAAGTGTTAATTTCCTCAGCCATTGTGGAAGCTTCTTGTGCAAATTTCAATATTTTACCAGTATCGAAAATTTCGTGCCAGCAGCCATGTCACCCTGCATCTTACAATTAGCAGCCCACTGAAGCTAAGCAGGTATGAGCCTGGTCAGTACCTGGATGGGAGACCTCCTGGGAAAAATTAAGGTTGCTGCTGGAAGAGGTGTTAGTGGGGCCAGCAGGGGGCGCTCACCCTGTGGTCCAGGTGGGTCCTAATGCCCCAGTATAGTGACAGGGACACTATACTGTAAACAAGTGCCGTCTTTTGGATGAGATGTTAAACCAAGGTCCTGACTCTCTGTGGTCATTAAAAATCCCAGGGTGTTTCTCGAAAAGAGTAGGGGTGTAACCCTGGCGTCCTGGCCAAATTTCCCATGCCTCCTAATAATCCCCCTCTATGAATTGGCTACATTATTTTTTTCTCCTCCCCCCCTGACGGCAGGCGGCGCAACGCGCCGGTTGGGATATTCTTGGTCGCATTTAAAGGCAACGTCAGCTCAAAGACAGCTCCACCAAATGGAGACGGGCGTGCTGACAAGCGGACCCTGCTGATGCGGGATTAATGCTAGGATGAGAGAGACCAGTATCGAAAATTTCAAACAATACTGAACATTAAAATAAACCACTCTATGTTTGCATCTTTTTTAGAAAAATAAAATTTGGAGCTTGGGTATTGAATAAATGTTTTTTTTTACATCCGTTTGATTAATTGAACATAACTGACTGCAGTACACTCTAGAGACTCTTACTGTTGCATACGTACTAAATCACTTTATTCATAGGAGAATGATTAGGCACAGGTGGTAAGGTGATTTAACCTGTTGAATATCAATCCTGGTGAAAATCAAAAAGACAACACACAAATGAACCGTTAATCCTTGCCTATCAAGAAAATAATGCCATTGATGTGTTAGAGCAGTGCCTCAGATGGCCTTGCCAGTGGAGTCAAGTCATCTTTAACGACGAATCAAGGTTTTGTGAAGACCACATGATGCTACAGTGAACAGTGTAGATGTGCAGAAAAATATACAGTTCGAGTGTGATGAACCATTGATGCGAGGCTCAAGTGTGATGGGCTGAGTATAAGTATCTAGTTGTTTGAAAGCGCCACTTGTAGTGATTGATAGCAGCCTGTTTGCACGGTGCTCCTTCAAGATCAAGTTCTGGAACCTCACTTGCTGCTCTCCCTGACATGACACTTACTGCTCATGTAACAAGATCTTTAATGTGAGGTAGGAATGGAACAGTTAAACCATGGTTTTTCCACTCACCAGACATGAGCTCCATTAACACTTGTAGGATGAGCTGGGATGACAAGTGGCATCTAAGGCTCATAAACTAGTGAACAGGCACATGCCTGTCCAGTCTTTACAAGAGGAATGGGAAAATATCCCACAAGACAGAAAAGATAAGATCACTTTATTAGCCATATGCAATTTCTTGTATTAGGAATTTGTCTTTTCGCATATCCCAACTTGCTCTGAGAGACAGCATCTGAAACGTGGCGTGAAGCATGCATTGCAGATGTATAACTTGATTTGCTTGCAGCATTAAACATGGACACTATTAGCTTGTGATTTTCACAGTGGACTCCCTAACAATCAACCCTGTTAATGACAACTATAATTAATATTACCCACGCCATTTCTGTTCATTATAATGTCAATATACCTGTTACAAATACAGCTGTAATTTTCCACATCATAACCTGTGATGGGGGCAGAGCAGTGGGACTGTGGCTAAGTTGACGCCGATTCAAATCCCGTGGCTGGCAGAGGAATCCTCCGTTGGGTCCCTGAGCAAGGCACTTAACCCCAACTGCTCCAGGGGCACTGTACGATGGCTGACCCTGTGCTCTGACCCCAGCTTCTCTCCCTGTCTGTGTGTCTCATTGTGAGTAAGTTGGGGTATGCGAAAAGACAAATTCCTAATTCAAGAAATTGTATAGGGCTAATAAAGTGATCTTATCTTATCTAACCTGCAGATTTGTTGCTATCAGAAGTTTCTTCAGATGCTCAGTATATATTTCAAGTAGACTTGCTACTAAGAACAGCGTATACTGAATCCAGCCTTGTCGACTGAAATACAATTATATCTAAAGTAATAGTTAATTGTAACCTGTAGCATTTTTTAATGCAACAGATAAATCCATTATAATATTTCAGGAGTATTTATGAATGCATTTTTTTATCTAAAATAAGATTGATCACACTAAATTAATTCAAGACCTAATTCTAAGTAATTCTCCAGTTATGCTATGTGTGATATTTAGATAGAAGATAGAACTTTCAGGCTCTGTGAATATCTTAACTTAATCTTAAAAAACATATCATAACCTGTCTTTATTTTTATTGTGTAAATTGTTTTATGGAGAGTTACGTAAATGTGAAAGCGTAACGTAAAGTATTAAAAGAGGAGATTGCAGGCTCAGCTCGTGGCTTTGTGCTGAATTACCTGTTGCAGTATATGAAATACTTCCTTCATCACAGACATTACAGTACTGGTGGTGTAATTGTTGATCATGCAAGAGCTCACACCACAACACTTATGCATATATAGAAAGAATAATGAAAAAACACTGAGCATCTTTTATTATAAACTCTTTAGTTTAACAACTAAAACCATAGTGAGTAAAAGATGGAAACCTTTTCGAGCACTGCATGTTATTTAGTTTTACAGTCAGTGTAAATAGCAGCTTTGGAAGACTGGCATATGGTGTAAAACAAGCTCCATTTCATTTTTTTTTCAGACTTAAGATGATCTACAGGACTCTGAACAGAGAGTTTCTCAGTCTTACATGGCTAGTCTGCTGCATAAGTATGTTTTTTAAACATGATGATGATTCTTAATATTACTTGTGAATAAAGGCAGTGAGTCTACTGTTTTTAGTAGGCCTATTTCATGAGATAGAGCTAGAAAAGACAAGCAGCCATTGATAATGAATTCAGATTCAGAACGTTTTTTCCTAACAGTATTTTAAAACACAGTATCTTCAGTGAGAAACTATTCAGTAAGCTTGCTATAATTTGTATGGGTCGCAAGATGGCTTTAAAGGTCCATCATTAATAGATAAATGAGGATGTAGGAGAACAAAGGAAAACAGTAAAACAGTTTGGCTTGCTGTAGGACGGTTGTTCACGGTTTGTGGGTCAGTGTTTCCACACTTGTCTTTTAACATTAGAAGAAGACTATAAGAGAGTCTAAAAAGAAGAAGAGGCCTGTTTGGTGGCTGTTTGGTGTCTAAAAGCTAATTGATTTGAGGATCTCATCCAGCCATTTCCTGAAACGGTATCGATTTTGACAACAAAGCAGGATAGCTTGATACAGACCTCCACGTCCCTTTGTGTAAAGAAGTGCATCTTTTTCTGGTTTTAAAAGCACGTGCTCTTTGTTGCATCTGTGTGCATGGGATTATATTTCTTTGTTAATTTTAAAGAAGCAGCAAGGAGAAGTCATTAAGCTGCCGATTTCTTCCACTGTTATTTTTTAATAGTAATTATTTTCATTTCATCTGTAAACTGTATAGTTTAAAGACTTTTATATTGTGACATAGCTAAATGCAGAGCATTAGAGTACAAAGTAAATACTCTTGTAGCATGCTTTGCTACAGTTCTCCAGATCTGCTCTACACAACAAAAAAGAGTTTACCTTAATTTTTTCTTAGAGAAAGATAGGAATCACCCATTGAGTGAGTTTTCACAAATTTTATCAGTGTTGTGTGTATTTGTTTCGTAATATTTTAATTACACCTCCCTCAACATCTCTGTATCCATTTCCACTTTATATTCAGCGGATACAGTCTAAATTGGTATGACACTCAAAACCCAGCCTGGGCAATCTCCTTTTGGCCAAGTGTATTTACTTGATAGGGGCCAGTGTAACACTATTAACTCAGCCCATCCGGTTCCCTGGGTACAAGCTTATAACCTGTGGCACATATCACACTGCTTTGGTGAACCATGTTTCTTTGCCTTTCACTTTCTTTTTTTAATTTTTTTTGCTTTTGTAAGAAACGTTTATGGCCAGATTGCGGGTCAGCTATCTACAACTATCTTTGGCTGTTGGATTCTTCTGATGTTTTTTGTGACTATCAGAGAGCTCAGCTGCCCTAGCAGAGCAACGGTATGCTTTAATGATTCTGTGTTCCAGGAAGGGAGCAGGAATGAGATATTTTTTAATGTATTGAAGGGAAAGAGAGGGAAAAGTAATTCAATTAACATGTTTGCATGATTTTTTTTTATTTTTTGGAAGACTGCTTATTTTATTGGAGTATTTAAAGAGCGATTTAATTTGTTTAAGTTGGTTCCCTACATGTATTACTTTCATGAGCTATGATAGAAATAAACTTCTCACACAATAATATACTATTGAGTTGACATTGCTCAATAGTAACTGAGAAATAATAGGTTACAACAGCTTTAAATCTGCACTGGCTTAAAGGGTATAAAGATAGGGGAATTATCAAAGTTAGTGTTAGTAAAAATGATTTTGTCAAGGTAGAATTCTACATGGTAGAATGAAACAACTTTAAATTTTTCAAAGCCTCTCACTTTAAAGATGTTGGATGTTACAATGTTGAATTTTATTTCTAGCTTTGTTTTAAAATACATACCCCCCACACCTTTATTTTGCTATTAACATTTTGGTTGCCAGGGTAATGCTCTTGAATGATTTCTAATCTATTTTTGCTGTTTGTAGCTTATGGTATTTTTCTACTGTTTGGAAAATGACTTTACTTGTCAAAAAGGCAAGAGACAGGAGAGTGTGGGTTTTCTGTAGTTGTGAGCTTTTATCCAACCCATGCCACATTTAATTGCTTCTGGGTTTTAATATAGTATAGCCACTTCTATTGTGCTAATACATAGTCAAATGGGAACAGCCATTAGTGTGTTTTTCCCCCACCTCACCTCAATACAACAAACCCCGAAACCGCACACGGGGGAGAGAAGGAGGGAGTGCAGGCAGACTCTACCCGCCCACCTTCCTGACACTCGTCTTGATGCGCTTCAAGCCGCACCATCTCTTTTTTCAGGAGACCACAGGGTTCAGTCACTCTGCTGCTTGAGTGCTGAGACACCTCTGCCTGACGGATGCCGCTCTGCCCTCAACTGGCTGAGTGCCACTGCTGGGGAAATCCTGGCCGCAGTTGAGTAGTGACGCGACCCTGGCTCGAACCCTTGATCCTAGCCTGCACTTGGACGTGTGCCTCTACCAGTTGATCTACTCAGGAGGCCCCTTCCTTTAAAGCATTTAACACCAGCGTGTAAATGCTTACACGTATCCTCTGGAGCCAGTACAAAACCATCCCAGTGTTCCTGATATTCCACACCAGGTGGAGCTTGTTATACTACATCAAAGATAGAAAGCCATCAGTAAGTGAATGAAGATGTATATTAATTTTCAAATACTGCAGACAAGGTTTCTTTTCCGGATATTCTGGTAAGAAGCCTCCTGGTACACAGATTCTTCCACCATGGCATTAATGAATATAATCATTAATACCATTTTAATAAACTAAACAGCTTTTGTTTGTAAAGTATTCTTTTACAGACTTAAATGATTGCACTTTTTTTTTACCTTCATGAGTTTTGTCTTCATTGTGGCTGTACTGTGGTTTATTTGAAGCTTTCCTGTCTGAATGTTTGCTAACTGTTCGTAATACTTTTAACAGTTTGTGGGACTACATGCAGAGTCAAAAAAAATAGCTGACGAGATTCTTCTCTATTACATAACAGTTGTACTACTGCAACTCCTCTGCTCTAGGATGCAGGATTTTTCATTTGTAATAGAACTGATGTACATTTTACCTGCTTTTTCAATTCCCCCTAAGAAAAAAGTTCTTAATTTTGAACTGAAAAGGGAGTCAAAGAAAGGGGTGTCAGGGTAATGAAAATGTTAAAGCTTTAAAGCTTAGATATTAGGCAGCCTCATTTATATGATTACACATTTCAGTCATATGATTTTGACCATATTCTTAGACAGCATAATACTTAGCTTGCCTTTCTGGACTAAACTGCATATAGTATGCAGAGCCCCAGGTCAGTAATCCTGTTTGAACATGCATTGTTCAGCTATTCATTTTCTCACCTGGATGTGACTGGAGTGTGTGTGTAAGGTGACCGGGGGTTGTGTAATATAATGCAGAAGTACTTACAATCACTTACATGCAGCATTGTACAGCTGTGGCAGTGCAGTGCAGTGAAACCTGACCCCGAATACTGTAGGTCCCACTTATAAAAAACTGAAGTTGTGATAATGTATTATTTTAAAGGGGGAAAAACAGCTACAGTATCTATTCATAATCATATTAACCTTAAAAACTTCAGTAAACTTTAAAAATGAGCAACCTGAAGAACACAAGCAATATATATGGACCTACTTTGACAACTCAACCATCTGTGTCCCATCTTTGGAAAGTGCCATCCTTATACAGTACCTCCCACTGGCATTACTTAGACACAAAGGAAACGCCAAAACATCAAAGCTATCTCTGCAGACCCTGCTGTGAACCCCAAATTCACATTTTGCTCAGAAGTTGCTTTTCTCCCAATCAAGATAGCTCTCACTAGGCTTTTTCTTGAAATAAATTCAAACCATAGCCTTTTGTCCCAAAACCTGATTTTTCACTGATGCTTCCCATTTCCCACTGTCTTCACGACCCTGGTGTTCTGGAATACTAGGGGTGTGTAAATTCTCTAGGTTGCTTGGATGCTGGAGTGATAGTCAGTTTGAAACTGTGGCTCTTTGTGGTTGGTACAGTTGAAGCTGAAACTAAATCAGAGTAAATGGATAAGAAGAAGATGAAAATGAGACATCATCCAGCCCGTCTAGCTCATTTTATTTTTCATAACCAATTGATCAGAGGAATTTAACCAGATGTTTGTTGAAAGAAGCGATAGTGTCAGCTTCCACCACATGCCAGGACAGCCTGTTCCATATTGCCATAACTCTGTGTAAAAGAAGTGCCTCCTGTTCTCAGTTTTAAATGCACATTTCACTTTGGATTCTGAGTATGTACATTGGACTGACTTTGTCAATGCATTTAAGAATTTGAATGTTTAAATTAAGTCTTCTTGTAATCTGCTCTGATTAAGAAGATTCAGCTCCTTTAGCCTGTCAGAGTAGGACATGAGCTTGGAAATATACCTGGTCACTCTTCCCTGAATTGTTTCCAGATGTTTTTGTAATGCGGTATAAATATTGCATTATTTCCATAAACTACCATTTTAAATTATATGTCAGTTCATATATAGAATATGTATCATCCTGTTTGCTTATATATCCCATATTCTTTTTCATTGCTTCCCATCCTTGTCTAGAAGATGAAAATGGCAAAATACACAGCTGAGTCTTTTTCAAATTTAAGTTCCTCAAGCACAGTATTGCCCATCTTATAATTATATTTATATTTTTAAACATATTTTTTCTGTCTGTATTTAACTCTCAACACTTGTCTGTCATTTAAATGTCATCTGCAAGGTGTTTTCCCAGACTAAAACCATTATATTTATATGGTTGTTCCATGCTGAAAAAAAGAAGAAAGAAAACACCTGAAGTGTGACACCTGAAGAAGGCTCCACGGCCGAAACGTTGTGTTCTCTTTCTTCTTTTTTTCAGCATGGAATAAACCTATTACTTGTTCCTTTGCAGCCTACGCATGCTGACGCAGCTACCCACCTGAACTACTTCATTTTATTTATATGTCTATATTGATTTTTCTCTCTACGAGAAGAAAATCCTACTACGTGCTAATCCTAATATTTTATCCTCATTTGTGTTTCATCTACAAACTTGACTAGTTTACTAGCTAAACCAACATCTAAATTATTGATCCAAATTAGGAAGCCCAGTGGTCCTAAGACCGATTTGTGTGGTACTCCGTCTGAGCAGTACCCCTTCATCTGTACTCTCGGGTGAGCAATGTCTTTCTTTATGTACACAAGATAAATTTTGTGGGGAAGTAAAAAATATAAAAATAAACATAAAATTGTGACCTTCCTAGAGACATGTAAAAAAAATGTAAAGACATGTAAAAGAAATGTAAAAAAATGTGAAGATGGATAAAGGGAGGATGTTGTTCATAAGCTTGTTATAGAAATTAAGGGGATATTCTGCTAATGCGACCAGCTCAGGTACTATTGACTGGACTGCTGTGTTAAATTGAACAATTATGTGTTAATGAGCTTATCTTGGTACAGTTGCTGTTTCACATGTTCAGATGCCAGATGTCTGGTTTATCTCATTTTGTGGGCTTGACTGACGCCCAGGTACACCCCTGGAAAGGCATGAGCTTTTCAACTAAAATCCCTTACAATAAGGAATTACACATCTTGTGGAAAAACTTGAATTTCTTAAATTTCTTAAATGTGACCAAACGTTTTAGTGTTTCACATCCAGGTTTACTGAAATCCATCCAGCAGCTCCCAAGAATTGGCACCAAGCTTCATTAAGGGTTGGGTGACTGGAGGAAGTGTGATTTCCTGTAGTTTTTTTTTCATGTTTTGTTGAAGTGGTTGAAGTCATAGAAGACAGATCTGTAAGTACTCTGTAAGTCCTGAAGCAGAGTCTTTAAAAACTGATGTAAGAGTACAGTGATCAAGATTTTCCAGTGTCCATCTCGGTTCATCACTGAGGCAAGCACAGAAGGAAAATCGGTATGACCTCTTGTGACCCAAAATTAGGCAATCAATACAGATTCAAGCAGCCTTCTGTCAGTAAATTAGCCACAGTTGTGCCATCCAACACCATTAATTCAAATGTAGAAATCAGCTTAAGTAGCTCTGGTCATTATAATGCAGCCTCTATAAATAAAGTAAGACCTAATTAGGTTGGTAAAAAGCTGAAGAGAGAAAAATGTCTAAGGCTTTGAAAGTCCAGCTTATCAGAAGAAATGTTTATGCTGTATTATTTTGTAGACACATTACGCAGAACTTCATTCAAGTGCCTAGATGGTGCTTTTAAAAATGTGTTCAAAGAAACATTTCAACCTCAGGAATAGCTGCTTTCATTTTAACAATGAGCTGTCTCTGAGGAGGATGAATGCAGGGAAAGAGAGAGGCTCACAGAAAGGGCAAGGCCAGCAAAGCTTGGGAGGAGTGAGTCTCTGCAGTGCTGTGGGAGGAAGGGGAAGTGGGAATGCAAGAATCGTGAAAAGTCAGAGGTGTCATGAGGACATTCACAGCCGTGTGTGATGCGACTGTTCCAGAATGATGAGTCGCTTTGGATAGCTACCAAAGTTTTTGGCACATGCTTGCAAACACCTTTTTTTTATGGTCTGCAAGTGGCTTAGCCTACATATGACTCAGTTATGTACTGAGAAAGGCCCAGTGTTTTTGTTAGGAACTTCAACACATGTGGTATTAATATTATACCCTACTGTAATCTGTGCCTTTTCTAAATAGATGCTTGAGATTGTAGTGTTTCCTCAATCGGAACACTTAGCCCAATCGAAAGGCAAATGGGCTTTCAAACCAGCTGTCCTATGATTAGAACACATTGTTCTGATCATAGGACAGCAGAAAAAAGAAAATGTCAAAATCCTTTCTGTTCTGTTTGCTGTAAGTAAGACTAGCCTTTTTGGAATATTCTTGCAGCTAAAGAAATAGTGTGTTACAGCATTTCAAACTTAAATAAAAAGAAAATGACCATTCCCAATATCCATTTAGGAATCCAGAAGAGATAATCATTTATTGATTCTTGGATATCGAACACCACTGTAACATTGTGAGGGCCTTTAAGGCAACTATGTTTCACCTGCTTATTCCTTTTTAATTGTGTTTCATTGTCAGTGGATAATTTTCTGTGTTTACAGCATATTTATTATCTTGTGTGGAGTATAACTACTCAAACATAATTTATTTAGATGGTCGTTGTGAGGCTGAATAATGGAAAACAAGACAGTTGTGAGTCAATTATAACACTGAGAGAGATGCCAAAGACCGATCCTTTTGAAACTGTGACCCTCAATAAAACTTGAAAGTGGTGTATGGAGAGTTCAGATCTCTTATTCTGTGTTTATTCTGAAAAGACCCTGCTTTTACGGTGCAAAAGGGTGACATACTGTATATTCAAGTTATCACGTCTTCTGTAGCCCAAGATTATGTACTTAACCAGAAGAAGAAAAAAATAGGTATACCAGTGAAGTAGAGAAGAAAGCTAATTGTTATAAGCAAAAAGTCATTGACTGACGTTTTAGGCATGTCAGTTGAAGGGGAAAAATCTTGATAAATCTGAGCCCATTGAAGTTCTTAAACACATATATATATATAGTTTGTAGCCTATGTAAATCACTTTCATTTCAGAAGTCAGAAAATAAATTGTATTATGTGCAAGATCTAGAAGTAAATAAGGGCTTCCTGGAAAGCTGGAAAGTGTGCATCTTGTATACTCTGTGGAGTCCCAGGCCAGTGTAGTCACAAGCCCTCGGTGCCTCAGAGGTCATGGGCACTCTTCATGCTCGCAATGCCTCTGATCCTGTGCAGATACCTGGGTCTTCAGGCATGGTTTCATCAGTCTGATGATGTCTCCCGCGAGCAGAGGCTTTGTATTCTTGTATTGTATTCTATATAAATATTACATTATTAGTAGTGTGTTTCAGGGGCAAGACAGAAGGGGGTGAATTTATGAGAAAAGAGTAAATTGTAGAAAACAAAAAACTCAATGTCTGTGCTACAGTTTAATGGAAACACAGAAGAAGGCATTTATGTGTTTTAATTTTGTTCTTTGTTAATACAAATAGTACATTCTGTGTAGAGCACGAAAGACACATGACAGGAATAATTAGTGGAAATAGCAGGTTCATTTTGTCTGAAAACAGTAATGAAATCTGTGCGAGTCTCTTTCACCTCAGGCTAATGTAAACATTGCCTGCTGTTAATAGTAGTGGCTGGCTGACTCTTGATGTACACAGAGGCTGGGGCGTGTTGCTGAGCCCTGCAGTTCATCCTGGGGGATTTGCCTATGTGCTACACAAAAGGCATTGCTGTATACCTGCGGCCTCAGGCAAGAACTTGTTCTTCCTCAAATTAATATAGACTTCATGCTTCAGATATTACCAATCAAATTAATTGGCAAAGTTAAGTTTACGGAGGCATGCCCTGGTACAGTACATGCCAGGTAGTGTGAAATCTGTGAAATTGCATTCACACACAAACACTGGTAAAAAAACTAAAAGAAAGGCTGGACCCTCTGAAGTACAAATAAAGGAAAGAAGCAGCATGTTCCCTGAAGATCTTTGTGGTTGTTAGTTGCTCTAGCCCTCGGTGCCTCAGTGATCATGGGCCCTCTCATGCTCGCCATGCCTCTGATGCTGTGCAGATACTGGGGCCTTCTGTCATGGTTTCACCAGTCTGGTGTCTCCCATTAGCAAAGGCATTGTATTCTTGTATTTAGCATAAGTAAGTCTCATCGTGTATGCACAAATTAGGTTATTGTGTAACCGAAAGAAATCAAGACAAAAGGATGTGCTTCTAAGGGCGTCTTCTAGTAAAAGCCTCCATTCACAGTGCAGATTGAGTCCTGTGGATTGGAAATACAGTAAGTGGTTTCAATCTGGAATACAGTTTAAGATCTAGCTTAATCATTTTCCTCTCTAGGACAGTGAATCCCAACCCTGGTTTAGGGAGACATCTGTGTCCTCCATTTTTTCTCTCTCACACACATAGGCTTTCAGCTCTTAAACCTTTAAATATGGTGTGTAACTGGTATTGACCTTGTACCAATTACTAAATTTTGGAAATGCCCTAATTCAGGTGAGCTGCCTGAAATATAAGCACCTCTGCAAAAGGCAAAAAAAGCTCATTGTGTGTGATACATCATCATACCATACCTACTTGTCTGTTCATCACAAATGAATCGTGCATTAATAGGTGGTGTTGGAAACAATTCACTTGAATTTGGCTAGTTTTGAAACTCAGGACTGAGTGCAGCATCAAGCAAAGCAAAATTCTGAACAAGCAAGTACAGTAGATCAGTTAAAAGCACCCATTAGTACTGGACAGATAGAGCTCAGCTACTGCTCTACACAATGTGGGGAAGCACTGAAAACAGTGGTTTATTATACTGTATTCTTAGAAGTAGAGAGAATTAGAGATGTTATAATAAAATTGTATAATGCATTACACATTATTTCAAGTATTGTGTACAATTGTGGTCAGCACATTACAAAGAAAGATATTGCTGCTGTTGAATTCTTCCAAAGTCGTGTTCATTTCTGGGTTTAAAGGCAAATCCTACATTGACAAAGAAGACTGTGAGGAACCTGATTGAAGTATTCGAAATCCTCAAGGGCGTTGACAAAGTCAACCCAAATCACTTATTCAGAATCCACAGTGAATCATGAACCAGAGGACACAAGTGGAAACTACAGGGAGGTAGGAGACACCATTGTTATAACACATAGGGTGTGGGGGTCCAGAACAAGCTGCCCGGTCTAGTTGAGAAGTCAATACCATACCATACCCTTGCCATTTATGAATTTAGGCATTAGCAGGCAGGGCAGTGTTTGTGCTTCCCTTGGTGTTTCAAATCTGGGTTTAACACCAAGATTGCCTGGTAATTTGGGTAACGGAGGACTTGCATATTGTCTTGAACTCTCCTTAGCTGGAGCAGGATTTGCAGCTGAGAGTTAGACTGAATAATAATAATAATAATTGCTTATACTTATATAGTGCTTTTCTGGACACTCCAGTCAAAGCGCTTTATAGGCAATGGGGACTCCCCTCCACCACCACCACCAATGTGCAGCCCCACCTGGACGATGCAACAGCAGCCATAGCGTACCAGAACACTCACCACACGTCAGCTATCAGTGGGGAGGAGAATAGAGTGATGAAGCCAATTCATAGATGGGGGTAATTAGGAAGCCATGATTGGTAAGGGCCTATGGGAAATTTGGCCAGGACATTGGCGTAACACCACTTCTCTTTTCGAGAAATACACTGGGATTTTTAATGACCACAGAAAGTCAGGATCGCGGTTTTATGTCTCATCCAAAGGAGGGTGCCTTTTTTTCTTCCACTTCCAGCAGCAACCTTAGTTTTTCCCAGGATGTCTCCCATTCAGGTGCTGGCCAGGCTCACACCTGCGGAGCTTCAGCGTGTTGCCAGTTGTGAGCTGTAGGGTGATGTGGCTGCTGGCGATATCATATAGAATAGCTGGCTTCTCATATTACGGGACAGAAGCTGAAGTTATAAATGAAAAAATATGAGCCGGACAGAACAGAGTGTTGTCTGAATCCCAGAGTTGAAGAAGGATACATTTTACACCACAGCCCAGTCCAGTTTTAATGACATAATACTGTACTTTATTATAACTAGAAAAACAGAACCATTTCTACACCTGGATACTCATCAGATCAATGCAGAACTCCCATCCTTTTGCTACACATAGACATTTTGAGGTCTGCTGCATGAAAGTCCCTTCTTCCTTCCAAATGTGGGCTTAAATTCTATGGTTTTTGAGGGTCTGGAAAGTTGCGAAGATTTACCAGGTTATTTGAGGATGGTTGAGCAAACAATGATTTAGAGTCTCTTAAAGAAAAGGAACAGAAGCCAAGCTGTGTGTAGTGCCAGACCAAGATTCCAGGAACAGTGCCACAGACTCCTAAGTTTGGTTATTTTAAAATAAACCTCTGCTGAAAAGAAACACTGGAAAAGCTTTGATTAAGAAAGAAACAGGTGCTTCTGTATTGGCTCCAGAAAGAGATATTTTATGGAAAATAGACATTTTTTCCCCTTAATAAAGTCTTTTCCTTTCTCTATTAGAGAACTTTTATGTGAAATGGAAGGGAACATGCTCATCAGTGGCCATTATGCATGGAACTCAACACTAGTAGTTTGTTCCAAAGTTGCATTTATTATTCGCATGTAAATGGTAAAGCAAGCCAAGTACTATTATTTACTTATATTAAAAGGCAGTTACATTTGTATTTAAAAGATTTTAACCAAACCATTCTACATATACAGTGGGTGGACAAAATAATAGGAACACCTAATTTAAAAAGGACTTTTATTTTGAAGTAGCTAAATCACAATTAAAAAGGTTTCTACATGTGTTTCATATTAATTTCAGTACTAATTACCAATATGTTTCCACTATAAAAGTTGTCATAAAATCAACACTTTAATATTTAAGTTCTAAAGCAACATGAGAGATCTAACAGTTTTTGAAGGAGGTCACATAGTTGATATCCAAAGAGGTGGTGCGTCAGTCAGAAACAGCAAAATGATTTAGTGTGTCAAGGGGAACCGTGTCAAAAATAATGACGGCAGAAAACAAACAAGGGAAAACAGCATCAGGGAAGAGGAACAGTGGTCACAATTCGAAGATCACTGACAGGGATAGACAGTTCGTGGGATAGTTACTAAATATCACAAAACAATGGCCTGAAAAGTTCCCACAGGGCTGAATCTATACTTCTGTGACCCAGTCTCAACAAAAACTGAATTTCATGAGCTTCACAAAGCTGATATTTATTATAGGGCTGCCATTCAGAAACCAGTGTGCAGCAATGCATAGCCCTGTGTAGTGAGTGTGAAACCTGGAGGTCTGAGCAGTGGAAGAAATTAATATGGTCTAATGAGTTGTCTTTTACTCTTTTTCCTACATGGACGGGTTTATGTGTGAGGAAAGCAAAAGAAAGCCTTCAACCAGCCTTACCTGTTCCCAGCTCATACCCCTGGGGATGGATCCGTTATGGTTTGAGTGCCATCTCGTGGGAGTCATGGGGTCCGATGATTACACGATTATTATTAATACAAAGCAGTCTTTGGCAACCAGGTGCACTGTACAGTGCAAACTTCAAGATATTGCGCGACGTTAACTCCAATGTCCATGCCACCAATCTTAAGATATTCAGGAACGTTGTTTGAGACCACGTTTTCCATCTCCATCAACCAGGAGAGAGCTAATTGACTTTTCCATTCAAGAATGGTGCCACATCACTCCTGCAGAATTCCAGACGCTGGTTGACTCTATGCCACAGCACTTATAGGCTGTACTGGCCATGCAGGTGCCCCAGCGCCCTGTTAGGTGACTCAACAATGGTGTTTTCATTCTTTTGGCCGCTACACTTATATTGTCCATGACAGTCATCTGGGAGTATATTATTTTGGATGATTTTTTATTTTATTGCTGCTTAATTAAGGGTGAATTTACTAACATCTGAAGCACAAAAAGCTTTTCTAATGGAGTCACTTAGCTGAAAAAAAATGATTTAAATGGTCATTGGCACACATTTTTTCTCACACTGGACCCACTGCCATGAATTCATCAGTCCTAATGAACTGGCAAGAAAACACAAACCATACAGGTGTTAGTCTGGAGCCATTCTTTTCTCAGGTAATGTTTGTAATTCAGTGATATTTCCATCTGCAAACCAAATCACATTTGGCTCTAGTTTCGCTGTCAGAGCTCTGGTCTCAAGAGTTACATCTGGTTCTCATCAGAAATCTCTCATTTTGAACCTGTGTGTTTTGCAAATTGAAATGGATATCTTATAAAAAAAGATTTACTTGAATATATGTAGTTTGCAAAGAGGAACACAACATTACTTTCCCCTGCTGCTGCAGAAGAAACTCTGTATATGGCCTCACATAGTTTCTGTTTATGTATACATTCTGCTACTTTCTCCTGACTCTGCAGTTTAAGTCACACAAACTTGAGCAAGCTGTTTCCTGGGAAAACCTGGGCCTCCAGGACTTCAGCTGCCACAAAACAGTTGGAAGGAGTGGTCTGTGTTGGAATTGAGGATGTAGGGCTGACTCTAGGCTTGGCTTCTTTGTGCCTTGACTCTGCATAAGGCAGATAAAAAAACACAAGTAAAAGGTAGAGGGGCATGTTACTGTTGCCTTTCTAGAGATGTGTAAGCGGTTCATCCAGCAGAGACATTTGGCGAAGACTTTCTGTTCTGTAGTCCAGACATCACTTGTTCACGACTATGCTGTCATTATCTGACTGTGACTGAAATTCACCAAGCAGCACACAGTTGGTCAAGTGCCCCTGGACTGGAGTGGGCTTGACTTGGGGAGAGGTATTCTTGGGTTGCCATGCAACAGCAACGTCTGGGACATGCTTGCTCCCTGTGAGCTTGCAGAGCTGTCAGTGAGACTTTGCTGAACAATGTCGAGTCTGCTGAAGACACCGGGTGATGGCAGTGTAATGATGAAGCACATGGCTCTGACCATTTTGGACAGAAGGATGTGTAATCCTCATTCTTCCTCTACTGGAACTACTGGAGCAGTAACTGATTAGTTACTGCTGGATATGATGAGAAATAAAGTTGTCTGTTCCAGATCTTAACGTTTAATACAGTGAATGTGATCGCCTAGAAGGGAGTTGTTCAACGCTGTTAGCTCCCTGCCTGCTTAGCATCGTAAAACACCCAATTTGTAGAGCTCTGGAGTTCTAACTGTGGCCTTTAAATCAGATTGTGCTCTTTTCAGATGATCATATAGATTTGTTTTGAATGACAGGAGTTTTATTGTGAAACGAAAGCAAATAAAATGCAGGAGAATATTAAATGAATGATGATTCTTTATTTAGGGGATGTTGGCAAGAGAAATGTAACGGGGAGTGCTTTGAATTTGCATGGCTATGTGACAAAACAGAATGCCTGAAACAGTTGACCAGAGCATGTGCAACACATAAAGCAGGCCCCTCTTTTGAAGTTCACTTAGAAGGGCCTCTGAAAAGAAGCAGCAATGCAGTGAATAATGAAAACAGTCTCAGATCTGCACTGGCTCATATTACCGCTTGCAGAGGTTTTTGTTTTTGTTGCCTTTGTACAGGAAGGTGAAGCAGTCGTTTGCTTACAATTACAGACAGCTTTGTTGAGTTTGCACCAGATGCCTGGCGTGTGTCAGAGATGTGGTCAAAGCCCAGAGTGTTGTGCTCCACGGGCCAGTAGTCTGAATGCTATTGGCAGATTTCAGGTGAAACAGATCAGTGTGGGTCAAGGTTGTGGACGCCAACGTGGCCAGCTCATGTCATGAGTAAGACAAGGTAGGCTTTTCAGTACTTTATCAAATGAGAAATGTTTCAGTCCAAATATTTGGTCTGTTAGTTGTGTGAACTGACAGGACTCAGTTATTGTTGAAGGAGGTATGAGCAACATTTTTCTCCCACTCTCAGTGTACGAATCTCTAGAAAAAGTACATAGTTCTTAATGCTTCATGTACATGAAGTACATTTTTAGCACAATGGGGAACATTGTGAGTATGTACAGTATGTGGGATGAATTCATCTGAAGAGCTTTTTTTTATGATGGTCTTAACTTGTACTGTGTACAAGCAAGTTAAATTCCTTTTAACTTAGTTTGTTCCTCACATTTTACAAGATCTTGTTGCCAGAATTTCTCTTAACATCTTGGATCTAACAAGGGCAGAGGTTCTGTGTTTCACTGGTGCATGATGGAGGAACAGACATGAATAAATCTGAAGTGTGCCTGAGAATTATACTTGGAAAGCATGTGTGGTTTCAAATGGGATTTCACTAATTTAAGAATGTGCGTAATAAAATGGATTATGATAGATTATCATAATCTATTTAAGCATTGATAACCCGGGTTTCCAGCCTCATGCCAGTGATAAATCATGCAGCTGACCCAGGAAAATGGAGAAGAGGCCCTAAGCTTTATTCATGCAAAAAACTAACCACCCTGCTGAGTTTCCACCTGTCGTTTATCCTCATAATACAGCAACACAGTAGATCAGTAAACTGGCACTGAAGTCTAAATTTGTCTGGATGCTAATTTTAGACTCTCCATAGGCAGTTAAATGTTTCTTCTTGAATTTCAAACATGAAAAATTAGTTATTTGCTAATGCAGTAAATTTAGCATGGCAGAAATTATATGAAGGCTAAATGAAGGCTGGTCTCCTTTTCCTGTTTCGAAAAGCAGAACCAAACCAAATGACTCATTTACATTGTTGGAGAATCACATTTTGATGCTTTTTTAGAAAGCTCCTAATTAAGCAAACTATAGAAATGCTTGTTGTTGGTTGAAAAACAGGACTAATGAAATAGATAAAGCTGGAATTTCAATGTTATGTCTGTAACTCTTTTAATGGAAGTAGATTAATATCAGTCTAAATTCTCATCAGCAAACAACAACTAGATTTAGTTACTGCTCCTGCAGACTGACAAGATGAACATAGTTTACATTCACAACCATAAGACCACTCATGTTCATGTGTGAACATGAAAATTAGCTCTTTACAGCTCATTGCCAATTAAACTGCACAATATACTACAATTTTCAAATCAAAACTGTGGAAGTATTCAAGACTTTTTCTTTCCCTGCAGCTTTTACAATATTTGAAGGCAGGCTGGTGCAAGTCTGTTTTTACAAGGTACCCATGAGCTGCTGGGCCAATATCAGAAGCCACTTGTATTTAAGAAAACATAGCAATGTCATAGCTAGTATCCAGAACAGAGAATTGTACTGTGAAAGCGCTTCTTTTTATGAATATATAGTAATTCATTATAGGAGTTGGTTCAAATATGCTGATTGGTAAAGTAGGCATCTTATTAAAAGAACAAGTAATAGGTTTATTCCATGCTGAAAAAAAGAAGAAAGAGAACACAATGTTTCGGCCGTGGAGCCTTCTTCAGGTGTAAGAGAGACAGGGCAGCAGGCAAAGGTAAAGTAGTGGGAGAACAAAGCTTGGGAGGAAGGAGGAGTGAGAGGCGGGAGCAGGGGACAGAAAGAGAGGCCAATCAAGAGGTGTGAAGTCAGAATGGGTGCAGAGAGGTGTGAAATGAAACTTCCAATGAATGGAGAAAATTTAAAAGAACAGTAGTCTGTCGTTAAGAGAAGGGAGAATGTGTGATCCTAGCTGCAGAATTATTTTGGTTTCGGTGGTCTTTCTGATGTATGAGTTCGGAAAACCGTCTTTGAGAACACAGACGGAGAGATTAGAGTGGTCATGGCCGTCAGAGGTGAAATGAGAAACAGTGGGCTTGGAGAGATCTTTAATCTTCACAGCCCTAACATGTTCTCTGAAGCGATCTCTTAGTCTCCTTCCTGTTTCTCCAATGTAGATGGCTGGGCATTTACTGCAAGAGATACAGTAAATAAGGTTGCTGGAGGTACAAGATGCTGTCTGGGTGATCCGGAATTTTCCTGAGGGGCCTTGAATGAGTGTGGTGGTGGATGTGTACTTGCAGGTGATACAGCGAGCTCTGTTGTAATCTTATTAAAAGAGACTAGTTTACACATTTACATTTTTAATAGTAGACATCGATATGAGTCCATTTCAGAAAATGACTGCAATGCCAGTTTCTATGCCAGTACTTCTCAGATAAAAATGTTTCCGTTTCAGGTAGGAGATGGTGATTTCACAGAAAAAAAAAAACAGCTTAAAGCAGTAAGGCCAAAAAACCTCTGCTTTTCTCCTCTAGAATGGAACAGTTAAGTTACATATCATTTACTGCTAATCAAAGCATTTCATTTCTCTTAGAAACTTGCTTCAAATCAAAGTGCATACATCTGCACACTGTTTGCTTTATATCACAGGAGTCTAGATATATTCTTGGTTTCCCCGATACAGTCAAAACTCTTTCCAAAAAGCAGCTAACATGTCAACAACATTTTCTGTAACATTTTTTTACACTCCTGAGCCCACACCGTATATTGCACTTCTGGTTGAAGCCCATCTTTCTTGATGGTGGCATGGTTTGAGGCTCCTGATCCACTGCCTTTGGTTGAAAATTCATTGACAGATTGCGGAGTGGGATTGATAATGCTTTATCTGAATGATCACAGGACTGAACATTTCATTAAATCATAGAATCGTGAGACATTATCCAAGAAGGTGGTTAGGCAAGTTGCTAAGGGTCAAAGGGAGACGGCATCACCTGCTCTTTTGCACTCTTCGTCCTGCTGTGTTGCTGGGCTGTATCTGTTCTACAGCACAGACAGATGCGATCTGGGGAATTGCAGCAGAGTTGCACTTGTTGCTAGCTGAGGGTACTGTGCCTTAACAACTGTAGGTGTGGCCAGGGAAACACGAAAACACACTGCTGACAGAGCTCAGGGCTTGCACTTCTGGGTGTCTTTTCTCACATCTTTGCTTTCCTCCATCATCCATGTCTTTCCCAAACCTTTGGAAAGGAGGGCACCATTGACTTTTTTAAAACTTTTTTAGTGCATCTGGCCTATGGGATGAGAAAGGTACATTAATAAAGACCAGTCTGAAAAACCTATTTGAAACACCAGGAAATACATAAAAAATCTAGCTTGAAAAACAGGCTGCGATCTTGGTATTGAATCTCGGAACTGCAAACAGAAGGGGAGCTCTTCACTTTCTCTGAGGTCAGGACAGGTCTACAGTCAAGAGACAGGTCTTCGATGACCCAGGGTAACCTCGTTCTCCAGGGGGCTGACTTCCCAGACTTTGTGCTGTAAGTGATTTGTGCTTTGTAGTTTGTTTTTGAGTCTGTATGCAGTAGCACCTCTGTTAATTCAATCAGTTAGTTAAGTGCTTCCTAAAGTTTTACAGCTGAAAGTAAGTTTGTAACGTACCACACTTTTCATGACACACCAGATGATGTTAAGATGAACTGCACCAATATTGTAAGAAATAACATTTTTTTAACTGAAACATGCAATGCAATTTAAATGAGAAATAAATGGCTTCACTTTTTGACTAGAAATTATATGTGAAATATAGGCTTGTTTCAGTGAGCATCGCAAATTTAATATTTGGTTCAGGGCTGAGAGGGACTACAGAAACCCCTGATCTGCGCTTTTTAAAACCTGATCTCTTCTGATTCCACAGCACACCAGCGTAGTACCGCACCACACAGGAAAGCGCTGAATTAATGTTCATAAACTGGTCTGTCAGGTTGAGTTGTTTTCTTTAGGAATTGCTTTAACATGTCAGCATATCAGTGATACAATATGTGACTACACTGTTAGTAATGCCTCAAGAGCTGTTTATTTTAAGTGTTGCTGTACTCGTTTAGAACTGGTTGTGCCAGCAGAAGAAAAAAATAAATGAGTGAGTACCATAATTACTCTGCAGTAGTGTTGTACTTGTTTATTGTAAAGTGCTTTAAATAAAAAACTTTATTCTGTAATTGTTATATGAAATTAATTTTGCTGAACATCAGTGGAGATTGTATTATTTTACCCCCCACTTACACATTTACATTTACATGGTCAAAAGAATTGCATTAACAGTTGTCTTTAATTCCTTCACATTACCAAAAATGCCTAAATCTGCTGTTGTGAAAAGACATTTTTCAAGGACTGTATGTATCCACTCTAATTCTCTACAATATGATCAAGTTGCTGGGGTTTCATACTCAACAGAAGCAAAACCGTCGAGTAGCTAATTGTGTAATAAGACGGTGTATGTGAGCAGGTACTGAATATATAAAGTTCTGCTACAGTGCGGGCAGAGAAGCACAAGTTGTTCGCTTCACAAGCCTTTTGTTTCCTCTTTGAGGTGAGTTGTGTACACTCTGTTAGAGACTGTTGACACAAAGCATGACAGAAAGCTGCAGCGTGCCGATTTTGATCTTGGTCAAACGAACTTGCCTCACGGGGAACTCGAGGCTGGGTACATTGAATGAGAGCGGCGTGCTGCTGTTGTCATGATTTGAAAGCCGTGGAAGGTGAATCGTGCCTCCGGAGTCGGCGGATCTTCAGCTGCACCTATAAAATCCCGTGTAGCGGCAGGAGCGGGACATGGCGCGCGTGAATGCGGGGGTGTGCGAGTGTGAATAGAGGTCGTGATTTCAGCGCTTGAGTCGGCAAACGTCGGGGGATCTTGAGGGTTGTCGTTTTACGTAGAGCCGAGTGAGCTAGAGGAGAGGGAGAGGGAGGCGAGCCAAATCACTACACAGCTGAAGGTTAACCCTTTAAGGGCTGTTGGGGCTGCCAGTGATCCTGCTCGTACTGGAAGTGCTGATTTTTCCTAGACTAAACATGTGAATGAAAAACATTTTTTTGTAGGATTTAAAATGAACTTAGTCATCACACGGGTTGTACTTTTACTGAGTCTTGACTTGTTTGTTTGTTTTTTGTTGTTGTTGCTTTTTGTAGTGGAAGTCTTAATTAAGATCTGCAGTACTAGTCTAAAGCCATGTCAAATTTCAGTCGTTAGCCAAGTTAGTGTAGTTTAACACCTTAGGTGAATTTTCGGTTATTTAACAGATTTATTTCACTTAGAGAGTACCCAGCTTATTTTCTGAAGTTATAAATGTAACAAAATCAGGTAAGGTAGGATGGTCTTGTTTTTACAGTTTCAAGGCTGAAACAATAACACTCTGATAACCATATTTTTCAATATTGAATGCCATAGACGCTTAGTGGTACATGCTGCTCTTGCTGAGCGTGTCTCTCCTGTCTTCAGATTAAGAAGATCTCCCTTATTTTGCAGGTAATGCAATATATGCATTTAAATAAAGACTGAAACAAAGGGCTTCAGTCTACAATAATAAATTATTTCAATAACAAGGTTCCCTCAACCTTAAATTAAAATCTAGAGACAGGATACACTGTACCTGTTACAGTATATGTTCTCAACTGTGTTGTTAGAATAAACTCCTGGATTCAAGTCTGATGATGGGCTTCCTAACTATGTGTGTTTAAAAGCAGCCAGTTCAGGCAGTTGAGTGTGTATAAGACACACCCATGGTCTTATTATAATTGCACATAGAGGGATGACAAAATACATACTTGACAGCACATTCAGCTCATTTCAGACAACACCTTGGTTTGAAGGACAGCCTGTTGTGAGCTTGCAAAACATGAAGTTTATTTAATCAGAATCAGCATGCAAATGTAGACCAAATGTTGAATACTTATGCATGTCAGGTAAATTATATTCATTTATTCTGATACCCTCTGGTTCTATCAATTCTTTCTACTTTTTCCTTGTTACACTTGCACTCCGTGTGTTTGCCACGAGTAGTAGTTTTCCTTAAGTATATCCTGGATGACGAGACAGACATAACTACAGTTCGATTTTGAGCAGCAGAGACACTTCAGCTCCAATGCCCTTGTCGGTTGCAGAGCGTCTTGCTGCTGCCACAGGTTTAAGGAGCATGATAGAAGGGCTGTCTGGATGGTGTAGCGCATAACAGAGTTTGAAAACGGCAGTAATATGGAATCCGACATGCTGACAGCTGGAGGTAGCTCGCTGCTGTCCTCACATGACCTTCAGCACCACATGTTTAGCTTTAGTATTACAGCATGCGGAATTTAATTAAAAACCCCTCAGTTGGCTTTTTTTTGTCAAAAAAAAACAGCATGGCATTTTGCTGCAGAACTCCAGTATGCCTTCAATAGGCAAGGAGTTAGTTTTGAGCTTCTGAAAAAATCCCAGAGGGCAAGGGAGAGCTCCACAACATCCCCTGTGTTTCCACATCTATCGCTGCCATTAATAAAAAACAGGGCTGTTTACTCCACTCGCTTTTCTTTGTGACGGGGAAATAAAATTCCCAGAGAAACCAAGTCATCACAGTAGCAGACCTGGGAGGTTCTTGGGGATTTCGTAGCATTAAAAATCATTTGTTTTCTATTAAAAGGCTTGCATTTTTGCAAGAGAGGTCACACTTTTCCCTGTTCCTTTCGGCAAGATAAATGTTGCCATAAAGTTTCATCAGCCATCTTCATCACACTAACATTGACAGGTATTAAGCTTGTGTTGCGGTAATCACAGGTTGTCTTTGTATGATCCTGCCGTAGTCTAATCACAAATGGGAAACGTGTCTTAAAAGTTCTCAAACTGCTGGGGAATACTGCTGGTGTTTGAAGGGTCTAGTTTTAGTTATAACACAGTCATAATCACAGGGAAATGTCTGATAAAATATGGTAGTTTTCACTTCTCTGTGGCACAGTTCCCTTATCAAATCCATCATTTGTCTTATGCCCAAAATATTTGAGGTTCTTACCAGGCTCTCATTGAGTCATACAAAATCTGTGTAAACTGTAGGAATTATAGTCTGGTTTCATACATTTTTCTGTTATGTATGGGATCATTTTACAGACTAATCACATCAATCCATGGCCAAGCTTTAATATGGGAATTTACGTCTTTGAATACAGAAATTCTGGTTAAAGTGATGCTCCTCTCAAGTATGTCCTAGAAGTTGTTTTATGAATGTCAGATTAAATGTTAAATAAGCAATTGGGTCAAGTGTTTTAACGAGGACATTCTGTTTTGTTCTGGCAAGATTCGAAAATGTCTGAATTCAGTTTTGTTGATGTGGGTGTAAACCTTCCCATGAATGCCTGTTAATTCAGAACTTGAAGACTCTTAACCAGCAAGGTCGTGTTTATCCAGGGCAGCAGATCCCAGCGTGGAGGTCTGGACCTAACAAGGTGGCACTGAATGGGTCACCGAAGGGAATATTATTTTTAACTAGCTGGAGTCTTGCATTTTTAAAAGAACTTCTGTCCTGATAATTGTGTAGTTTCTTTTTTAAATACGTATTAAAAACGTACTTTTACAGTGCATGACCATGTATTGTAAGTGTTGAGTTGATTTATAGACTTGCTGAGCTAGGTTTAGGCATTCTGTATGATCACAATAAAGATATACAGACATTGAAACTTTCTTAGGGCTTTTCATGTCCCATGGATTGTACGTGAATGTCAGTGAACAAGGCATATGTTTTATTTCTTTGAAAACTGAAAGTTTGAAAACGGGAAAAAAAAGAACCCGCCAGGATTTTTCGCTCTGGATTTGAAGTCTGGCGTCGTGTCTGCGTGAGGGTGTCAGCTCCAGTCCAGGCTTCTGCAGTCTCCGTGTCACAGATTGTATCTCTCCCTCGTGCGTAGTTGTAGAGTAAAAGCCCACATAGGGGATCCTTTGTTTAGGAGGGTCTAGGCATGGAAGATCATTTACAAGCCGCTAAACTCTTCACGCTATTGGCTGCTCTGGCCTTGGCTGCTTCTGCGAAAAGGCATGCCCAGCACGTCTGCAGCACCAGCAGCCAGCAACTGCTCTCCAGCGCTATGATAATGATACCAGAGGCTCTCTGAAGAATGAGGTACTGTAGCCAGTTATTCTTTTGAAGCTGAAGGAAGCAAGATGGCTACCTTATAGGATATGTTGCCCATAATTGAGGGTTTCCTTTTGGGGAAAAGAAAGGTAAAACAACAGTTCTTTTCAATTTGCCTGAATTGTGAAAATCATTTAGGTTTTCCTCAATTCTGTTTGAGCCTATTTTACTGTATTAGGATCCTAATATGTTCTCATGTCTTTTCGCAGGTGGGGAGCAAGGATACAACCAAGCCACCGAGAAAAACGCGAGTTTCCAAGGTAACGGATGCCTAATTTTACATCTTTAGTCATGCCATTGGTTCACAGAGTGCTTTACCGTGTTCATAATGGTAAGGTAAAGAAGGTGTAAGCACCTGCTTTTGTTAATGGAAATGAAATAAAGAATATCTGAATATGGGGAGACAAATTTTATGTCTGTGGTATTATTAGAAATGTGCTCCTGTGAGATACTATTTTCAGTTGTTGTTTTATTTGGTTCAGTGCAGTCTGGAGCTGAAACAGGAAAGGTAAGCTCTGTGAATGAAAACACACAGGACTTCAGAGAAATGCACTTGAATCAGGAAGGAAGTTTTTTTTTTTCTTCTAGCTTTAAAAAACTCAGCCTCACAATATTATCGTACCTGACAGTTTGCACAATTTTTTTTGCTTTGAAGTTTGTAAGTCCTTTTATTTTAAATGAAAAAGTATAGACAATTCAAATAAAAGCAACTGAAATTCTTAATTTAAAACAAATGCATGAAAGGAAAGAAGGATTTAGGCATCTGCTTTTTTTAAATACAGTAACTTGTAAATTCAGAGAAGAAGGGAGGTTTGGCAGCATTAAACTAATTCACATATTGTAAAGAGCATGTGATGTTTGATTGAGTTTTTTTAGCTGTTGTAGTTTTTCTCTAGGTGCACTTGTTTTCTGCCACTTTGGCCAAAGACATACTGGCTAACTTAGCCGTTGTCCTTCAATGTGTCCCTGTGTGTGTGCACCCTGTGATGTCCTGGTGTCCTGTTCAGAGTGTAGACCTCCTTATGCCCTATGCTGCCTAGTTAGGCTCTGGGTTATTATTGTGCTAATCAGGAATAAATTACATTCTAGTTATAGATAGATCATCGTTAATGTAATGGCTTTTAAATTTTTAGATGCACTGTTCTTGAAATGAAGTAATGTTTATGAGGAAAACTAACTCAAATCTGTAAGTGCTGAAACAGAAACAGCACATCTCCAAGTTTTCTGTTCAGGCCACCTGTTGTATTTTCCAGTAGAGACAAGAGCAGTTCCGTGTTATTACTGTATGGATTTTCATACAGTTAGAGACAAATACTCTGCAATGAAATAGCTTCCTTCTGCAGGCCAACATCTTAGCGAAAGATTCATAAGATGTTGATTAAAGAAGCATCTTATCTCTGTTGGTAAAGTTGAAGCTAATGTGAATGACCATTACAAGAGACAAAATCTACAGATCTCCTGTCATAGACTCAGTCACAACAGAGCACACCTGCTTCAGGAATGCATACTTCAAAACTGTTAATATGGTGGATTACTAAGTTATAAGTGTTCTAAAGAATTTTGTTTTATGCAAACATGAAAACTTGAACTGTAAGCTATCTACTTATATACTTCTTTATTTTGTGCAGATCTTGTCTGTTGTATAAGGAAAGGAATTGCTCATTTGTTCTTGGTGTGAAAATCTAACAACTGCCTAATCAGTATATAAATACAGTATCTGCTGCCTCCTGCCTGGGCAGTGCTGTTTTGATCAGCAAGACACAGAACACCAATGGCCACTGGCCAGTATTGAAGACGCCGGAATCTGTTCTGATGTCAATAGTATTAACCTATGAAGTTGGTGAGCTGTTCCTTGAGTGATAGGTACTGTTCTGCTTCTTCAAAACCACCCACCTTGAGAATATGTATGTACACTGAGCATCAGAAGAAACAGAACAGGGACACTCTATGCATTTGTGTTCTTAGAAAAATAAAGTTTATGGATTTGGACATTTGGACATAAGTGATGCTGAGCACCTTTTGAATGTCAAGCCTGGTTAAAATCTGGTACATGCTTGTCCACTGTCTACAATGAGACAGAGTCACATAAGACAGTATCAACAACCTGGTGCAAATCATGTGACACAGAATTCCAGCTTGTATTGTTTCAGACAGGGGCCACCCATGCTACAAGTCTGTGCATTGTTTTTTTTTCATTATTTCATTTTTTTATAATTACTGTGAAATTTGTTGCCATTCCAGATGGATGCTTTTAATGCTCAGTAAACATAAATAACCTTGATTGTACTGGTGTCTTTTTATTTTTTTGTCATTTATATTTGAGACCTAAGGGGGTCTCAACTGCTTTGTATACAGTAACCACTAGACCAGAAGTGCACTATAAATGTTGTAATACGTGCTGAAAATCCTGGGTAAGGTAGTGTAACTCGTAAGAGCTATAATTTCTACTTCAAAGAGTCTTCACAGACTACTGGGATGGACTAAAGCTTTCAAATTGTCTCAGAAGTCAAGGAGCTGAATAATTACAAAGGCTTTTCAAGAGTCATAGACAGGTCTGCAGGTCTGCGCATAGGGAAACAACATCTAGCTGTTGAGTGTGCATGTAATATCATAGTTAAGCTCCATAAAAACTCTCTTTTCTCAGTGGTCTACAAAGCATCATGCACATAAATATTAATAGAATGACCTATGAGACACATAGACTAGATGGGAAAAGTGCAGGCTAGACTTAAATGCAGGAAATACCCATTCAACAACACCCTTCTTTACCTTAATCTTTTTGCTAACTAAAATAGCACTCTGTGTGCTTAGCCAGTGATGATATGGAGCGCATTGCTTGTGATTGTTAAATATTAAATTCAAAAGTCATTTTACCAACTGGAACATCCACTTTAAATGTCCCAGTTTTATTTTTACTTGTGTAAGTAATGAATGTGCAAGATTTTTTTATCTTGCTTGTCTTTGTAAATAGAAGAGTTGCAACACCTTGTTGCTTTGAAAGAAAACAGTTTGGAGTGTGAGTTGGCCGGTCCTTGTAATCACTGTTTAGCAGCAGTTGCAATTGCTGTTGAATTTACAATTGGAATCTGTGTTTTCAAGAAACCTGGTGAGGGAAAATAGTGCTGGCAACCAGTCTGACTCCAGGCTCCAGTTTGAAGAGAAGACCTGTGTGATAGTTCTGTTGTGCATAGAAATGGGGAGAACCAGGGTACTTAGCCATGGCTTAATTACTTAGTTACTGATACAAATGGATGTCTGACACACATGTTACACTGGAACCTTCAGGGCACAGCTCTGTAGTTTAACATCTAATTACCACAATGATTATATACTTTGCAGACTTTGTTTTGTGGTAATTGTTGAAATAGTATTTTGTATGGCAGATGTGATTTCAAACTATATGTCTGACTCTATTTGGTAATATTTATTTTACTATGCATTATACCACAAAAACCACAAGGCTTATAAAAAAGTCATATTTGTTGTTGCCATAGTCATATTAGTATATGGTTTTGTAATTAAGTGTAATATGAGTTTTTATTTTAGTAACATAAGGCTTCTAATTTTGTTAGAGTAAATATAGTGCAGACAGCTTAGTTCTGGGGATATTGCTGTTAAACCGTACAATAGTCCATATTGCAGTGTCACAGAAATTAAAATGATTCTTTTGATTTTAACTACTACTTTTACCCCAGGATAAAGAGCAAAGACATCAACAGCTGCTTCTGGTGATGCACATAAAAGATTTTGTGTGATTATTTTCTTATGCTGTTCAAATGTAATGAAAGCCACAAGAAAAAAAAACACTTTCCAACCATGATTTATTTTAAGTATTGAACACTAGGTTCATTGTTCATTGGGACTTAATGCTCTGTGGTGCTTTCCTATGTCATTTCTTTTAATATGTCTCAGCTGAAATGAGATTGTGCTGGAGATCAACAATTAATTTTGTTGATTAAGTTCTACAATACAAAGAACTCAAACTGTTGATGCTATTGCAAGTTTATATGAAAGACAAACAAAATTGAACTATAGTTGAATCGTCATTATAGCACAACATAAATTTCATGATTCGCACTCGAAAGACAACTTAGGTTTTTACTCTTAAAATTCCTAGAATCCTTCTTAAATCTAAAAATGGAGAATATATTTTAATGGACTATTTTATTAGAATGACTGTGTCATAAAAAGCAAAAATAGTTTTCCTTTTATATAATAGTAGCAAACAAGGCAGTTTTCTACTCACACATCTGTGGTGTTTCAGTAGTGTACATGTCTCTTCTCATCTTTGGTTTGGGGCTTCCTCTGTGTGTGTAATTAGAACACTGCTAGAAATGTCGAGAACAGAAAAACCACATCTTTTTCTCTAAGCATTCGACAGCTTATTCAGAACTTCCCAGTGCTGATTTTTTTTTTTATTAAGAACATCAAAAAAAGTTGCGAATTAGTCAAGATCATTTGGCCCTTCTTGCGTGTTTGGTATTTTGGTAGCTGCATGACCACTGTTATTGACACTGACTTCTTGACTGGCGCATTCTTTTCAACAAAATGGTTCCTCACCATGTTGTAGATATCGACACCTTTGATTGTTGTTTTAAGAGACAACAATGTCAAAACCCCCTCTTTGATGGTGAAGTCTTCATACGTTGTATGAAAAAAACATCAGCTGAGCAATATCACTTGAGTCTACTGATTAATCTAACTGAATTGAGAACCATTGACAAGCACCTACAGTATATCCTGCTCCAGCTACTCCTGTATGTCCGCCAAGAGCACAAAAACTCTTTTTGATGTCTGATGTTTGCTCCCAGCTGCATCTCTGAAATAGAAGACATGTTTGGGGCCTGTATTTGTCATTCCTTCCTGACTTCTTGGTCTTTATCAAATAATGAGCTACTTTGAAAGATGCTATTCTTTCCACATGGGCTTTCTTTATGGTTGTGATGCACAAGGATTGCTGCCTTTGCAGTGCAGCCTTTAGTTCATTTACATTTTCAATCAGCAGACTATATCCATGAAAATCTCATTTGAAGTTTGTATGAACCGTAGGGAAGTGTTTCTGTGTATTTCTTCTTTTCCTGATGACAATGCTCACATTGCAGAATAAGCAATGACGTTGCTTCTGATGCTTATTGAAAAAAATAGTCTTCCTCTCCTGATGGAAAAAGCAGATCTTTTGCTTTGGCTTTGATGGACCTGCCACAGTGTGCATGCGATTCAAATGGGTGAAAATACATAACTTTGGAATTCTACTCCTAACAGACCAGCCAACAGACAACATTTATCTTTTCAAATTTCCATAGTATAGCTGAACTTTGATCTTGCTTAGCATTTGCTGTAACGTAATCGGCAGATTTTTAGTTCTATTTGTGAAAACCAAAAATAAAATGATGTTGAACTAAGGTGGGTTGATGGTGTCTGGGAGCTCAGTGTTATGTCTAATAGAAGTGAGCTTATGACCGCTTGTGTTGGAAATAGTAACACAAGTTGGATAACGTAATATTAACGGTGTTTTTTAGAATCATATTATGAGTTACTCATTGACAGGTGGTAAGCGAGGTGTTGGCAACCATTGGTTATCAACAAACATGCAGTAAAATAACTCCTCTGCAGCAGGCTACTTCCTGTCTGTTGCACAGACAAATTCAAACACAAATCTGAATAATTTCAATGAATCTTTGACTCTCGGTGTGTCCATATAACTGTAGAGAGACAATCTGCTTTGTAGAGTTATTTTGTTGCTTCTACAGTGCAAACCAAAACACTACATACATAATGTTTTTGATGATGATGGTGTTCTTGTATTGACGATTATGGTGATCTTGCCTGCTTTTTGCTCACTTTTGTTTTCATGTTTTGTTGATCTAAAGGTTGAGTCACATGGACATTCGGTAAATGGCACAAAGTCAAGTCAGATGGAAGAATCCTTTTCTATGCAAGAGGAGGATCTCGCCTTGCAGATTTACCCCATCCCACCAGTGGTCAAAGAAGAGCAGGACGCACACCCCATTCTGGAAAAGGAGCAGGTGGGAGATGGTGCACAGCAACCTTCTCACCTCTGTGTTTCTGGGGACAATCCCGAAAACTGGAACCACAATGGAGAAAGAAAAACAAGTTGTCTGGAATCTCCACCTAACTTCCAAGAATCTTTCCCATGGCATCCCAGAAACAGCCCTAAATCCAAGGCTGAGTCACTCTTGGAAGATACCGTGCCACTAAAAAAGATTAAGCTAGAAGAGAACTGTGTGGGAATTCATCATCAGATCTCTTTGGCACAGTTAGAAAGCGATGGAGACTATGAGGATGGATTAACCACTTTGGCTGCTGTTGTTTGCTACTCAATATCTAAAAGGCAGGCAGTAAGTGACGGTATTACAAAACCCATCTCCCCCTTTTCAAGAAATGAGACTTGCAAACTAGAGGAAACAGAGGTCACCACAGATGATGCTTGTTCTACAAGTGGTGCTACAAACGGTGCTACAAGTCTAGAAAACATAGATGCCTCCTTTTGCAGAAACTCTTTGGTGCTCTCTCATCCAAGTCTCCAGTCATTGGTTGAGAAAAGAAACATAAGCATTGAACAGGCCATAGCTATCGAGGCTCTGACGGAACTTTCAGTAATTCCACTGCAAAACCTTGCACAAACCGCTGAAACCTGTCATAGCCCAGAGGTAAGTACACCTCCACCAGGCAAAGCTGAACTTCCAAATGACAAGAATTCAGCATCAGACTCTTGCCTAAGAGACACCCTCACAGTCGGTTCACTGCAGCATGAGAATGCCACTCTTCCTGCTTTACTGCATAATCAAGGCAGCATTAATAATTCTCAAACCTTATTGTCAACAGGCAAACTTTCCTTACAGGATCTTTTAGAAGCCAGTTCTTTAACAGATAAGATCCAAACTCATGTAAGTCCTGAAAAACAGTGTTCTTACATTGAACAAAGCCTCAGTGTCCACAGAGACCACACAATATTTAGAACACAAGGGTTAGATGGTCGAGGTACCCCCTTTGAAGGACATAAGCAATCCCCTCATTCAGATGGGTCTCTCCTACCTAATAAAAGGGTCAGGAATAAGGATGAGGAAGATGTGGCAGCTCAGCTGGCCCAGCTTGCATTCATTATTGAATCAAGTCACAAAAAAGGCCAAGTGAATTCCTCAGGAGTCGATGAAACTTCCACTGCCCATCTGGCCCCACACCCTCCCCAGGGATTACCCCTTCAGCCCATCAAGAACAATCATCACTCACTGCTGCAAGGCCTGAGCACGTCCCCACTGAAGAAGACCAGAACACCACCTTCCAAGCAGAGAACTAAAAAAGCACAGTTGCAAAAGCTTGCAGACACCAACGGACACCTTTGGGGACAGTCACCGGTGAATCATGTTGGACATTTTCCCAAAAGAGGTGCAAACACCAAGGCACCCCAAAGAACCAAAGTCCAAAAGGTGTTCCCACAAAGACAAATGGTGCAGAACCACAAATCACCCCTGTTTCCTCCACAGACTCAAATAGACCTGAAAAGTTATCTTGCAGAGGTGTCTCAGGACAAACAGGCTCTTATTTACCAGAATAATCCTCAAGATGGTGTTAAGTCTGAACTTTTAGAACATAATTCTCTTTTACAGTCTGTTTCTTGTAAAAACTCTGGGCTTCCACCTTCAAATGACTCCTCTGAACTTCATCCTGATTGGAACACTGATGGGCATTTAACACAGAAAAGTGAACACCTGGAAGGTTCACTGAGGCAAAAAACAGAATGTGACTCAAATACTCAGGTAGCTCAATCATTAGATGGGCAGCAACATGGTGCTAATTTAGACACAGGCTCTGCTAAGGTCCAATTCCATGTTCAAGCCTCTCAAGACAGAAATGAACCTCCAAGCAGCAAAATGTATTCCAACGAATCAAAAATCAGCTCTCTAGGTCACCTGCCACCTGCCTCAACAACAGAGGGATGTATCAAGATAGAAACATCCGGTTCTGTTACTGTCCTTTCTACATCAAATCTGAACTCCAGTGGTGTAGAGACCAACTTCAATGGGGAATCAACGCCAACCAAAAACACTTTAAATAGTTTTCTTGAGTCTCCTCTTAACTTCTTGGACACCCCAACCAAAAATCTGATTGACACACCTTCCAAAAAAGGATCGGACTTTCCAACTTGTGATTGTGTGGGTAAGTGAAAAGGCTGTAATGACTTTGGTTATTCAGACATTGTTAAATGCCACATTAAGGCCTTCAAAATTTCTGTTTAGAAGGATGGATTTCTAATAGATAGTAATGCCCTGACTTAACTTGACTATTCAAAATGCGTGTATATTCTTAACAAGTTGTGCTGTTTCAATTACCTTATATACTCCCAAACAACATATTTCTGCTTCTACAACATTTTTAACTATAAATATTTAAGCCTTTTAAGAATTCATATACAACAAAAAGTAAAAGTATGGTGATGGATAAAATTTACATTCTGTTGAAAAATGTTTTTGTAAAGCTAGATAAAAACATTTTGCTGCAGGACAGATGAAGAACACATTAGCAGACAGAATGTACTGGTACAGTACCTGTTGAATGGAACCAGTATGTACCAATTGTGATTGAGTAAAGTAATGGAAAATATGTTGATGCTGCTGAAGTTCTTCCATTCAGTCTAATGCACATTCCAGGTGCTCTAGTAATCATCTCCAATCCATAGAAAAAATGTACTTCTCAGATGTCACAACATCCTGATGTGTTTTTCAAAACATTTAATACTGTATGTAACCATAATTTGTAACCAAGTAACCATGATTTCGAAAATTAATTTTTTTAGATCAGTGGTAACATCTAAATAAGTGAAGCAAAAAAACATTTGATGTTTTCTGAAATTATAAATTCCTTTCTCTGCCTGTGGGCAATTAAATAAATGTGTACACTTTTCTGGCTAGAACAAATTATAGAGAAAGAGGAAGGACCATACTACACACATCTTGGATCAGGACCAAGTGTTTCTGCAGTGCGGGAGATGATGGAAAACAGGTAAGCCTGCATATATTTTATTAGTGTGAGAGAATTTTAGGAAGTAAGAATGCTTCTGTGTGTTCTGTTTATACACCAGAGACCTTGGTGGAGACTTAATGAAAAAACAGCCCCGGACCAGTTGGGGATTTCTTGGGCATATGTTCGTGTTGTTGTGGAAGACTCACTTTTTTGCACAGTGTCATGCAAATAAATAGTACAGCTGGTACAGACCGATATGTAAATTAGCCACGCGGAGAAAACTGTCTCCTGCGGTTTTCTTGCACTAATGGTTGGCGGAGGCCAAAACTCATTGGGAAAATACATCATAATTTAAGTTGGATTTTAAGGCAATCTTACTGCTTTGGAGAATACACTACTTACCCTCTTTTTGACTGGTGGCAACAGATATATTTTAGAGTAAATAACGTGAATGGATTCTGCCCACGGTCCACACCTTGCAGGCAGTGCAGTCTTCTGTGTTCTGTTTGTGCTGGCCAGTGAAGGGAGATTGCTGTGTGGCAGCTGTGTCAGTGCGCTCTCTTGAGCCTCCTAGTGTATTTCTGTTCTTCTGGTGACACAGTGGGCTGGATGTGATAACATGCCACCATTCACCAATGAAGCTTCAAGGCACTTCAAGAAAGCCCAAGTTGCCAAACTATTTTGGACATTTCAGATTCAAATGTCATTGAAATTGCAGATTAAGTGTTTTGCCTTAATGAAGACGAATTGAACTTTTGACCCAGTCACGTAAAGTGGACGTTTGTTCATTTTTTTCACAGTAAATTAAAGCTTCAGAGCTTTTGAAATATTATTAGGAATTATGTGGTTCATTAACTGCAATATTAGTATTGAAAAAAGCAAAACATTGAACATTTTAATGTAAAGAAAATTATGGATGTACACTTTTTTTTAAATTGTTAAGGTTTCCTTTTTAACAGTATTCCACAGAAAAACAAAGATTTTTTTCTTTACCGTACCATTTCAAGTAAATTTAATTTCTGAATCATTACAGTCAAATGATTATTGGACAAAACAGAGAACTATCTGTAAATGAGATTTTGGTTTAAAAGTTTTAAAGTTATTAAAACAACTTGCGACAATCTGGGAGGGGATTAAAATTACAATACTCAAATATTACATAATTACATAAAATACAGAATCATTCTTCAAAATCAAATTCTGTCAGCTGCATGCTATTATCTACTGTTTCATTCCATATAGTCAGGGAATACAGCGCATAACACAGCACGTGTTGGAGCAGAGACACAATAAAGGAGCAAACAGGGAAGAAACCTGTATCTCATCAAATAAAAGGATACTATTCAGGGCTAATTCACTCAACAGAAGCTAAACGAATGGTAAAATATTTCCGTATGCAAAATAATACATCACTAAATAATGAGAGATTACTTAACCTGAAGGATAATTTCGCTAAAGTGTAAGACAACATCCCCTAATTAAAAGTCTGGAGTCCACTGGTTTTAGTGCTCAGATTACTTCTTGCTCTAAAAGGGATTAAAATAATTAACTGAGAATTTGTCTAGGCTGAATTTAGATTTAGCCCCAGTGTTTGGCCATTTAGATCTTTGGCCATTGTTACTGCCTCAAGTGAGACAATTTGCCAACAATACTGTTTATGCAAATAACAAATACACATTATTTTATCCTATTAGAATGGAGTGTTTCTGATGGAAATATTTTTTTATGTGGCTACAGCCCAAAATGAAACGGTATCTTGAAAAAATACTAGTTGTGGCAATAATAATAATCATTTCAAGCATCGTGCTTAATCTGTATTTTATATGTTACCATGTCACAGTTTGGTTCAAATTCCCATGTGCTCTGTGTATGCCTGGTTAGTATAGTGAGATCTTGCCTTCCGCTGTTGCAGGTATGGGGAGAAAGGGAAAGCAGTGCGTGTTGAAGTGGTGGTCTACACCGGAAAGGAAGGAAAGAGCTCCCAAGGTTGTCCAATAGCAAAATGGGTAGGTGACAGCAAAAGAGGAAGATCTAAGTTCCAGTGTTTTATTATATTAATTTGTTTTCATCCATTACAAATGACCTGATCGACGGAATGAAATTCCAGAAAAAATAAGAAACTTTGCAATACCAACACCTTCTCGGTCAGAAAAACAAAGAATGATGGTCTCACACTGCTATGAGTGCTATAAGGGTCTTGTATTTAAAGATCTAAACCTGCTCTGATTTGTGTACCATTGTATGGGTTACAAGTGTCTTCTTAAACTGAAAGTCAATGAAATGTAAGAGATGTGCAGGACAATTTACAACTTTGTCAATTGCTAAGATGAGTGTTGTGACACAATCCGGTAGGTGATCCGGCGTGCCAGCGTGGAAGAGAAGCTGCTTTGCCTGGTGAGAAAGCGAGCAGGTCACTGCTGTCAGAATGCTGTGGTGGTCATCCTCATCCTGGCTTGGGAAGGGATCCCGCGTATAGTAGCAGACACTCTGTACCAGGAGCTTACCGAGACGCTCTGCAAGTATGGTTCACCAACCAGCCGGAGATGTGCTCTAAATGAAGAGTGAGTACCGGTTTCCTGCCAGCATTTCCCTGGTCAGCTCAAAATGCACTTTCTTGTTGCCATGTTAGCAGAAGGCATACCGCAATGATGGCTTAATGGCATGCTGTACTTCTAGGAACACATAACATAGGCGACAGTATTTGTTTCCCATCTTATTCCACAGTGCTGAATGAAGAATACTAAATCTGCGCTTGGTGTACTACATGAAGATTTTTTAAAAAATGGTGAAGAATTGTTAAAGAGGTGTAATAATTTGGATGAGTGTGCCTGGTAGACTAGTGTCCTGTTCCTTGAATACTTTTGCTCTTAATCCAAGCCTTTACATACTTTGTTACTTTGGAAACTGGTTTTCATGAAAGACAGCCAGTTCTGTCGTGTTTATTTTTGTTTTTCTGGAGTCACTAATTGTTGTCAGAATCCTCAAGTGTTTGACCTGTGACTTGGCTCAATGGCAGTAACTCACACAATCCTCTTGGGAGCAGATGAGATACTAGGATACTGCAGCAGTAGTGTGGGTTCTAGACTCTCACTGGAAGGTTGTGGGTTCAATTCCCAGGTGAGACACTGCTGTTGTACTTGAGCACTTCAACCACATTGCTTCTATAAAATACCCAGCCGTATAAATGGATACAAATGTAAGTCACTTTGGATATAAAAGCATCAGCTGTTACACTTTCTAGTATGCTGTTAGTAAAGGTGTGCAAACGTACAGCTTCAACACACAACACAGCACCTGCATACCCATCTGTCATCTGGTATGTGTCCCCTCAAATACTGTTCCCACAGCCTAATGGATACCTAATGGGTTCCTGTTGTCCCTTTGCTTCGGTCTATTAATATAATGCCTGACTGCTGTGCTGTATTTTCTTTGGATAAATCATACAAAGACTCTACAATGGTCAGTTTACATAATGTTTGGAATATAAGAATCTTTTCTTGGGTTTGGGTGAAAATAACAGGGTCTATGTTCTTTTTTCATTCACTTTTTGAAATTCAGCCGAACTTGTGCGTGTCAAGGCCTTGACCCTGAGACTTCTGGAACATCTTTCTCGTTTGGCTGCTCATGGAGCATGTACTTCAATGGCTGTAAGTTTGCTCGGAGCAAATTCCCTCGCAGATTCAGACTGCTGGGAGATGACCCCATAGAGGTGAGTTTAAAACGAAACCTGTCTCAAAGTCTGAAGTGACAGTACAGCAGTTGTGTTAGCATAGGTTACAACTACAGACAATTCCTAAGGCAACTGTGACAATAATGATTGTTTATTTGTCTGATGTTCACGTAAGAAATTATGCCAAACTGAATTAGAAGTGTAAGCATTTTTCTATCAACATTATGAATATCAAAGATAGCAGACATTTGAGAAGGCTCTTGTGGAGGTTTGAAACAAAGTGTGGCAAAATCTTAATGAGAAGCTATTTATCATCTGGAGACCAGAAATCGGACCCAGGTTCTAATGTCTATAAAAGATCAGCTCAACTGTATGAGATTCTCCTACATTTATGATGAAAAGATCGCTGGACAAAGGAATGTTAGGCTGTGCTTTCAAAAATGTACCACAAAATAATGCAGTGCTGTGTATTAATCCACGTTTAGCCAAGCGCAGAGAAAAAGAGAAAAACAGAAAGTAAGTAAAGAAGAAATAGGTTTTGCTATTGTAGGAAAAACTGTGTTTTGTGGCTACCAATCTGTCTCAGTACATGTATAATATATTCTCAGATCTGATTACTGTTTTAAGAGAGACAATTTAAAATTGAAAGCTATTTTGTTTATCTAGATTTGATGGCAAAGTAAATTCCAAAACATTACTAGGGAAATTTAATATGAAACAATTAATGTAGTGCAACATCCATCAAGATAACATGAAAGTTTCCTTCTGCATTTGAAAGAATGCTTTCCTCCAGTCCATCAAGAACCATCTCCTGTCTTCAACAACACCATTGTGATTCACTGGACCATTAAGTCATTTTCAGTCTTGCTAAAAAGTGTGTATCTGCTTTAACAATGAGGAAGACTATATTTGAATTCTGGCAGATATTCTTCATTGTTTGCTACAGTTGTTGTTATTGAGCAGAATTGTGAAATACTAACTCTATATTCAGCTAAGTAACAATGAGTTCAAGTGCTATATGGAGGCAAAATCCTGTGCTCTTCTATTGTCATTCTCTTCCTCTCTGTCGGTTTCTCAGAAGTGCGAGTAGCCTCTATCTTCTGTAGCCTCACTACAAATTAAGCTTTTAAAGGCAGAGGTTTAAACTATTCAAATTTGTTAATGTAATAGAAGTGGAAAAGAAAATGACAAGTGATTTACTTGTAAATTCATACCAACACATAGAGATGCATGGATCCATATTTTATGAAAACACAATAGCTGTCCATTATAGAAGAAACACACACTTATTACATGAAATGTATTTGCTGCTATTCTAATGAACATATTTAACATGTCGTGTTTGATTGTCACCAGTTTATTTTCTTTTTGACTTTTTTTGTGTAGGAAGGGAAGTTGGAAAGTAATCTTCAGAATTTAGCAACAGACTTGGCTCCTGTGTACAAGAAACTTGCTCCGGAGGCCTTTAAGAATCAGGTAGGGTTAGGGTTAACATCCAGTCTAAAATCACTTGTACATCTGAAGAGGTGTATCTCATTGTATAGATCCCATACTGTTATAGCATGAGCACCTCAAAGCAAAACTAAAAAAAATGTCAACAATTATAGTCATTTTGTACATTAGGATATACAAAACTAAATGTTGTAATAAGTGTTATTTATTTGACTAATGTAGAAAGTTTCAATGACTTTTTTATATAATGTTTCCTTTTTTAAAATTGTTGCTGTTGCCTACTGTAGCTAGTGTATATGTGGTTTATTTGTTATTAAGTATTTAAAGAAGCTACAAGGTAAATACCTGTACCAGTTTTTTGGCTCTTGAAAGTCTCCAATTGGACCCAGAACACCTGACCAATGCCAGGAGATTTCAAAGCCGTTTGCCAGTGTGTGGATAGCATACATACTGTATATACAGTAGGTTAGAATAGAGCACTAAGTCAAGGCTCTGTGTCATGGCCATTTGAGATTTACCCTCATTTCAGTAAAATCATGACTTCTGTTTCCACAGAAGTCTGCAGTTTCCTGTTGGTTTGTCTCATTCTTTAACAGACTCCCTCTTGCTTTATCACATTTGTCCCATGATTTTACTGTATTCCTCTCTCAGCTTTATTTTAGTTTTCCTTTTGACATACCATGGCCATTTTTCATAAGAATCGCTAAAAGAGCTTTTTCTCTGACCGAAGGTGGAGCAGGAACACTTGGGTATAGACTGTCGTCTGGGTCTGAAAGAAGGCAAGCCGTTCTCAGGTGTAACAGCGTGCGTCGACTTCTGCGCTCATGCCCATAAGGACACGCACAACATGAATAATGGGAGCACCGTTGTACGTATCTCAGTAGATCACTTCAAAAACACAGATTCTTTTCTGAGCGAGTTGTGCAGAAACTGTTGTGGAACCTTGATTTGCAGTTACATATTTTGTGAGTCAGTTTAATGGAAATAATGGCAAAGCCCATTAATAATGCTGCATGTTTATTTATATGAAGACCCACAAAGGATAACGAGGAATTTTAGTTGCTTTGTTCTTTAGCATTATTAAAGCCATTTTGTGTATGAAACCACTACATTCAGAAAGAGGTCCTCTTTACAGTGATTCCAGTAACTGTTTCTACACATGATTGTGCTGGAGCCACTGTATTGTAGAACCCTGTAAATGGGGAAAAGACAGCAATGCTGACCAGAGAGACCAGTCAGGCTCTCTTTCATATGGCTTGTCCCCCATGTCTGAGCAGGTATGCACTTTAACGAAGGAGGACAACCGTGCGGTGAGGAACATACCTGAGGATGAGCAGCTGCACGTGCTGCCCCTGTACAAGATATCCGACACGGACGAGTTCGGCAGCGTGGAGGGCCAGCGGGCCAAGATGGAGACGGGCGCCCTGCAGGCCCTGTCTGCCTTCCCCAGAGAGGTGCGCCTGCTGGCGGAGCCCGTCAAGTCGGCCCGCAAGAAGAAACTGGAAGCAAAGCGGGCAGCAGCGGAGAAACAGAACAGCCAGGAGCGGAAACAGACCAGCCCAGCGAAGCTCAAAAATGACCAGGAGAGAAGCTCTCAGTGTATCACAGGTGAATGGGTGTCCTTGCCTGTTTTTTTTTAAAGCGTGTGTACAGTATCTGCAAGCTTCTGTTGCGTTGCTGCTGGCCTGTGCCTGAGTAGCTTAGGAGTGGGTGATCGGCATTATGCATTTCTTGGATCAGCAGATATTAGGCCAAACAACAACAAAGGTGGAGAGGACTGAACTGACCTCTACTTGTTGTTGTTGTCACATTGCATCTAATCACATTGTTACTTTTCTGTTGACAGGACAAATCATTTACTGGCCCTGTTTATCCAGTTGTGTGTAGTTTTAATGAGAGAAAAGTAAGCACTTAACATTTTTAACATTAGAATTAAAAAGAGGATGTTTAAAGTGTATAATACACTGGTAAAGGAGAAGAATACTTTTGTCCATGTTACAAGAAAGATATTGCTGAGAAGAGAAACCAGTTCCATTCCTACGCTTAAGGAAATGTCCTACACTGACAGGATGAGGAAACTGAATCTTTTTAGTCTCCCAGTGAAGAAGACTATGAGATAACCTCATTCAAGTATTAATAATTTTCAAAGGAAGACAATGTTTTTCCTGCGAACATCCTCATTATCAACAGTGAAACACAAATAGGAACCACGCAGAAGTACAACATCTGATACAATATTATGCCAGATTTTGTTGCACTACTGTATTACACTCTGTATTGACCGTAGGTTTAAACACTAAGCTGTGGGACTCCAGACTGTGAGTTTGCACAAGTTATATTACTGAGAAAGGCTGACCAAACTGTCACCTCTGGGAGCTATAATAATACCAAGAACCTATGCACACCTGCAAGAAAGCTTTCTTTATTTCCTTTCATTTACTTGGTTATTTATTATAAAAGAGCTGCTTTATTTTTGGTAATAGACTTACTTTTTTTGTTGGCAGGTTGCACTTCATCAAGTCAGTCACCATCTTTGAAAATGGAACCTCAGGATTACTACAACTCCTTTAAATTGCCCCGGCAAACTGGCATTGGAAATTACTTATTAGAAAATTACAATCCTTCTGCACCTTATGACATTAGTAAAATGTACCCCTTACCTTCGGTCATGCCCAACGCAGGCATGGAAGCACTTTCCAAATTTCATCCCAGCTTTTCTGTCCCATATGGATGTCTTGGTTTACCTGCAAATCAAAACTTTGTTCCTCCCCTCCTGAAATACAACAGCTTGGGAAATGCAGTTAATGGCTACGCTGCCGGCCTTCCTGAACAGAAAAGGTTTAGGAACCAAAATCTGATAGCCAATCCCATGGGCACAGGGCAGAGTGAGATACATAGAAACTGGCAGACTCTGAAGACTGAACCCAACAAGAAGAACAGCAACTCCCTGCTGTCAAAGCACCCTCATGGAAGCACTCCTGAACTGTTCTGTCCCAAATCCCCTGAGGCACTTAGTAACCGACCCAACGGGTTTCACAGAGTTCAGTTTGCAGAGAATGATCAGCATGGGCTTCTAGCCGAGCACATGCAAGGGACACCTAATGTCTGCAGGACCCCAGAAAGTCCAGCCCCTGAGGCTAAACCTGGGGAAGTGTGGTCGGACAGCGAACACAACTTCCTGGATGCTGATATCGGCGGAGTGGCTGTGGCTCCATCCCATGGTTCCATCCTGATCGAATGTGCCAGGAGGGAGCTCCACGCCACCACCCCCATTAAAAAGCCAAACCGGAGCCACCCCACCCGGATCTCTCTCGTCTTCTACCAGCACAAGAGCCTCAATGAGCCCAAGCACGGACTGGCGCTGTGGGAGGCCAAGATGGCGGAGCGGGCCAAGGAGAGAGAGGAGGAGGCGGAGAGGCTGGGCGGGGCGGAGGGCGGCCCCGCCAGGCCCAGGAACAAAAAGGCCAAGCCTGGCGGCGGTGCTGGCAAGGAGGAGGTCCACCAGGAGGAGCGGGAGCTGCTTCAGATCCCCACTCGCAGGGCTCTGGCGATAACCAGGGATGGGGTGATCACCGTCTCGTCTTACGCCCTGACTCAAGTCACCGGCCCTTACAATCGCTGGGTGTGACATTTCCATCACTTTCAGGCTGCCTTACCTCAACGTTAGCTCGCATTCGATGGTGCTGTAAGATGAACACATTTTTAGACTTTCATTTGGTTTATTTTTTTATTTTTGTAATTTTTCCTCATCTCAAATATCTTTAGGAAGAGGGTTTACTGTTTCATGGGATTTTAACTGTGAGTAGGAGGAGTATGTGTACATGTTTTTGATTTTAAAGAATGGTGCTCAGAGCAGATTTTAAAGATTTTTTTACAGTTTTTATATACAAGTTGAATGAAAATGTACAGACACAAAAACCTATTTATTCTGATCATCATCAAGGCTGTTTTTTACTTTTTCTCATAGGAGATTTATTTCTGGTGCTTCAATTATGCCTGTTTACTGCAATTTTACTGTATGTCAATGTGCGTTTGACTTGCAAATAGGAAAACTCTAGATTTGAATTTACATAGTGAAACATAAATTATGTACTTTTCTGTTTTTATTCATATTTTGGATTAACTTGTAGGGTAAAAGGCATCTGGTGCTGTTTTATATGAATTCTAACACAAATTCAACTATTTTTATGGTGCCATTGTAGTAGGAAATTCCATTAAGAAATTAGCAAAAACCAACACAAAATTTAAAAACATTGCTGTTGCTAGGTTTGGTTATGAAAAAAGCTGTAGCATTGCATTAATTTTTCCTCATTCAAATTTAATGTTTAAACATTGAATATGGCATTAACTATGAAGGAAAGGTACACCATTTGTACTTGTTTGATTTGTTACATTTATTTGTTTTTAGCCTACTTAAATGAAATATTTAAAAGCACTTTTTATTTTTTTAATAACTTGAAAAAGTTCAACATCAGATTTGTATGGATGAAGATAGTAGGAATTGTGAATACTATGTATTTTAATAATTTGTGTTGTTAAAAAACCTCTGTAGTGCATTATTCATTATCCAAAGCCTTTTGTAGTACTTAACCACAGATTTCTGATTATATTTCTCCTTTAAGGAGAAAATGCCTATCCCCAAATACTGATACTTTGAAAAGATGTGAAATCTCCTGTAGAGGTAACATTGTCAACATTTCCCAAAAGACTGAAAAGTAAACTAATTTACAATGACTTATACCACATGGCAGTGAAAGTCTATCACTCAGCCTGCAGAAAAATTAATCATCATTAATAATTTTGTTTTTCGGTACATTCTCTAAAGATTTGGAGAAGACATTGAGGTGCGTAAATATGTCTACAGATTTTCTCATATTGATTACAAGAATTCGGCAAAAAGTTGAATTCTTTATTATTGTGTTAATTACAAAAACTGTATATTAAAAAACGTCTCTCTTCACATTAATGCCTTAAATGTGGCAGTTGCACACAATGCCATCCTGGCATTAGAGCTGAAGACAGAGCCAGTAATGTGAGGTTCTTACATTCTGTCATCATGTCAGAACAAGAACACTGTGTTACAACCAAAACTGCAGCTAACAGAGAATCAGTGCTATCATTCTGAACTAAAAACTGGTGCTATATACAGTTTTTTTTGTGTGGGGGGAGTAATTATGTTTTCCCACAAAACTAAACACTTTAACTGTACAATTTCAGTATTTTGTAAAACCATTTGGCACTGGCTAATGCAAAATCAGATATTCAATGAAAAATAAGTCTGATGTAAAGTTAAAGACGTATATTGGAAGGTTGTGAAAGCATGGCAGACATGGTAGACAGGAAGCATGGTAGACAGCAGAGTTTGTTTGCAGTATATTCTAGAAGCACAGTGTGTTGCCCAGTACATGAAAATATTTTAGGTTTATTATTTCAAGATTATTGAGATGCGCCTTTATTTGCCAGAATGTAAGAAATTAAACTGTTTACTGAATGCAGGATTAGAAACCATTTATATATCAAGGGTTATATTTAAATTAATTTATTTTAGCGTGTTGACTGATTTGTTGACGGATTTGTCACTCTGGTGCTATGAATTTCAATCCAGCCAATGAACAACAATGGGATGATAATGTGTGAAATTTCTAGTTCTGAAAAAAGCCCTTGCAAACATTTTCTGCTGTTGTCCACTTCCTTTAGATAGCCATGAAAGTCCCCTTCCCATCTCAAAACTGCATTTTGAACAAGGCAGTCTAAATTCCCTACACTGTGACACCTAAAATTGTCAGTAATGACAAAACAACAAACCTTATCCTCAATGTAAAGTACAGTACATGATAAAGATGATTTGTTAGGATTCTGTAGTATATTACCAAGCTAGAAAAGGCACAGGCAGGATGGTGTTACTTCTTCTACTTAAGTCATGTAAGACTAACTGAGACATCCATTATCTGAAAGATAATACTGTATCTGCAAATCAATCAATTTTGACACACTGTAGTCAGTTTTTGCTTTGCTTTAAATAAATTAATAGGCTAATGAATGGCCTGTGGTAAACAGTTGCCACCAGTGCACATCAACCATGAGTCAAATCCAACAAAACCTCCTTCTTTCTAAAGTACTGTGGCATTCCGCAGGGGTGTGCCCAGTGTGGAGGCGGAGCCCTGGTGGAAGGGCAACTCCTCACCTTTGCAGTCCCAGCTGTCCCGGCTTCTAGATGAGCCACAGCTGGGCAGGTCCTGTAAAGGCACACTGGACACCCTCCGACGGGACGGGCGAGTTTTACATCGACAGTCCTGAAGGGGATTGCGCCCACGTAAGGCATTCTTTTTCTTTTTGCCTGTCCCATCACATATTTTCACCTGGCAGGCACACACACCTTTTTCACACACAGCGATCTTGTTTTGTTTTTGCCTTGTGCACCCTGCTCTACCAGACTGGACCCCGTTAAATAGGGTCAGTCCAGTCGGGTCACCGCTGTGCTAGCAGTTTTTTTTTTTTCCCCCAGGCTGAACCCCGTTAAATAGGGTAAGCCCAGCCAGGAGGTCACGAGGCACAGCGGTACACCTTTCTTTTTGCCTTTTTGTGAGTTTTTCACTCTTTTTGTGTTATCTTTGGTCCCTGCTAGCCTCACACTGGTGCTTCCGTCCCCTGAGCTAGGGCGTTGACTTTTTACCGGTGCTCGCCGCGGCGCCTCTCACTGTACACTGTCGCAGGACTAATGTTCCATCACTGAAGAACTGGCATCCCAGCCAATCTGCTGTGACAGGTTCTTACAGTTCTCTTCAGAAATGTTTTAATTTGCATGTTGTCGGTTTGCTTCTTTAAGTGATGGGCACGTACAGTTCCACAGTTATCCAAGAGTATCTGAGGTCTACTGCATTTGCCTTTTGTCATCTAAATGACCTTAATTAATGTCTTAATTAGAAAGCTGTGTGGCAGTACCTGCAAAAGTACTTGTTATACAACATCCCTTAGGGACCCCTATGTTAGCGCTATAGAACAATGCCACATTTAAAAAGTATATTAGGTGATATTTAGATTCACTGTGTCACAGATCATGTAAATGAAAATGCATGATGTGTCAGAAGTGAAAGAAAAGCATAGCAGTATCTTGGCAGCTCGTCCCTTACTGACACCTGCAGTTGACACAGGGAGTCGCACCAGTTTGAGAATATCACTAGTGTCTTGGTTTCTGTTTTGAGGAGCCACCCAGATATGATTTTAAACAACCTTTTGGGGTTTGACCGCATATATATATGCATATGACCACTTATATGCAACCACCACATTACCATCATCAAGCCCTTAACTAAAAAATTTGAATGTATAATCATTTTATGAAATATCAACCTTAAGCCTTTTGAATGTAGTAAAAACTATAAAATTGGACAGTGAATAATAAATAACCTTTTACCCAAGTGAAAAGCAGATGCACTCCGCTAAACATCCTGATTATTTACATAGATTTTGTTTGAAGAGAAGTCATGTAGGTCACATAATTATTGTCCACGAAAGATGTGGCTAACCACCATTCATGATGTGCTGTAATATGTAATCTGTAATATGGCCCGTAGAATTGGAGCAGTACATCTCCTTTGTCAAAATACATCTTAGAATCTGCTTAAAAACATAGGGAGACAGTTACTATTAATAAAAGCTAACCTGAAACATGAAAAACACAATTATACCCCAAAACTTTGCATTACTAGGGTCTTCATGAGATGACTGGTCATTTTTTGTGTGTCATATTCACAGAGCTGTTGGAGGAAGTGTGGAGTTGGGAAACAGTGGAAGAGAAAACAGTGTTGTTTATTTTATTGGTCATACCTTGTCCTCTGACAGTTGAGAGCTTTCACTAACAATTTCAAAATTACATTAGATTGAGATTCTTAAAGGTGGATGGGGCACAAGTTGAAATGAATTTAATGTAAATAAAACAAATCTTATAGTAAGAAAGCACCTGTTGCTAATAAAACGTGCATGGAAAATAAAATAGAAAGTCCTTTCCTGAAGACCCTGTAAACAGCACATAATAATCATGTGTAATAGATTGCTAATGTCACTGTAGTGAGCTATTTGTATTAATACTGTACATGAAAATATAAGATGAGTTATTTTTGTGTGTGCTAAAATTCTCTGCCACTTTTTGAATGCTCTTTAAAATTGAAATGACCACAAAATTTGTATTGAAGTATGTGTCAGACATAAAATGTTCAGTCTGTCTTTGTAATTAAAACTGAACTTTTGTGATGTCTTGTTAACAGAGATTTTAAAAGCCTTTACTTTTTTTGCAAAAAGTGTTTTGCACACTCACCACAATATATTTAATATTGTACGCCCTTAGAACTTTTGATCTGTAAACTGTACTCATATGTATTGATTGAGAGCACAATTTGAGGCAGCTATATTATGTTACAAGCAATGGCTAAGAAATGTCAAATTCCGGTGCTGTGCCATTGTTCGTAAGTAATGCTGCCAAAAATTGAAAATAACAGCAGCAACTTGCGGTGTGAAGTCACAGAACAGCAAAAACAAGTGGGGTACAGAGTTCTTGACCTGAACTGTAATCTTTGAGCTCTATCTTAAGTGTACATCATTAAGATGAGTTATTTCAAAGTGGGTCTACATACAGGGTAACTGATGGGTTCATCATATATTGTGAAGTTTCAGTATTTAATTGCCAAACTCAAAAATATCAATTCTGCATGGAAGTATATTTCCTGAAGTGAAAAGGCAAAACCTTTAAATATGTATAAATAATATCTTTCCTTTCATTGTTTCAGAAGCCTGTTTATATTTTCTAGAGTTTCTTCTGCTGAACAACAGTGGTGGCACACGCCTCTAGCCTTTTGCCATGAGGGGAGATTCATGAACTATGAACACTTTTTTTCACTTGAGAAAAGATGGGAAGGAAAACATCTTTCGTGACCAAATAAAACAAATATCTAAAACAGGAATAATTATACACTAAGAGGGATTACGAACACAACAAATGCTATTAGTTCCAATGCTCATTTGTTGAATTTTTAATAACTCTTAGTATATTATTCTACATATTTTGAAATAAACCATTTTACATTTTTAATGTGCATTTGTGATTATGATTAGTCAATGAAAAATATAAGCTTTCACCTTGACTCTGTTCCCAAGAATATTCTTAGGAGCATAAATAAATATTATTTGTAGATTTAGCACAGTCAGGTTGCTGGGCATTACCTTTATAGAACATCGCCAATCAAGGGGAATAATCATTCTAATAGAGTAATTAACCAGAATCATAACATAAATAATTTTCAGAATGAACAACTTGCACAGTACTGTAATTCCAGCACACTGGTCTGTAACATTTTTTTTTATTTTTATGACTTCATCTGAAACTTTATTGGCCTGGCTTTGTGAAATGTGAGACAAGAGCTTAAATGTTTATAAGAGATGTAAAGGTTTCATAGATGTACAAGGGATTTAACAAATACAAGAGAGATAGAAAGCTACAAACACAGGCTTTCATGGAAAAGGTTTTGATCAGAACAGATATAGTTAGCTATGTAAATAAAAGATGTATAATCAAAACCAATGCCTAAAATACTGAATAGAACAATCTGACAAAGTCTAGTAACAAAGTATGATTCTCAATATTGTCAATATTGACAATGAATGTTTACTGTACTGGCTTATTTTGTGATTACACATGAAGGAGTGCCTCATAGAAACCCATCGGCAAATCAGTTCATGAAAGGCCTGGGTGCCTGTGACTGTAGACAAAATGTTCTATGGGATACGTCAGTAGATACTGAAGATAAAAGAACACAAACCATTATTTACTGTGTGTAAGCTAGGATTCCTCTGTCAGTGAAAAGTGTAATTGAGGAGTGCATTCATTAAAAGTGTTGAGCTGTTTTGACTGCCTTTCTGCTAAAGAATCAGGGATACTTATAAGTGTGTGTTGATAGCTTTCTCAATATCTTTCAGGGAGTAGGGCTAATCTGTTTTTTTTAATTGTACATTTCAACTATAAAATAATTAAATGCGTAAAATAAGCTTTTGTTTCTTTTGGAAATGTACATGATAGTACCCAAATAAGTTAAAATGAATAATTTGTCTACAAAAACATGGGTGGCATAATTGTTTAAAGAAAAAAGTTTCAAATTGCGTTTTAAGATTTATTCATTTCATATAATTTTCATAACAACATGCTTTTAATTGATTTGGGTTCTGGAAGTTCAATGTAGAACTGAATTGAATTTTCAGTTGAATATGTTTGCCTTATATGTTGGTTCCTGGGGACACTGATGTTGACGTATGATTAGAAGAAGGATAAGAACACAGTAGCCTTCAGTATGTTATCTGTATCATACAGGCACGGTTAGAAAAAGAACCAACAGGGAGGAGACGATCGCAATTAAAAGTCCAAATTAGAAAACAAATGTGTTTCCTTTGGTTTAAACTGTAATCCTGTGCCGGAGAAAGTTGTGACAGAACTTTTTATTTATATTTTACTTTGGCTTTTACAGTTTAAGAAAGATGGATTATTAATCCAATAACAGCACCGCAGGTATTGCATAGGAACTAGTAAAGGTTAATTTACTTGCAATGCAAGGCTTCAGTTCTTGAGACTTCAGGTGTACCTGGTGCATGTAAAGATCACCGTATCATCCAGGTGGGGCTGCACATTGGTGGTGTCGGAGGGGAGTCCCCATTACCTGTAAAGCGCTTTGAGTGGAGTGTCCAGAAAAGCGCCATATAAGTGTAAGCAATTATTATTATTAATTATTATTATTAAAGTTGAGCTGAGTTCCAAGGCTCAAAATAGCTGAAACGTCATGTTTCTCTTTTTGTTTTTATGCTGTGAATTAACCTTTACTTGTTCCTTTGCAGCCAATGCATGCTGACACAGATCCCCACTCAAATAAGCTGTAGATAGACCCATCTTCTATACTGTTCTATACATCAACCTGAAAAAGCAATTATTACTAAATAGCCCTCTATATGTGAGGGAATGTATATACATTATTAAGAGGCTTACATTCACCGTAATGCATTTTGTGTTGCCCCAAAAGTTAGGCCTAATGTAATCTGGATCTTCTTTTCTTCTTGCTTTTATTCTTTGTAATTTGTTTTCAACACAGAATTTGTTTTTATTTTGCGGATGTGTGTTTTTGCTAGCTTTACTTGAAGACATCTGAGTTGTACCTGTGTGTAACTTGAAACCTGTCATAAAACAACGGGAATGAACACCAGCTTTGTAAATGTTTAAGGTTCTTGTAGGAACATGGATTGTAATAAGTAGGGATTAGTCACAATGTAAGCTTTTTTCCATGTGAAAATGACTGTTGTATATTCTTGAGTTTTACTTTGTTATATGGTGTAGTAACCCTTCGGGACTTGTTGAAATAAAATACTGTACATAAACATTAGTTAAATATCAGTTTTACAGACTTGAAAACAAAATCCTAAATAATTTTACCATTCCTAAAATTCTGCCTTATGGGCAATTTTAAAATAAAGATATATTTATATTTTGCATTTGATCTGTGTTTATTGAATTTGTGTACACATACAGCTGGAAAGCATGTTTAGTTAATGTACATATGATTCACACTCTTCTTTGATGCTGCTGCTTATTACAAAACTAGTCACTATGTTAATTGTCAGTTATCAATTAACCACTAATATCTAAGGCTTTGTTGACAATAACTCACATAGGAATTACCAATATACTGGGCTTATCATCCATTAATAGTGATACATTTAGACATATGACTTGTGCATAAATTATTTATGCCCCTCAAAGAAATGGGCCTTATTGTTTGTGTTAAGTAACTTCTGTAGTACCAATGATGAAACCTTCTTTGACATTTTGAGATTCTGAAAAGTCCTATTTCAAAACTAAGAAGTGTTTTTTAAACCATAACATACAGTACTTTTTGCATCCCAAAGATGTTCTCTTTCTAAGCTTCTGTGTGAACAGGAAATTATTCTTTTGTCAAAAACACCAATCAGACTAAAACTGTTAGCAATGAGTGCACATGAACTGGCACTTGACAGTTGGATCCCCCACTGTAGATATTTCAGCATGATAATGTACATTATTGACCTCCAGCCTACAGACAAATGACTTCCACTGTGGCCAGGAGCACTGACTACTACTAATACTGTAGTCTAAGCACTTTTTTTTTTCGTTTGAAGCTGTATGCTTACAAATAATACAAAAAGGTGATGTTAATACTACATATTTGCTTTCCATCTCTGTTGGGAATAAAGAGTTGAACGTTGCCAAAGGAGGAAGTGAGGGCCAGTTTGTCAGAAATTCACAAGCCCTCAGTTACAGTTCATCTGGTCTGTGGTTGATCTGATGAATGCCTACGTTCTCTTGAGCATTCCGGAAGGCCAAATGAATGTTTAAAAGTCTAAGTCGACTTTCTCAATTAACTTAAAATAGTGTTTAGATTGTGACCTCATCAGCTGCTTTTGGACCTTGTGTCAGGAAGTCGTGCAGTTCAAGACCTGCTAGCTTGTGAAGCCCACTGCTTTAAAAAATCTTTCAGAAAATCAGTCGTATTTTTAAAACCACCCCATATAGAGAGATTTGCCGACCAGCACTTCCAGTTTGTTTCATTTGTTGTCCATTGCGTGATATGTGAGCATAATCTGTTGTTCAGTGAGTTTCTCTTCCTATTATGATTTGCATTTTGATAAGACTAGATTTTCTCGATCATATTTTTTCTCGTTTTCTTAATTCGTCAATATATTGCAAAACAATAACTTGAAATAATAATATCTGAATACCACACAAGATGCAAAATAAGTAAAATAATAAAGCTGTGAATCTAAAAAAATCCACTAGTCTGTGGTACAATGTTAAATGAATACATACATCTTATTGTAACCTTTATACAACCTTGACCGAAATGCTGACCACTGGCTATGCAATGAATGAGTCAAAGGGCATTTGGCTCTCGCGATAACGCTACTTCTCGTCTACGTACTACAAGTTTGACCTCAGCTGCCTGCCGTAGGAATCCCGAGTGGTAGCGTGACGCGCCAGGCCGAGTGGACAGTAGCGTTTTTTGCAAGGCAAGATGGCGACCTCGGAGCCGGTAAGCTGGGATGGAGATTCGGGACTCTGATGTTGTAAACTAATGGAAATATGTGGTATTAAACATCTAGAGGTTCGGTATAGTGTGTTATAAATATTTGGGGTACTGTTAAAAGAGTTTTGATGGAGCGGGAGTGGCGTTGGCAATGCTCCCTGGTTTGCAGCATGCTCAGTACCCAGAATGCTAGCGTGAAATGAGAGGGTTGGTAAGGAACTCGTTTAGTTTCAGTCTAGACAATATTTGTCGATTCGTTTCCTAGTAATTATTTTTCAGTGATGGATTTGGAAACAGAACGAATTTTGGGGTAAAAGACCTTTTTTTTAATTCGTACAGATATTTCCGGCGGAGATTTTCTTTTGCTGGCCGATTTGAGTAGAAACCAAGACACGTGTGTTGAATGAATTGCATAGATCAGACATCCAGAAACGAAATGATATCCGTTTTATCTTAGTGGTTTCATGATACAGCCCAATTCTGTCGTGGACGACTGGGTTTTTTTTTACTTGTACTTGGAAGTCTGGAAGGCTGTGTAGATACCGCTCTTAGATGCCACATCACAAGCTTGCTTTTCAATATGTTGGATACTACGTACAGTAAAACGACCGCATAGCACAAATCAATTAAAGCATACTTCTTTGGATTTGAACTGGAATGTGTCACGGTGTTTTTTTTTGTGTTCTAGATCATGCGCAGCGTAATTCTGATAGGTGCATTTTTGTTTTAAAGTGAAATCTAGTGACCCTGTTCTAGAAGAACCTTTTCATTTAAAGCCAAATACTGAATCACGTCGTCAACGGAATTTAAGTTTTGTATATTCTTGCTTTACAAAATTTTTAGATAATCCTGCATTGACATTGAGCTCTTTATCTGGACATTGATTTCGGCCGAGTCAGTTATGTATATTATTTTTCAATGGGAGGAACAGGCCTTATTTTTTGGGAGATTATCGACTGCATCATGTACAGTGCCGTAGTTTCTTTCTGATTGTTTTCGATTTATTTCAAAATGTGTTAACTTTTGTTTCCTGTTCTCTTTAAGCAGCGTGGACCTGAAGCTGAAGAGACTTCTACTGAAACCTCTTCTGCAGTTACAAGTCCAGATCAGTACATTAAACATCCCTTGCAAAACAGGTAGCTTTTTTCTGGATACTTCAGATATGCTTAAAACCTATAAGATCAGCGTGAGTTTGAGATAATATTCACTGTGATTTGGTGGAAATTCCAGTGTATTGTGAATTTTAAAATGTCACCCTTCTTGGGTGTTTTCTTGTTAAAGCTATTTTAAAAATTCTAATAGAAGCTGAGCTCAAATTTGCAGTTTGGTTCTCTTTTTATGCTATATAGCTTGTTTGATGTCACACAAAAGATCCTGCGTGGTTGAATGTAGCATATAAATGACTGACGGCTTATTGCAAGGTCATCAATTAAAGTCACCATCCAGAACACAAGTCCTGTTTGATACAAAGACCTGTGCAGTTTGGCAAACAATGAAGTGGACCTTGTTTTGTGATTATAAGAATAACAAACAAGAGGGGTCCACTCTGCCCATCTGCTTATTTAGGGTGGTAGTGAGTGGGTAGCTAACTGATCCTGGGCTCTCATCCAGCCCTTTCTTTAACCTGAGGCCTGGGCGTCTGCAGCATGGCTGGGCAGCTTGCTCCCGATTCTCCTGTTCGTTTTGTTGTGCACCCGGAACATGATGTTACACTACTTGCATGATGGGGTATCATAGATTGTCATCACTTTGAATTTGGCCTTTTTTGTAAACCCTGGATGCAGAGTTTCTAGTTTAGTGGTAAACAAGAGAGAGAGCTTTCGTCTCTTTGGTGATTTCAACTTAATGTACTGATTACTTCATAGTGCTCACTACATCTGACATGTCCATGTTTTTAGTTGGGGAGATTAAGTAATATTTTAAATTATCAGCAATATTTAAATTTAGCATGTTATTTAAAATGCGGATGGTCGGTAAGGATTGTAAAGATCGGTTGCAGATAATGTAAGATACAAGTATTGATCAGAAGCTGGTGTTTCCAGTGGGAGTAGTTACCTATCAGAGCTGTCTTGCCATTTGACTTGTCTGTTAGAGCTGAATGACAACTCCAAGAAATTGTACTCTCGTCAACGTACACTAGAACGTGTTGTGGTACGTTTTAAATCTAGACATCATACAATGCTGTTTGCATACTGTTTGTGCTGAGCAAAGTTATAATACAAAAACAGAGAAGTAATAAGTAAGGAATTGCATACCATGTAGAGCCTTTAAACAAATTTATCTGGGAATAACAGAAATAGGTATTGACTGAATTTTAGTGCCAGTGATGTCAGTGTACATGGTAAAACTAAATTGAGTACATAGGTTTAATAGAATGTCTTCCACCATATTAAAGAATAGAGCTTGTAGACAATGGTGCTATTGTGACAAGGCTGACAGTATTTCCATTACTTTCTACAGAGCTCAGCACAATGTGTAGAATGTAGACATTCTAGAAAGTGCAGAATAAAGACCTTTTTTCTTTTTAGTCTGGCTGATTTTTGTTTGAGAGCTTTGCATGATGGTCTGGTTTTACATCTTTTGCCCAGTATGAATTGAATCAAGTAATAGTTTATCCATTCCCACATACAGCAGATGCCCTGAATGTACTAAAGAAGCACAGCAATGTTCTCTTTTAGGCAGGGTGAAACTCACAAAATAGCCTTAACACTGGAAGGGTTGCCAATGACAGGAGTCTCTTCTGACAATGTGTTAATTTGTTTATTAATACCGAGATATTTCCAGGATGCCTTTTGAACCTCAAAGTATTGAACAAATTCCCTTTTCAGTTCCTGAATTCTCCTTCAGCTCTGCCTTAGTGTCCAAAGTGCTGTCAGTCTTCTCACTGATTCATAAAGACTTAAATGTGGAAAAATCATAGAGCAGTAAGATATTCTGTGGTCTTCCCAGATATAAAGCCCACGTCCTCAAGATGACCAAAACGCAGTGAAATGCCGTTTCTGGCAATTGTCGTGGGTTTTTCCAGAACGGTTAAGCCATGATGCCTAATCTGAGTCACAGCTATTTTGCTTAAAAGGTCTTTCTTATAGTGCTTTGTGTGATCAGAGTCCATCTTCTCGTTCATTCAGTGTCACGCATGGGGGGCCGTGACCGAGCAAGTGCAGTTTGCCCAATACTTGTCTTCGCTCGGGAAACCACAACGCAGGATCTGAATAGGACCTAGAAATAAGATTTTGCAGAACATGTGATTGTAATTGTGAGAATTTTGTTTGTGGCAGGAGGTGTGGGAGGGGGGCAGGGCTTTACATGTAAAGATATGTTTTTTCATTCTTTTACAGATGGGCCCTTTGGTATTTCAAAAATGACAAAAGCAAAAGTTGGACAGAAAATTTGCGACTGATTGCCAAGTTTGACACAGTGGAAGACTTCTGGGCGTAAGTAATTTGTGTGCCTCATGGCTGTTCGCATTAGCTGTGCCACTACTAAAGTAAACTGTTTTTTCAACATGAGTTATAAGGGTGGTCTAGGTAATGTGGAGTGAAGCATCATTTTGCTTTATATTGTATAACTGGCAAACAGTCAATAAATATGCACTCTGAACAGATATCTTTAAATCAATATCTATGTTCTGAAGAACCCTCACATTTTCAAAGTTCCTATATTGGACTCTTCATTTCTTAACTCTCCTTAACACTTAACATTCATTTTTATAAAAAATATTCCTTTTGTTTTCTGGAAGGGTGCCTACTGAGGTGCTGTGGGTTATGTTTTCTTTTATGGGCCTCACCAGAGGAAGGGGCAAGCATAAAAGCAAAATAGCCTGTACCTCTAATTTCTTTTTTCAATGTTAAGACATATGATTCCAATCATGTGATGTTGTGTAAATGTACATATTGAAATTGTAAATAATGAAAAGATCAGCAAAGTCATCTTTTGTGATTTGATTACATAGACTGTGAATCCCTGTTGTGCACCTGGAGGTAGGTTAATTTTCGAGCCAAGATAACAGAAATAAGACTAGACTACCTAATTGTTTAGATTGTACAGCAACAGGAAAAAGCTTAAGTAAGGAAGATAGTTCTGTGGTAATGTTTATTTTAACCCATTCCTCCTCTGGTAGGCAAGAGAAAGTGTGGAGATAGAAGGGGCTGAGAGTTCATCTGCCCTCTTAGAACAACATTAACATTGTTCTTGAGCAGCCAGGTTCTCCTGTTGCAGTCATCTCTTCTGTGAACTAGTGGACAATAATAGTTGTATAGGTGTTTTCCCTGCTGTCAATAAAATGTGTGAACAGACTGCAAAATCTGATTTTTGTCCTTTAGCTAAAACCATTTTTAATGCATGCAATTTCACAAAATACATATTAGTCACTGGTTGCTGAACCCAGCCACAGCCTTCCCGCTTTCATAAATGACCGTTTTGCTGCTGTTGCTGCAGTTATTTGGCTGAGTTGGTAGCTAAAATCGAACATACTACCTGTCTTGGATCCTATTTAAAGCTTGCTTCTCTGCTTTTGTCTATTTGTAAACTCAAGTCCCTGAAATCTGGTCTAGGTAGCTGTAGGCTTACTCTTCTGCTTTCACACCTGTCACATCACTCCAAAGTACACAAGTGCCACACTATTTTTGTTTTGCTCTAGTTTCAGTCCTGTAGAAAATCATATGCACATCTTAATCTTAGCCACACTGTATTTAAACGTTCTTGCAAAATTTCTTGAATGAACAATGGCACAAAGAGCAGTTGTTTTACCTAAAGAGCATTACACAGATAAAGGAAATATACCCTTGAGATTTTCCTAACATGACCTTCAAATGACAACTTTTAGGTCAAATAACAACAAAATCTCATCTTGTAATTAGTGACATCTTTTTAACCGGGTGTTATTACTGAAACAGCCCATGTTTTTTATCCTTCAGGATTTAGGTGCAGCTTTTTATAGTGATAGATACACCATCCTCCTGGATCAGAGGTTGAATTACCTAGGGATCAGGAGCATTGTGCCATTGTTGGGATGGCTGCTATCGGGGTTCTTGGAGCAATTTTCTCAATCTTAATCATGATATTGTTCCACTCACTCAGGGACAGTTTAAAGTTCTGTGCTGGGCTGTTTTCCATTTAGTGTTTACATGTTGCCTCTTGGTCAGAAGAGTTGCCTTCGACTTGAATGTCACTGCTGTGCTGATGATGCTCATTTACTTGCAGACGAAATTGGATACTACTGCTGAGATTTCTATACTTAGCTGATGTTGGTAAATTACCATAAAATTCTGTCTGATAATAAGATGGGTGGAACTGTCTTAAACTAATCTGTGTCAAGACTGAGATTCTCAGTCTTGCAGCAAAGTTTATGACTTCAGTGTTTTTTTTCTGAAATCAAATCTTTGATGAACATTAGAAGCCCTGGTGTTATTTGGGCCCAAGATTTTCATTTGAAGATTGTTAGGAACATCTCAAGAGTATAGTTCCTTAATCTGCGTAACGCTGTTTAGGTAAAGCAGTTGGCTCTGCTTACCTGATGCTGGGATAATGCTTTGTCTTGAAATCTGTGGCTTGTGTGGTGATTGGCTTCAGCACATAACTGGTGGACACTGGCTGCTGTGAAATTGAGAGAGGATTTGAAGGTTCTGCTCTCTTATAAGGCACTGAATAGTCTAGCTCCAGATTGTTTTAAGGATTTATTGTGCGAATACACTCCAGCTCTTAATCTGAGATCTGCTGATTCAGAGCTTCTTGCACTGCTGAAGACCAGGCTGTGCAGAAAGGACACTAGAGCCTGCTCTTGTGCAGCTCGACATCTGGGAATTCTAAAGTTTGTTGGCTTGTGTACATATGCCTTTTCTCTATTTTTATATTGTGTGTTATTGTACAACTGAATACTTCATAATTCTTTCCAATCCAGTATTTAGCTGTGAATTTGCACAACTGTAGGATTAGGATCCACCTTCTCATGTGGGCATTGACTAGCCTGTTGTGAAGTCTTCACAGTGCCTTGAATCTTTGTCCTTCTCATTTGGTTACAAATCTTTCTTGATTGCCAAGTGCTTTGTTTCCTCACCTTCTTCCATTGTCCCATTGCCCCCAGGCTCACCAGTGAGGTGTTCACGTGTGTTCTTAAGCAGTTCTGCATATCTGGTTGTGAAGTGCCACTTTATAGCTCGTCTCAGGAGCTTTGTGATGGCTTTGCAGTGCTTGTCAGTTTGTTTCATAGAGCCCTCTTTTCTAAAAGCAGTCAGTGAGTAGCACAGCAAAACAGAATAACAGGTTTGATAGACAGGGGTGGACATGCTATTTAGACCAGGGTAGCTGTTGAACTAGTAACAATATTAAGATCAGTATGATTACAGTACAGGATATAATGCAGTACACTTTCTACAGTATAGATGAGGTTTGAAATCACAAAATTTCAAACAAATAGCACTGGTATATAATTGTGTAATTTTTATAGTTTTTAGCATTTCTTTACAAAATGTTTAAGACTTAATACTTAAAAGTAAGTTTATGGTGTTTTAGTTCTGGGTAAAGAGTTTGCAATTGTTGTGTTTATCTGAGTATTGTTAAAGAGGTAAACATCTTCTCTTTCCTTATCTAAGCATTTACCATTTTTTCTTAATTCCTGTTCTATATGTAACATCACATTAATACTGGACATTATTGGTATTTGATTTGCAATCTGAGATTAAGAAATATTTTGTCTCCTTTAGGTTATACAATCACATACAGAAACCAAGTAAGCTTGGATTTGGATGTGACTATTGTTTATTTAAGGTAAGACATGAATTGTCCTGGGAAATCCGAGGTCACCTATGGTCCCAATTTGTAGTTTTGATGTGGTTTGAGGAAATTAATCTTCCAGAAAACAGACTGGGTAAATGTGTGTTTTTTTTTATTTTTGTTAACCATTTTAGAAGACTCTAGAAAATTAAGATGTTTTGGAATTTCTTCAACTCTTTGCCTCATCACTTTCAGCTGTTATGTTCAAAATGGTCCAGACTACAACATGCAATACTGTCAGGAATGTTTGACCATCTTTGCAATTTTTTTTTTTAATTTGGAATAAAATAGCCAAACTGTTTATTTTTGTGATTTAGTCATGTTATGATGTGTATATATGATATATGATTCCAAGAGCATTCTTTTCTTGTTATTCTTGAACATGACATGAGTTTCTCAAGCTTTTCCTGGCAAATTGAGTTCTAATAGTGCAAAGTGTTTTTCCCCTACATTCAATTACAGAAGGGTTTAGGCCACTTGTATGTGATAGTGCTGTGTTACAAGTGGGTGTCGTCTTCATCATTCAGGATGGAATAAAACCAATGTGGGAAGATGACCGAAATAAACTTGGTGGCAGGTGGTTGATGACACTTGGCAAACAGCAGAGACATAATGACTTAGACTGCTACTGGATGGAGACCGTAAGTGTCTAATAAATTCTTGTCTTCTATTGTAAGAGTCTTGATTAGTTATTTGAACAAATAGTCTGTGGAGGTTTCACTTTGTATTTTTTTTGGTTATTTTTTAGTTATTATGCTTAATCGGGGAATCGTTTGATGAAGCTAGTGATGATGTTTGTGGTGCTGTTGTCAACGTTAGACATAAAGGTGACAAGATATCCATCTGGACAGGAAACTGCCAAAATAAGGAAGCCATCATGACTATAGGGTAAGTATATTAAATAAATGCCAAAAAACTAAGTTTAATTGTCTTCATTTTAGAGCCTTATCAAATTAACTGTCTTGACAGCAGTTTTGAAACCCAATAAATCTATATCGTAAAGCTTTGATGGAGTTTAATTTCCTACATTTTCACTTTTTTTCCAAGATGCTTTAATTTACAAGAAACTTGTTCTATATTCACAGGGGACTTCATTAAAGTGTTTTGTTTATAATTGTTACACATAGATCTAGAGTTAATTTCTGCATAATATCTTGCTTAATGAAGAACTACTAAAGATGTAGTGCAGAACAGTACTTTTGCGTTTTGATTCAATTCTAATTCACCACTAGATGGCAACTGTGTACTGACTTTGCTAAGAGTTAACACCTATGTGACCTGAGCCAAGTATTTACGAATGGCAGATTGTTACCAGAAGGGGTATTTTTTTGTTTATTATAAAATGGCGAAAAGGGTGCTTTTAAAACAGCATGAAGCAAATTGTTCACAAAATCTAGAATTTCAAAGGCTTGTGAATATGAAAAATTTTATGATCTTATTGACTGTAAGCACCATTGTAAGAGATGAATATGGGTTCAAATCCAAGGTTAGGCACTGCTGTTGTATCTATGGCACTTCATTCAGTTTGCTCTGGTAAAATGCCCACCTGTATAACTGGGTATAAGTACAAGTTGCTTTGGATAAATGACAACCTAATTTGTTTTTTTTAATATACCTTTTCTTAAGTGTTCTAGCAACACTTGTGACTGAGAACACATCAAAAGATTTACAAAACACTTTTGGATGAACATTTTTTGGATGAGTGGCATGCTCCACAGTTATATAGGGCAGGTTAAGTGATTTACAAACTGCAGTGGCTCGTTTTGAAACTCATTTTGTAACTGTCTGTCTCATTTTAAAACGATTTTTGAAGTTAGACATTTGAAGTTTCAGAAAGAAATGACTAAAGTTCACTTTTATCTTCATATTTGTTAACCTTGGAATGTGGTTTTCTCTATTACAGGCAACAATACAAAGAGCGTTTGAATGTTCCCATTAAAGCCCTGCTTGGTTATCAGTCTCATGATGACACCTCTAGCAAAAGTGGATCCACGACAAAGAACATGTATACAGTTTGAAGAAGGCTTGGATTAAAATTTCTGTAGGTTTATAAAATTATCCATCTGCATCATATTAATACTTTGGGTTGTCAACTACTGTAGTGTCATTTTTTTAACATTTGTAAATGTTCAATAATATAAATTCACAAATGAAAGGCAGTATTTTTCAGTACTAATTGGCTGGCAGCCATTGAAATATCCCTGTACAGATCACAAGGTATCGGGTTGTTTTGCTCTAGGGTATAAAAGGACTGCATCAGAGGCAGTGAATAAAACTAGAAAATGTATATTAAACTATAGATTTTTAGTGTACAACTAATATCTAGTTACAGGAAAAAGGTTGTAAAGCTTATATAAAACCTTTCTCTCTAATGTTTTGCTTTTCTCAAACTCTATATGAATTCCGCTGGATGTTCTAAAATGGTTATAACCAGAATAATTGAGCCAGTGCCATTTTACTTCATTAAGCAATTCTAAAATTTTAAAATCCTTTCTGGCAGACAGTGTTGAAAATGAGAAGTATTAACAGCTATGCCTGCAGTATGAAAAATGACATTAACAGACCTTAGCTGTGACTCTGTAAGGCTGGAACTGAACTCCAAACTAAATTAAAATTTCAGCCATGCTGAACTATTACTCTTGCTTGTAGGGTTATATATTTTGGAACTTTGTTCTTCAGAATTATTTATGGCATAATCGTTGCTGTGGAACTTCTTAGTTGGAGGACCGACATGAAATTGTGGTCCTTGTTTTTGATTTCTGACAAAGTTGGCAATGTGAACTACTGCTTATAGAAGAAATGTTTTATACAATATAAAATACAGAACATGCCTGGATACTCCTCCTTTTAAGTGTGCTTTTCACAATTTGTTTCTAATTGATATTGCTTGTTTACACTACTTCTGGGTGAATGCAAAAGTAAGTTCATTGTGAATTATTTTGCTCTTCTTGTACTTTGATTTTTGCTTCTGTAATTCCAGGGTGTATATTAAATTCTTTAAAGTAAAAGTTAATTGCTTTACTAAAACATTTGATTCAGTACATTGCATTTAAAAATACATCTTTTGTTAGTTCTTCTCTTTGTAAAATGTATTTTAAATTTCTATCCCATGCTGTATACGTCATTCACAGTAGAGACTGTGATGAGTGAGTGTTCATCACTGTTGAAGTTAATTTGCATTTGTGTACACCTTCCATTCCCAAGTGCAGTTTTTCCACAAAGGGGATATATCTTTGTTCTTTTAAGCTGTAGCAAAAGTGCACTGATAACAGGTATGCAAATCATTTTTATTCTTCACAATAAGTTAAAGGAAAGCATAGCCATATAACTACAAGAATAAATAGTATATCTTGGACAAAACTCATATAGACCACACTGATGGATGTATTCAGGTTACTTCTACTTTGTTTGGGTTTTAATGGTAAGGTCCATGGCTGCACTCATTTAATTTGTATTGTGAGAAACAGTCATAGAACTTCTACTTGTTAGAGGAAGGTGCTCGGAAGTTCCCAAGTAGCAGTGTTCAATTGTTAGTGCTGCAAAGCCTGGGGGTGGACTGATGATTGTTAGACCACTGCACAGGTATCCCCCCTCCATGTGAGTTAGATGAGCAAACAGTAAAGTCAGAGATGGCTGTCACCCCCCCCCACCCCCCCCCCCCCCCCCCACACCCTTCGGATGGTAATTGCTGGAGTCAAAGTGGCATGTGGTTATGTGTAAAATGATGGTTCTCAGTATGTGTTGCATGGTTTTTATCTTTCTCTTGCTTCTATGAGGGTTGAAGTCTAATAACTGCAAATTGGGTTGTCATAAATCAATATTCAATGACCGTTGTCAAAACATGAAGATTTTGTATTGTGTATATATTGCTCTAGTTTCTGAAACACTGCTCTATGATGTTGTAGAGCAAATGTTGCTTAAGACTCTGCTACTATGTTTTAGGGTGTAAAAGTATTCAAATGTTTCTTGAGTAACATTACTGTTACTTTGATACAAAAATAAGTAAACTCCGTAGAAGTTTTCCTCACATAAAAATACTAAATAATAAAGTACAAAAGTATCTCTTGGCAATACTTAAGTATTAGAAATTAATGAGTAGCCTTTCTTTCTGCTGTTTTGTCTTTATTTAGCTATTTTCAACTAATATTCCCAACCTTTTATTGACAGTACTGATGTTGCCAACACAACGTGTTAGACTGTTTTAAGACTCTTTCAATTAAATTCTTCTGGAAAAAAAGTGAAAATAGTTCTGTTTACCTTTAAACAAATGTTTCCCACAACAAAAGGTCTCTTGGAGTTTATAACACTTGTCCTATCTTAGATTTTTCTTAAGTTTATTCATATAAGGTTGAAGGGGCATTGCATTCTTCTTAAAATCAGTGACTAGTCCCATTGTTTTCAAGACATTTAACACATCACACCATTTGGTAAAATCTTTAAGAATGGGTCCATGATGTTTTTTTGGGTCCTGATCAGAGCTGTCAGCAGCAAACTTATTGCGATTTCTCTGTTTTCTCTTATCTTTAGTGTACATTTTGTATAGTATGGGGGGGGTAAGACAGTCCCATGGTAATCTAGTGGAAGTGTAGTGAATCTCAATCTGACCTGAAACCTGTTTATTAAGAAGTCTAGGACTCATCTTATCAAATTGTTTAACTTGAAGTTCTTTGGGACTTTGTGTTAACAAGAGTGGTTGTTGGCCTGGCAGTCTTTGGAATTTCAATAGATTTCTACAGGGAGGGGGATTTGTAAATTGAAGGACAGCTGAAAAAGTTAGCTAAAAATCGCATAACAGATCTACACAAGGTTGCAGAACTCTTTCACACACATTATCTGGACCTGCATTAAGTATCCTGTGATGTTTACACACCTCTGTGTTAATTTTCATAAACTTTCTGGATGCTGGGAGATCAGCATTATTAGCTGACATGGTTAGGGGTTTTAATTCAAACACTTCAGCTCTTTCAAAGACCTTCTGTGCTTTGAGGGTGTTGCTGAATGGAGATTTTAAAAAATAAAATGGTCTGTGGTTGGGCTTCATAATAGTATGTCACAAAAGCAAGCAGACACTTTTACCAAATCAAAATCCCAGACTATGTACACATCAATATCCCAGGTGGAACAAGGAATGAACATGCTTCTGGGAAATATAGTGGAGTAAAAGTACTGTCTTTACTAAACCAACTACTTGAGTACAGATATCGGAAAAATGTACTTAAGTAGTGTATCAAAGTACAGTCGCCATACTTTAATTCACACCCCCAGATGTATGTTTTGTAGATGGTCCTTCAGCCCCTTTATTCTCTTAAGTTATTGAGAAACCAAAATCGCTCGCAAACAAATATTGCAAGGTAGTTTCATATCTTACCTTCTATATTTACTTCTATTCAATATCCTTTGATCTTACTCATTCCCTGTGGAGTTAAAGACGCACAAAAAAGTGATGCCCTTTTTTGAATAATAATTATGTAATACTCTAGCTAAGGCAGCATGGTAGTGTGGTGGTTAGTAGTTCTGCCTCATAGCTTTAGTCATGGGTAAGAATTGGGCCAGGCCTTGGGTACTGGTTTTTGTTGTTTTCGCTGGGTGCTCTATTTCCCTCTCGCCACCCAAAGGTGTGGTGCTTAGTTTAATTGGCTGTTCTAAGCTGTCCCCTTGTGGAAGAGGGATGGTCACCCCACCACATTCAGTATACACTTGTGAGCAGAGAGGCTGCGATTCTCTCTCTCTCTCCTGTTTACAGGGTTGGGGACTATGCGATGTCAGTAGCAGCTTGTTTTCTAAAGATATCTACAAAGATAGTGAACAGTACCAGAGTTTTTTTTGCTGTAGATTCTCCTAATGAATTTTAACATGTGTCTTTTGCAGGGCTGTAAATGTTTAATCAAGTGTGTAAGAGCCTCAGCTGTTGTAACTAGCTAGGCAAATTTACTCTGCGCAAACAAAGGAGAAAGTTTGTTCTATTTTACAAGCCCCATAGTTTAGTCTGAATATTCTTTGTGGTTTGCCTGTTTTTTGTGTTGGATGTTTACATGCTTTGAAATACATTTTTCCATCTTAAAATATTTTCTTAGGTGAAGAAACTATTTAGGAGAGAAAGTTACCATTTACAGGGGTTAATAACTTATCGCGTGTGCAGGTGTGCCCTTTCTTAACTATGACGCATAGTTGAATCAAAAGCTGGAATCCACCCATTGCTAGCTTGTCAGGCCTGTTGCAGGAGAATGTGAGGAACTGTCTAAACTGGTCTCCTCCCATTTATATCCTCCTTTGCAGACAGTGCAAAGCACTTGCAGACACAAAGCAAACAAACGCCTGTTTTTTTGGTGTTTCAGAGTCAAATTCCAGGTTCATTGTTTGATGCATAATGTAAAAACTTCCTGGCTCTGGTTGATCTCTCAGTATTTTTTTCTGAAAAGAGCTGTGGTGTTCAACTGGATCTGATGCTTGCAAAATTATTTTGTACATTTGTTTTCATTATGCTGCCCTTTCTCCTAGTAGAACCTGATCAGTCCCAGTCAGTGGCTCTGTGGCCTAAAATGAAGGCACTAACCTTGTGATAATATACATATAATGAATAAATTCCCCTAGAAATGGGCAAGTAGCAGGAAAGAAGCTATTGCAGAAAGAGGCTTGTATCTTGTATGAAGGTTGCAACAAAATGTCAAAAGGGTACTGCAGACATATGGCAGGTTTTGTGGTTAGGTGAGGCCAACAAAAAAAAACTTTTTGGTGTAAATGCAAAGCATATCTGCCAGAAGCCCAACATATAACCTCATCCAGTCAACATCCCATCTGCCGGACTTGGTGGTAGCAGCATCATGATAAGGGGATGCTAGTTTGGACAGAGTTGAACATGAATATTGCAAAGTATAGTTAAATCATGCAGGCAGACCAGCAAGCCAAAAGTCTAACTGAGTCAAAAGTTAACTCTTCAGTAAGACAATCTCCTGAATGACAAAGCAACACAACACTGAGATAGTTTGAGAGGGAATGTTCTTGATTTGAATCCAGTAGAAAATGTATAGAAAGACCTCAGGATTGTACTCTACAACTAATTTACAATTTTGTTGAGGAGAATTGCCAGAATTCTCAACATCTCCGCAAAAGGTAGTAGAGACCTATCCAAAAAGATTCACTACTGCCAACTACTGAATAACTACTGCCAAAGGTGCTTTCTTCCCTTGTCAAATACTGACTTAGAAGGCTGAATAAATTTCAGTTACTGTACTTTGAACACTTTTATGTGTGAAGGAGTTCAAATATCAGCAGTTTGTTCATTACAGTTTTGAATATATAAATTTATGTCCATTATTTATAATTCATAAGTCTGTCATCATGTGACAACCTGCACAAGGCACCATATGTGATCATTCTAGCTGCCATTTGATAAGTTAAGAGCAGACAAAGTGATTAAGAATGCACTGAAATATCTATACTGTACACAGAAAAAACCTGACATTGAAGTAACTTGCTAGTTCCATGTTTCTGTATATATTTTTTAAAAAGTTTTTCTCACACAATAAAGTTGTCGTACTAAAAAATAAACTATTTTTTTAGCAGTCTTGGAAGTAGTAGCTATACTGAACATATCAGAATTCCACTTGAGTGGGAATCAGATGTTATACGTGTTCATTCCATAGTTTAATTAATCCAGATATCAGAAACAGAATTGTATGTTGTCTTTATACAGAAGCACTGCAGCCTGCCTTAGGCAGTATCTATTTTTTTAAAAAGGGCAGTTCCGTAAATTAAATTCACACTTGCTCATTAGTGCGTGAAGCAGTAAATGACTAACTTTCCCTTCGTAGACCTGTTTTGAGCACGTTTGCGTGGTCCTGCAAACCCACCCATGCACTGTTAATGTAAGATCTGTTCTGGAGGGAAACAAAATCAGCCTGTTGATCTGCGGTCAGAATGTGTTCACAATGAAGAGCAGACGATTTCTAAGCTTGTAAACACACTCTCTAACAGTGGTGTACACACCTATTTGATAATTCCCAACGTGTTCAGCTTTAACACGGATGTTCATGTGTTGACGCCCTTTTTTTTTAAAATTGTGACAAGAATTTTGAATAAAAAGAATCAAGGTATCTGTGATGCTCCACAATGCTAAGCACACATCCATTGTTTCAGGTTGACTCTCGGGTTCATACTGTATTTCTTTGTGCCCCTCTTTCCCAAGCTACTGTAACATTTCCCTTGCCTAGTCAGCATCCCTCGATTGTGCATGGAAACTGCAGTAAGGGCAATCTTATTTGTTTTAGGCGTTTTCTTGTCATAAGGGTGTGCAACCAGTTTGAGTTGTACTGTAGATCTTGAGCTAATAGAAAAGAAAAAATGTAATGCAAAAAGATATTTTAAAATACCTGTAGCAAATAGAAATGCTTAGCTGAAGATCAGGAGGGATGACGACGACCAAGACATTTTTGTCCAACTGCTTTTAATCATAATCATTCCTGATGTCATTTCTCTAATTCCTTTTCCACCTCATCTCGACCTTTGCAACTACCTCTTGGTTTACAACACTTGGAGTTTAGTTCAGCCAAGCAAGTCAAACCAAAAGCCACTCTTCCCAATAACTCGAACACGTCTAATTCTTGGGTGTTAGTCATGAACTTTGGTTGCTTGAAATGCCCATCTCTACATGTGCAGATATGTATCGTGTACACATTGATTTTACAGATCACTCTGTATAGTTTTGGTTTTGTATGCTAAATTTATGGCAGAAGAAACTCCCTTAGGCCAGACAGTTTTATTCAGATCCATATATGACATCATTGCAGAAATCGCATTTTTATAACTTTGGGTTTATGGACACTTGAGTTGATGTACAGTGTTTGAATTCAAAGATTACATCGCTTAATTCAGTCATTTTGTTATTCTACCATTTAAGTGAGTTTGCAGTTGAGTTTCAGACATACTGTGAACAGAACCTGGGATCTTCAAACATTACCCAATGACAGAAGGATACAGTTATTTATAAGGACACGGTAAGCCCAGAAGACAATTGAACAATTTAATTTCCAAAGCTCCCAGTGTTTTGCTTTGAAGATCAAAAATATTGCAACATATAAATGAATTTCAAAGCTGGTTACACTTCCAGTACATGTCCAGGCTTTTAACTGTGATAGTTTTTCTACAGAAAACAGAATAATAGATTGTACTAAGTCTGTTGCTTTTCTAATGAGGTAGAGTTACAGTTTATTTGATTCAAGAAAACTTTATCATATATTCTGTATGTGGTGTAACAACACAGCGGTACTCATCGCAGAAACCGTTTACACTGTGGTCCTACAAGGATGCATTTGGAGGAATAAAGAAGAACAAAAAATTAAACAAACAGTGTCAAATGGGCGAGTGGGGTACTATTGACACTCACCAATAATTATTACCCATTATTAATCAAAGTTAACCTGAGCATCAGGACAAAATCAATGATTTCTCCTCATCTCTTTTGTGTATTAAAACAGACAGCATGGAGGAGGAGAAATAGTAAAATTCAGCAACGTAAGTCAGCTCGAACAGCTGAATATTGGTGCTGAGAGTCCATTCGCAAATGGCAGCCATGTGCTTATAATTATATTCAGGCCGTACAAAGAAGACCACATCTGGGTGATCTGTAGTTAAGGAGAAATGACTTCAAAGGTTGACTAGTATTCTGATAAGCTCCCATGGAGACCACTGCAATGCACTGTAAACCTGACTGCTGGCTGCTCAGCAGCCGTCATAAGGTTTTCTGAATTTATGTCAGCTATGCAAAATCCCCGTGGCAAGTCAGATAATGTTTCATTAGGATCGGCAATGAAATATGCAAGTGAAGTCCAGTTTTAATAAAAATGAATAAATAAATAAAAATATGTTCAAGATTCTAGATTCTAGATTTTTTTCTAGATTCGTTAGGAAGTGGTAATGTATGACATTAAATTATATGCAAGTCTGAACAGATCAGGGTACATTTGTTATGTGCCAGACTGAGCTCATATTCAGTTTGAATTTGATTAAATCTGTCAGTGATAATTTCAGGCAAATGGCAAATATTCAAATGTCAGGGAGAAACGCAAGTGCCTCTCTGTTCTCGCACTAAGCATGTGTTTCACACAGCCTTGGAAAGAGCTGACAGGAAACGTTAGAAGACTGTTCACAGTTTTGCAAACATACAGTCGTGTTCCAGATTTGTTCTTTGGTGTCTGAGAGAAGAGACAGTTGAAACAAAACAAGAATAATACAAATAACAAAAGATATTTGAACTCTTTAGGACTAAGATTTCGTCTCACTTCTAATGAATTACGCAGCTCAAGCCAGTTACTCTGGTATTGCTATCATGTACTGTTTGCTTGTGATACCTTTCCCTCACAGACACCATAATCTTTCTTTTTTCTTCTCTACTGTCTTGGTATGTTCCAGTATTGCCTGATGAGGTGCAGAGCTGAGACCGGTCAGAAAGCCTGTTGTCAGCCATGCACCTTTGTTTCAGGGCTGTCATGAGTTTGGGGCAGGGAGAGCAGTGGTTAAGGATCTGCACTTGTGGCTGGAAGGTTGCAGGTTCAAATCCCGCAGCTGGCAGAGGAATCCTATTCTGTTGGATTCTGGAACATATGAACTTAACCCCAGCTGCTCCAGGGGTGCTGTATAAATCGTTGACCCTGTGCTCTGACCCCAAGCTTCTCTCCCTGTCTGTGTGTCTCATGGAAAGCAAACTGGGGTATGCAAAAAGACAAATTTGTAATGCAAGAAATTGTATATGGCTTATCAAGTGATCTTATCTTATGTTTGTACATTATTATAGCTGCAGTGCTAATTTTGGTTTTGTACATTGTTTCGATTTTGCCATTTGTTTATGCTCCTGAAACTACAGTTGACAAAACAGCGTGAATTCCCATTACCTGAGTGGTGCTTCGGTGAGCGACGTGACTTTAAAGGATACAGAAGATGGTCGACAAAGCCTGAATGACAGTTAAAATAATCCGTAAAGGAGCAAGGAAGCGCTCCAGCCCAGTGATGAAGCACTTGCTTGTCAGGATTGTCAGTATCAAAGTGTAAAAGCAGAGGCATACAAAGCCCAGTGCTGCTCCCAGGTAGTGAAGCCATCGCACGTGAACAGGCTAAAATACAACCAACAGGAAAAGGTATAAGCACTAGCTATAAAGCAGGAAACAGTATGTTTGTCAAATGTTTATATTTCTACTGAAACAAAAATGTTTTTTTTTCTCTTTGTAAAGTGATCTGGGATTATTGTACATGAATACATGCATTAGTTCTATATATACAGTATTGGTTTATAACTCAGAAATATAGGTGCTCATTTATGTTTCCATAAACCCTGGATCAGTTTAGAAAGAAACCCATTTGTAAGCTGCTGATGTGAATACAGTATGATTTCTTGATTTGATGTGTTAGGACACATTGTGCATGTCTGCAGAAGTAACAAAAAAGGCACTGCAAATCTGCCAGTATAACCATGGTTGTTTTAGAACACCTGGTAGCTTATGAGCATGTGTTCTGTTTGTATAGAGCTGTGGCTGAGAAACTGAATGCAAATAAGCTCTGGACCCCAGGCTGATGGTAACAACTGTAAGTCAAATAATTGATCGGTTTCTTACATTGCAATTCCCGGTGACAAAAGCTCCAAATGCAGCCAAACATCCAATGGCCAGGTTTGCTCTGCTGAGTAAGGCATAGTTACTGTTCTTATCCAAGATATGAGCATGTTGGCAGATGCAGAATATGAGAACTGAAAGAGAAAAAAGATACATTCCTCAACACTTGAGTTTCCTATGCACAATTTACTGCCTCTGTACAATGCTGAAATTGACAAAAAGGACACTCTAATTTCTATCAGCTTTACTCTGTTTCCGTAATCTTTCCAAAAGCACCATTGTCTTCTCATTAAAACACATTTCTCATGGTAATGTTTTCATTACTTCACATTTTATGACACTTACACAAAACAGCTCCTGCGTTGAAAGTAGCAGTGAACAAGGAATTTTCTGGTGGGTTTTTCCCACATGAGCTGCAAAGAAAAGGATTGCTAGGTTAATAGCTATAAAGCTATAAAAGCACTTTCTAAGATTTTTAATTTCGTTTCAGAAGATAAATAACAAAAACCAAAATGATATATGTAGATGACATAAACTTACACTTGCTGACAAAATATTGGGAACTCCCACCTCATTGGGATTCTGTACTAGTTGGTGTAGCACTTCCCAAGATGGTGGAAATTTGAATTGTGGGGGGGGGATAGCATCTAGTCTGTTATGCAAGCACCCAATTTCACCATCCTCTGTATTGCCATTGGAATGATACTCACCATGTTTAGTAATTGGCCCATCACTCCTTCAACAGGAGCAATATATGTGAGAGGTTACGTTTTTCCCAAATGACTGTGGGTGAGAAATTAATCACATGGCCCTCTCTCAGATCACATAGCTATTAGCATCAAAATGACCTAGGTGAGCCAAATGCCCTTCATTTATTTCCAACCTTTCTTATGTTCTTACATATGGGGATTATTTTTGGCAGGAAAGTTGTGGTTCATTATCCTCAAGCGAGTCAAGAGAGAGGCCGTCCACAAGATAGCCCATCCATTTAACTCGAATTCCTAAAGATTCTGAACATTGGGAACATTACACATTTTTGTCTTGCACATAGTAACCATAGGGAGGTATTTTTGGTATAAACAGACGTATTAGGGCTCCTGAATGGCTCGGCTAGAACCTGTGTCATATCACTAACAGGCTATGACAAGTACTCCCCAGCAGTGGGGCGCTATGGACTGGGTGTCACTGAGAGGACAGTTTCCTTTGCCCTACCAATTCTCCAGCGAAATTGTAACCCGTGCAACTTTTCTGGCGCTTGCAGGCTTGGGGTACTGTTGGCGAGAAATGTGCCTCTCATTCCAGCTAGCACTGAATCTACTGTATGACACCACATATTCTGTCACATTAGGTCAAGGGTGTGTGGCCTGTCCGTGCCTCCTCATTCTCCCCATGTCCGGTTGCAGGGTTCATCGCCATGAGTGGAGACACGAAAAAGCTGGGTACATCTGGTTAGCAATTCATATTTTTCAATGAATATATGCATTTTTCTGTAGAGTAGTAGTATTTTCTTCTTTTAAGTCATTTTGGGCTATGTTATCTGTCAACTTTTTTCAACTTGAGAAATATCCCTGCAGAATGAACATCATCCAAAAATGAAGAGGGAACTGCTGGCTGTTTAAGAGGGGCATGATAATGGACTTATACCTCATAAAAAACAGCAGAAAAGATTGCATGGGTTGTTGCTTGACAGTTGTCAATTAAAGACACCAGCAGGTACAAAGAGACTTGGAGACCTTTCCAGCTGATGCTGTATTTATGGCACAAAAAGCAAAACAGGACACAAAGACATGGTCTGAGAGGCTCAAGGCAATTATCAATGATATTCCGAAGGCTCTGATGAAGTAGTCCATTATATTATAACAATGCAAAAGTGAATATTGTGTTTTCAAGTAATGGTCTTAAACAGACACATGAAGAAGGCTCTACTACCAAAACGTTGAGTTTCTCATTTCTATCTTTCAGTGTGGAATTAATGTTTACTTGTTCCTTTGCAGCCAACACATGCTGACACAGCTCCCCACTGCTCCGAACATTTACAAACCATATGCATGTACACTTCAGTGCATTAATGTAATCAATTAAAGTGATCAAAGGGGTCAGCAGGAAGGTGTTCATACCTAATCATTGGCACATTTCCGTCAGTGCAGCACTGTTCTGATGCATTTGGGTGACAGACATCTGTGTATTTCCTGAAATTAAATGAGATAAATTGTAAGAAAGAAAACAGACTCAATCTGAGGAATTTTCCTATTATAGTACAACCTAGATTTCTACTAATAAATTTAATCAGCTCAGCTATTCTGTATTACATACAATTTCTTAAATACAATTTCACTATTTCACTAGCATAGTACAGTGGTTTTTGACAGCAGCCATAACAACTATACAAAATGATTAATTCAGCTGTTGTTCATCAATCTATGAAACTGTTGTAAGGCAACGACTGGCAAATCATGCAAAAAGCAACATACCAGTTGCTGAGTGGGCATACGTGCTTGTAGCTGACTGCAAGTCCATACCTGCAAGCAACAAAATCATAATCTCTCATTCAAACTGCTCAAAATATGCATCAGCATGTTTCATTAGGGAAGACACTTCCAGAATACATTAATTAAAATATTAAGACATTCATTTAACCCACTAATTATTAACATTTTAAACATTGATTTACATGTACAGGCATGTACATTTTTGTATGTATATAATGTTTTCTAGGTGTTACCACAATATGCTTTATGATTTAGTTTAATATAAATGATTTCCTATATTTTTATCTAGATTAGAATTTTCAGTTTTGCATGTCACAGTTATTTTTCTCTACGGTATGTTCAGTTGTGGACTTTTGCTTAAATATGGTTTCTTTAATTTTGAATGCAGGTGTTTTACAACAGTCATGCTCACAGTTGAAATTAATTTATGCTCTAGTCTTTTAATGAGTAACCAGGATCTGCATTCATGGAGCTCAGAGAAATACAGACTTTCATTAAAAGAGAGTAATCCATTCACCATTCATACACATGCACTGTGTACACTATATTTTGCCAGCTAATGCTATCTGTTACCTTTGGATAATGAGGGAAAAAAAGCCTTTCATAATTACAGTACATATGTATATTAAGATGCTTCTGGGGTTCTCTCCTCAAACATTTAGTGTCAGCCTTTTTTCTTTAAGGCCAACATTTCACATTATATAACTGTCTAGATGGATATACAGTATCATAGTTGATATAATAATTAAAAATAATTGCTTACACTTATATAGCGCTTTTCTGGACACTCCACTCAAAGCACTTTACAGGTAATGGGGACTCCCCTCCACCACCAATGTGCAGCCCCACCTGGATGCGCCAGAACACTCACCACACATCAGCTATTAGTGGGGAGGAGAGCAGAGTAATGAAGCCAATTCATAGATGGGGATTATTAGGAGGCCATGATTGGTAAGGGCCAATGAGAAATTTGGCCAGGACACCAGGGTTACACCCCTACTCTTTTCGAGAAACACCCTGGGATTTTTAATGACCACGGAGAGTCAGGACCTCGGTTTTATATCTCATCCGAAGGACGGCGCCTGTTTACAGTATAGTGTCCCCGTCACTATACTGGGGCATTAGGACCCACAGGGACCGCAGGGTGTTTCCAGCAGCAGCCTTAGTTTTTCCCAGGAGGTTTCCCATCCAGGTACTGACCAGGCTCACACCTGCTGAGCTTCAGTGGGTTGCCAGTTGTAAGTTGCAGGGTGATACGGCTGCTGGTATGTAATAAGTGTGACATGTCAGCAAAACAAGCACTGGATCAGGAGACACTTTAACATAAAGCCACTATAACAGAAAATAGTCATAGACGGCATGAATATCCTTTGTCATCTAGCTCTGCCTGTATTTTGGACACCAGGAAGAAAGGTTTTCAAAAAGGACTTTCCTTCATGATGAAATACGTCAGATCACAAGGATACACACCTAGTTTTGAGAAAGAATCTTTAGCATTTTGTCTTGCAGTTCTAGAATAAAGAATTTGAGAAAAATGGTATCCCTCTTACATACCTTCATGAATAATTGCTGCTTTGAATAGCATACATGGGAACGTTCGTGACGTAAGCTTTACATAATGCTTACACAAACACCTTGTTTTAGAACAGTGAAGGACACATACTAGCTATAACCTGCACAAAGCTCAAATCAAAGTAAAAGAAAGAAATGACGCAGAGCCTTAGGGTGGTGTTCATTGTGTGACTTCCATTGGAAATGTCACTGTTTCTAAATACAACCACAAACACTTTTGTGAAAAGACATTGTTTCTTAAACAAACAAAGCAAACTAAATAGACAACATCTTATTTTTTCTGTATCAGTTATGAGAATTATGACTGATACAACAAACATAATGAGAAGACTCAAGGAAATACAAAAAAAAATACATTCAACTATGCCAATTGATTTCATTTCATGTACGGGAAGGTACTGTAAAATATGTTGTTTATTGAAGATGAACACATTTATTCTTTTGTTACCTTAACAAAATTACTGTAGGTTTCTTCCATTTGAATGTGCTATTATTTCTTGAGTTACACTAGTAAAACACAGTAAGTAAAATCATTGAAATAATTAAAAACAACGCATGCCATTTCTTGTGAGATTCTGTGCCATGGTAAGCTGAACACAGCTAATAGTTAATACTTATTAACATATTAATTCACATTTAATTATATGAGAAACACAGCAAGGGTCTCAATGCTTGCAGGTATACAATATTATTTGGACAGAATTGTTTTAAATAGCTTAACATGCGAATACAAAGCAAAATTTGATTTTGTTTTTAATTTAGGACAACTTCAAAGATAAAAATGTTATCAGTGCCATTAATCAGCAGGAAGCACTGATCATTTCCTTTCTCCTAGTATTTTTCACAAGTATGTTACCACACAGAAAGGAAATTGGAGTGTTTGCAAATCAGTCTGCCAGTACATTAACCAAAATGAAAATAGTTTAGAATTTCTTTACTGCTCCCTGTTAGATTTGCTAATGAGTGGATTATCTTTCCCAATGCACCTGCAAATGTGTCTCAGTAATTTTGAAAGACTTCTTAACTACATCCTGGACTGCATGTCAGTCCATTGCAAAGCACACAGAAACATTAGAGACACTTCTTTGGAAGGTGGTAGGAATGCAAAACACCTGGCAAAAACCCCGCACAAGCAAAGGGAGAATATGCATACTAGGCACAGAAGGCATCGCAGTCTGGGACCGAAGAGATGAGAGGCAGTAGTGCCACTGTTATGCCCACCCTGTGATCTAACAGACTGCAAATCCATTACACTAAAGCTGTTCAACCAGGTTTTGTAAGCTGCCAGTGGCATCTAGTCTTTTTAAAGAGATCTGTAGCATAGCTGACAAACACCTACACGTACAGATATGGTGGAACACAAAAGAAGATTATAGCTTTTGAAAAACACTCTTTCTGGGATTAGGATGTAGACTGAATTACAAATGTACTGTGGAGAAAGCATTATATGAATAATACATTACATATAATATTATATATAATGTAATGAACACCAAGCAGCTTCAATCTCACTGAAACAACTTGATAATGTAGTATCTTGTGATTCTAATAAATCAAAGTAAAATAAACAATCTCAAGAAAAGGAAATTTAACTGCTACTGTCAATGGTTGACTGCATATTCCTTTAGTTGTGTAATGTGTATGCACACTTACTCATACTGACGTGTGCTACAGTTTGGGATATGCAAGAGAATAAACTGTATGGAGCCATTATGTGGTTGCCCTATAAATGTGGATGTGGCATGTGAGGTTCTTATTGGCAATGATAAAGGTGCATTGTAGAGAGAATTTATCACAAATCCTGTCATCAGTCACTTATTCTAATTAATTATTTTTTTAACTGGTTCCAATTATCATATTTCCCGATTCCAGGCCTTCTGCAAGCAAATGATGTAGGACTTTCTTAAAACCTATCGCACGCTAGGGCCAGAGTTTGGGCACCCTGCTCTTTGACCATAACCCCCTCTCTACAGAAGAGCCCTCATTGTAACCTCCCCACTAAACAGACTAAACTTGTTATAGCTTATCCAATAATTTAAGCAAAGATAACGTATGTTGAAAAAGAGATTACTCTAGTTAACTCGGCCGTGTGAAAGCAGGAAGTGTTTCTAATATACACTTTCCATTTGCGATCACAAAAGCTAACTTTTCATACAAAAAATCATATCGCAGGTCAGTTATATAGAATGTTAATTTTAAAAGATTCCTCTCTGAATGTTGGTAAGTATTTTCTTAAATATGTGTGAAGAAAAAAGCTTTCTCAAGGTACAAAATGCTCAGATACACTAGAAAAAAAATTAAATAATAGCTTATAAATAACCTTGAAAAAAATGGTCAGTTAGTAAGAAGAAATTCAAAGGCAAAATACAATTATTCATACTGATAAAAACAATACAGGTAACTCATAATGTTAGACATGGTGTGAAAATACTTCCTAAGACATACAGTATGAGATGAACAGATCACTATAAACCTTTTCCAGGTATTGTTCTGCTCATGAAGCACGGGACTGTGAAAGCAAAAGGAAGTGTGAAATGAACAAGAACAGAGCATGTGAAAGGTTTCATTACTTCATTAAATTCCTTCATCTTTCATAAGAAATATTCTGCAGTTGAACAATTAGAACTCTGGAGATATGAGGAAAAGGTTTATCGTTTAAGAAATGTCAGTAAGTTGGGTTCCATGTCCATAGGCAGAGATCAAGCAAAGAATAACGTGACTTTTGGCCGTTAAAGAGTCGTTTTGCCGTTTTGATGCATGACAAACATCTCTCAAACACGTCCTTTGCAAAGTAAAAAAAAAACTGTTTTACTCACACTGTCCATGAGCCTGCGAGTGATATGGCTGAAAGTGTGAAAGGGATCACAATCCAGCAAACCATTTCTTCTTACTGAGAATGTGAAGCCACTGTGCGCAGACTGTAAGTGGGTTCGAGAATGAGACACCGTCTTCCAAGATGTCACGATGTAGACATCAAGCAGCAGGTAGGTCATCAGGCAACATTCCTTAGTCACAACTCAGCAACGTTTTCCTAGCAGCATCTATAGTATGTTCTTCTGCCACAGCATCTCTCAGGGAGCAGCTCCTTTCTCTGTCATCTCTTTTCTCTGTCACGTCTGTGTCCAGAGCAGCCTGAGCCTTAAAGCTCAGCAAACAGAATTGACCACACCCTCCCTGAGACACACAACATGGAAGCAGTTACAGGAAAATGTGGAGCGGAATGATTACCATGACCTTCCCAAGCAGGCCTAGTCAACCGCTGCCGAAACTGGACTCCTATATTTGAAGTGTACTTGTTGGACTCATTTCTGGTCTGTGGTCCATTTGTTACTGCATTCTTCTTAAAAGAAAATGAGGAGATCCCCAAGGTCCTGAATTATTTACAACCACAAATGTGCCACAGAAACATAACCAAGTTATTGTTACTAAAAAGTACTGTTCTAATTTTAGAACTTTTAGTAATCATGAAATGTCTTTAATATGCTAGTAGAACTCTTTCTAGAAACTAAACTTTTTGTCTAATAATGAAGAACTTAAAAAAATGATGGCTCTTTCAGATTGAGCAAGATCATTGTAGATTTTCAGCCTCATACCTTTTCTGCACACCTTTTACTGGCTTCCTCAAAGATTTGCTGCGCAATAGAAAATATTTTTGGACAAGATTATTAAAAGGAAAGCAATGAGTTCTTTGGGAAATGATGGTATAATAGAGGGCCGCAGATTGTATATAGTATTGATTTACAGTCCTTTAATAAATACAAAATGTTTCTACTTTTATTTTAATAATTCGAAAAAAATATAAAGTCAATAGTAAAATAAAGGGTTTACAGACTAATTTAAAATCGAATTATTTTTTTAATATGGATTTTCAAGCAATTGATTATATGCGTGCACGGGGTATGTCATGAGGAAAAAATAAAAAGTAAAAAGGTAAATTACAACGTTTTTCTTCATGAGTGTATGGGTTAAAAAGGAAACGAGATAGCTAAGATACACAAAGTACAGTATATCAGTAACTACCTGTGAACCTGTGAAACATGTTAGAACGGGTGTTTGTACGACCTCTGCAGGACATCGTTGCTATCACAAAAATAAATTCGCCGATGAAAAATGTCAGATCATATTTGCAGCACTTCCAACTGTTATAGTATTAAGAATACTGTAGCCTGTAATGATCTAGCTAAACTGTTAAACAGAGCAAGCGATTGTTCCTGGGATTAATAATCATCACTATTTATTTTTTTATCGGTTACCATAAAACATAAAATAAAACTCGCATGGTATTTAATATATCCTCCATTGATTTGATTTAATAGATTAACTGCCAATGCCAACAAGACCCTTTTTAATTCTTAATTCTGCGACAGTCCTTTATATGGTGCCTAAAATTATTATTATTATATAAATTAATGACCACAAATTAAATATAATGCAACAATAATCATGAATTTAAAAAACAAAAAAGGAAACTCAGTTCCGTGTTCAATTTAGCAAAAGACATCACATCCGTTTTTTTAAATATCAGGAGGTGTAAAGACAGAAAACTGAGTGGGTCCTAAGTTTCAAAACAAACATGGCGGCGTCCAGGAGGTTGAGTTTGATTGGGCTGAGGTTGCGGGCGGCTTTGTGGGACAGCAGGTTCGAACAGTCGCGTTACTGATCATAATTTAGAAGCGTTTGTACACACGCTTCTTGTATCCGAGAAAGCAAAAGGTGGAAGTTTAATTTCAGGGCTGTAATTAACTAAGCACAAATTAAGTCGTGATTTACGTGAACTTCCGAAGTAGGACAATGTCAACCGTCCGTTCATATTTCGACATTATACTAAAACGTGATCAGGGACAGCTGTTACTGACGTGAGACTTGAGAAAAGTTTATACAAACTGAAGCAATGATAGACATGATCTTCTTTGTTTTAGGTCAGTGTCGGAAGTGAGGCAACAGAGTTTCTCTTTATATGCCAAGGAAAACGCCGCCAAATCATGTTTTCTGAATGTGTCACTCGTAAAGCATATTTCAGGTATGAAATCTCATTATTCTGTGTATGAAAACGGGAATTTTAAATGCATATTAAAAACGTATAATGACGTTATGCTATGAATTATTAAAATTTAAAGTATTAGTAGCATTATATCCTCCCTTTTGGTCGTATTAGTGTTTCACTTGTGATGCTTTTGAAAATGTCAAAACGTCATACTTCCGTGCTACACCTGTGCGGCCTCAGGTAGATGTCTTTTGATAATCTCTGTCCTTCCCAGCCTATGATTGCAGTGTGTTTAAAACTATTTGTATTGGACAAAAAACAGTTTTCGAGATTCACATCTGTCTCTTTCTTCTTAGTGAAAACGTTTCTGGTAGTATACCAGGCTTTGCCTTGGATAATGTACAAACAAGATTTTGACACTGATGTAAAATACATTTGCTTATTATATTTTGATGTGCTTATGAAATCTATAGTACAACTGCATTCTTCTAACATTATTCTACTATATTCAGTAATGGCATCATCTTACAACATTGTACAGAAGAGCTGTGAGGTTTTTATTGCTTGCCCTTAGTGCTTTGTTATATTATTGTTTAAGAATCTTTGGTTTATCGTGTGAAATTACATAAAATTCTCTGAGTGCCCAGGAAATACTATGACTATCTGATCTTGCTCAGAATTCAAGCAGATTCATAAGGATTGAATTTTATAAAAAAATTATATTAAAACTTGAGTACACTAGTTTATGGGATGGAGTGTATTATTTTATAAAACATTTGAGCCCTTGGGCCATGTGGTATGAAGTCTTGTTGAGACAAAAAAAAAAGGTGTCTCCAGATTCTATCCAGGATATATCTACCATTTCCTTGTGAAAATAAAGCTAACTCATGGATGTTTTAATCATGTAGGGGTCGACAGTGATTCGGTTGGTTAATTGTCTTGCAGTGCGGTATATGTTCATTCAGACTCAGGACACTCCAAATCCAAGAAGTTTAAAGTTTCTTCCTGGGAAGCCGGTTATGGGCACAGGAACTCTGGATTTCCCCAATGCTCAGACTACAGAATGCTCTGCTTTAGCAAGGCAAGTATTTTCATTCTGTAATGCTGGGGTCTGAATGGGTAGAACTATCCTTAACCTGTATTGTCAACATTGTCAGTGTCATTAACCACTCATTCCCCTCAGGCCTAAGAGTGTGAATGAAAAGCCTTAGTGCTACACATCAGAAATGTGCAATTGCCACTTGAATTGTACATTTTTAAAATGTGAAGTTAGTGACAGCACTTTTAAAGAATGCATTATTTTGCCAAAGTCAAAGAAATGTAAGAGGAACTGTTTTGATTTCTTTCATTTGGACTTTTTTCTCTCTTCTTCTAGAAACCTCTTTGAAGTGGAGGGTGTTAAAAGTGTGTTCTTTGGACCAGACTTCATCACAGTGACAAAGGTATCAGTACATTTTTACATTTTATTGTTGAAGAAAGATATAAGATGTGAAGAAGGGGTTAACTGAATCCTTTCTGCACAAGGACTGGACTTCTTGTAACACAGGACATTCCAGGCTAGACCTAACACTGACCATTAAGAGTGGTCAAGGTCTGGGAACTGTCCGGACACCGTGACCTCCCCCCATTACCATGGAAACGAACTACGTCAGAAGCGGCCAAAAAGTGCTGTACAGTATAAACGGGAAGTTTTGTACCGGTATTTTGAACAATACTTCAGTCTTATTGTTCCTTGCATGCAATAAAACTTATCTGTTTAAACTTCATCTTGGGATTCAGAACTTATTTGTCTGTTACAACATTGTCATTCATTTTTTACAAAGCAAACCTTGAAATGTCTTATTAACTGTCTTCACAGATGGATGATGAAATACACTGGAATGATATCAAGGCTAAGGTTTTTACTGTAATCTCAGAGTTCTTTGCCAGTGGAAATCCCATAACTACGGGAGCAGTGCCGCAATCTGAAAGCAGTAAGAATAAAACTGTATTCTATGGGACAGTTCTGTTAAGGAGGTTGTGGGGCAATGATCTGTAGTATGATAATTAATTATCCCATTATAAAAAAGGTGCAGCTTATGCATTAAGCTTATTTGTTTTATATAATTTTGTTAATATCCTGCTTAGTTTGCCTTTAGTTGTTTTCTTAAATTTTGTCTAGGACCTTAAACTTGAAATTAATATCTATCCCAGTTCACTCCTTCAGCTGTGAGACAAATCATTTTGTAATTGTTTATTCAGCCAAGACAGCTTACTGCAATTAAGTGTGCCAAAAATGGCAGATTTTTACAGGTTCAAGCTGGTTTTGGAAAGAGGATTGTTTAGCATGTGTGGTAAAAGTCCAGGGTGTACAATAAAAAGGGAGGCATAATAGATGTGATAGACTACTCAATTTAAAACTACAATCAAAACTAAAAATAGTTATAAATCTAAAATAATTCACATCAGTTCTAAGGTCTTTAAATCTGTAGAGACTGAATAGATGGACGCTTAATAGTTTTAATAAGTATAACTATAAAGACAAGTCAAACAGGACAACAGAGAAAATAATGAATTATAGCAATCAAAGTTTCCCTTTTCTTATTGCTATAGCCCAGTCAGAAGAAGATGAGGATGAAGTCGTTGCTATGATTAAGGAACTTCTGGACACAAGGATCAGGTAAAAGCATGTACAGTAATGTTCTTTCTTGTTAGAACAGTCCAGTAGATTAGCCAACTGGGCTTCTTCAGCTTTCCAGTAAAAACAGTAACTCCCTGATGTCAGTGAGGGATGTGTCACACCCCCAGTTGGTGCCAGCTCCCCTGTAAAGCACTGTGTAGCGTACAATATGTAAAACAGTTGATTACTGTGCGAGTGGGTGTGTTAGAGGAACCTGTCTACATGTCTCAATTGTTCTGGAAAGATAGAGTAATCTCAGCCATGAAGACAAGTCATGTACAGCTGCTGATTCCAAATTTGGTTTCTCAAACGCCATGTGTTAATTCAATCAGCAATAAAGCTATTTTCTTAATGTAGAGGAAATGCGTATGAAAGTAATTTTAGTGCAGTCTTCAGCAAAAGTTGCATGTGTATATACACTAATGTAGATTTCTTTTTTAATGTGAATTTTGTCAGTTTATGCTGAGAGGCTTTGAAAATGCTGTTGGTTCCAATATTTTGTTGCTATGTATGTTCTCTAGTATATATTCTGATTATCTCAAAATGCTAATCAAGAGATATAGTAAAATGCAGACTGAAATATGTATGAAACAATAGTTTGGGCAAAGGTTTCCATGGTGCGTGACAAGAATTGAGATGCAATACAAAATATCAATGATGCAAAAACTATAAAAGGATATACTGTGTATATATATATATCTATACACATATATATATTGCTTCTCTTTCTGTCCCCTGCTCCCGCCTCTCACTCCTCCTCCCTCCCAACCTTTGTTCTCCCGCTAATTTACCTTTGCCTACTGCCCTGTCTCTCTCACACCTGAAGAAGGCTCCACGGCCGAAACGTTGTGTTCTCTTTCTTCTTTTTTTCAGCATGGAATAAACCTATTACTTGTTCCTTTGCAGCCTACGCATGCTGACGCTGCTCCCCACCTGAACTATATATATCTGTGTGTATATAAAGTTTGGATATTGGTCAAGTTGAGCAATACTGTTGAGATCTAGTTTTTGTGTCATAACCAGGGGATTTGGCTCCATTATTCTGCAAGCTTTTGTGTCGCTCAGTGTGCTCTGCTTGAGGGGCTGACCTTTTTCTAATGTGCCAGACCAACGGTGCAAGAGGATGGTGGGGATGTGATTTTCAAGGGGTTTGAGGATGGGACGGTGAAGCTGAAGCTAGTGGGTTCCTGCACGGGCTGTCCCAGCTCTACCGTCACGCTGAAGAACGGGATCCAGAACATGCTGCAGTTCTACATTCCAGAGGTGGATGAGGTAGAACAGGTGAGGGAACTAAAGGGCCAGCCTTAACAAGGGCTTACAGTGGAAACTAACCAGCCATTTGCATGGAGGGATTTAGTATCTTTGCAACACAAACATATCATAACACAGGTGCCCCTTCATTGCCATAGATCGTTCTGTTTTTTAAGCCATGTTGTGAAAAGAGTGCAGGTTTTCTTTATAGAAATGAATATAACCTGTGGATTCCAGCGTGACTCGGCGGGTTAAACTGCTCATATCAAGCCAGATTGAGTTCTGTGATCCAGACAGGCCATGTCTGTGCCGAGCTCATGTCACACAATGGTCTGCACGGCTCTTGGGGGAGGGTTTGGAATACAGGCTTTCATTTTTCAAATGGGCCAGATGGGTTGAACGGCTCCTCCTGTTAGGAAACTGCCTCGTGTTCTAATGGAGTGCTTCAAAGATGAAGGGCCTGAAGGGTAGCCCGTCTTCACTTCCTGGTTCTCCACATGCGGGTACAGGGATAACTGGTGTGAGCTGAGTTAAAAAGTCACAAGGGGCGATTCCACAAATCCTTTTTAAAAGTCTAACTTTATATTAAAAAATGTAACTTGTTAGTACAGATTGCAGGTTTGCTTCAAGAAAAGAGATCTTTTTTTTATACCAGATACTTTGTATTTGTACAGGTTCAAGATGAGGTGGATGAAATTAATCTGAAAGTCTTTTCAGAAGTGGAGAGGAAACTGCAGGACTCCTAGATCTGCATTTTGCATGGTGTGCACCACTTCACTTCTGCCTTTTCACTTGTGATTCATCCCATCTGAGTACGCCTAGAACGACTAGACAGCACTTTGAGCGGTCACTAGTCTGAAATACAGTCTTTGGATTATAAACACACTAGCCCAGATTCCCAAAGCAGTTCACAGAGTCACTGATAAAAGAAAGAGTTAAACCAGTAATATAAAAAGTCACCTGTTCAGGATTTCTTTAATAAAGTATTCATACTGAGTCATTGCAGTGATACAAAGCAAATTAGATTCAATCAAATTAATGTAGTCAATGTACGATATACGTACCAATGTACCATACGATAGTGTATTACCAGAGTTTAAAAGATGTTTCTGTGCACTTTCACAATGTCCCTTATAATTACATATCAATATTTTCAGTGGTTTATTATTTAGTCCTTAATTGATCATTTTAGTATTATCTGTCAAGTTATTACGGACCAAAAAGTGAAGCAGGAAATCTGTTTGCTACCTTTAATATTGAATTTTCTATTGCTATTGTATTTTTGTTGCAAACTAGCAATTTCAAAGTATTTATCATTTTTGTATTTATTATAGGAATACTGTAAAGTCATTTGAATTCGGACAGAAATTACCAGGACTAATGGATACAGTCCAAGATCATAGATGAAGATGGTCTCCTAGATCTTATATTCTCTGTAGAGTCTTGCATTTAAAGAAGATTGTTTGCACATATGGTACCCAATTTCTGCTATTCCATGTTGTCAGATGTCTGATGATAAATGCTGAACCTAATTTAACTGGTGCTCCTTAGCCTGTATACTGTACTCAATACATGTTAAATGTGAAAAAATTTCATGCATGAAATATTGGTACAACATAAATCTGTTTTTCAGTGAAACATATTCCAACCAAATATAGAAAGGGGCTTATACTGTAAAAGATTAAGTTGAATGTGTTATCTGTACTTTATTTACTGTAGTAATCTGGATAAATGCTGTCAGTACTATGCGGAATAAAACCTTTACATTGCAGTTGTTAAATGTGGTTTTTCAGGTACATCGGAGTGGATTTGGAAAGAACTGTCTTGATATTATGCACTCCCCCCGTGCTGGGCTATGTACAGCTTTTAGTAGTATTTTTTGGTAGGTGAAACCTTTTCTAATGGTCATTTACAGCATTATTTGAATCAGAATTTAGTTATTTTCTTCTGTACGCCAGGGTGTTCAAAGTGGGTGTTACTGAGATTATAGAATCCGTTGTACCACTTTATGGATGCAATTTAGAATTTGTTCACTAAATCTAGTAATGGTGCTTGTGCAGTAGAATAAGGACTGAACACTGCATCACTTGCTACCTGACAGGAATGTTTTCTCAGATTATTACTGTACCGAACCTTTTGTTATGGAATTGACTAGAGGGCACTCAGTTGTGCACAGGAGTTGTGCAGTATTGATCCACTGATTCCGTATCAGTTAGTTAACTACATCGGCACACGCAGTCTGGTCTTGGCGGAAGCATCCAAAATTTCTGGTATTTATCCTTTTCTGCTGTCCATCTCGTTGGACGTTGCTACAAATGTCCACAGCCGTTAACTATGTACTGTGTAACTGCATGTTCAAACAAGCAAATAGTTATCCAAATTTGAAAAGCATGTCTCTTTTGAATTATGTATATCACTAACAAAATGTGTATGGGGTCAAATGTTGTGGTGCAGGTTTGCCCTTTGCCCTGAGCAAGGCTGTGAGGTTGAGATTATCAGTCGTTGTGTGTGGGACAGTAACTCATTTTCAGCAGGGAAGTCTCAGGCTGTAGGTTCACTACAGACCTTTCACAGGGATCGATCACGGATAGTCTGCATACCCTCATGTGCGCTCCTGTCCAGTGACTAGCTATGAGTCGACAATGTGAAATCACGCTTCTCATAACCCATCTTATTTTCCCAGAATGATGAATCTTCCCTCATTCAATGTTCTTTCTGAAGACTGACGTTTCCTTTCATCTGGTTAGTCTCTGAATATTTGCATATTGGAAATATAGAGCATTATTTGAAAATCAGGGTAGCAATCTGAGGTAGAGGCTATGGTCTGGATTACAGGTAGGTCTTGGGTTCAAGCCCCAGATGGGATGCTTCCGTTGTACGTGTTGAGCAAAGTAGTTCAATTGCTCTAGTAAATGCCCTGCTGTAGAAATGGGTCTCTAGGCTGTCACTATACATGAGAATTTGTTCTCAATTGACTTGCCTTTATTTTCTTGTATATCCAAACTTAAGTTAAAGCATGTTTGGAAGTCAGCTGCTTGGATTTTAACCAAAGCTATAATGTTCTGAGCATGTATCACCCGGTAAAGCTTCCTTGCATTGGCTCCCTGTGGAATTTCTGTACACTGGTCTCGTGTTGGCTTTGTTTACAGTGTCTTCAGATGGTTACCACGAAAAAAACGTGCTGTAGAAAATGCAGTTGTATTACAATGTGGTGAAATATGAATAAAAAAAAATAGGAAGGTTGTGGGTGTAAATGCCAGGTGGGGCAGTACTATTGTACATGTGCATAATCAAATTGCTTCTGCAAAACAGCTGCATACATGGGTACACGTGTAAAGGCTATATTCAGTAATGCAGTATAAGTATAATGTTGTATAAAAAATCTTTCTAAATCTCCATCCTCAGCCATAGTAGTCTCAGGAACGTGAGAACAGCTGTGCACGTCAGGCAAGTGAACGAGTGCATCATTCCCATTAGGAGGTTGAACTGTAGTTTGACATTGACAAACTGATTTTAACATGAGCCACTTTGCTACAGTGCTTACTCTAAAGTTAAATCAGATTGAGCATTGAATTGTTGCTCAAATTTAAACGAATTGCATAAAGACGCTGGGATTTCGTTTATACAAAGAATCCATTATAAACGTTTGGTATTCGACCGCTGGAATGGCGCTTTTTAAACAGCTGCGCAGGCTCGCTGGAGCTCCGGCGCATGCGCCTCACGGGTTAGTATCCAGTCCTATCCGTCTTCGCCGGTGCCCCGTGAGCTACCAGAGGACAGGGTAAGACAGAGTGCTGCCAGGATACGAGATTAATAATGAAATAAACATGTAAAGGCCGTCTCGTTGGCCCCGGGCGACGTTAAGCTTTGATTGCCAAGTGCGCAGCTGAGCCGCTGGAGGAGAATAGCAAACATGCTGGGTTGTAAAGAGCCCTTCAGAGTATTCACCACGAGTCCGGGCCTGGGGCCTTTTAATTATCCCGTCCTGCACTGCACGAAAACAAAACAGCACGGCCACCATGATTGTGCTTTTTACTAAGGGCTGCTCCGGGACGAAATGTGTTCGCTGGCTTCTCCGGCGCAAATGTGTATTTACTCTGTAGCAACAGTCTTGCGCCCCGTCGACAAAACTGTATTTCAGTTGTAGTCTGTAGTTGTAAAAGACGTGATTTTCCCCCCAGTCTAGCCGAGGCGGAGAAGTCCTCGGTTTCATTGTGCGGGTAGGTTGAGCGCTGTTTGTCGCTGGGTCAATGACAAGGCCAACAGTGAGCTCTTGTCCGCTGCTTGTTTATCGCCCTTAATATTTGAATGTACCGTGTAGGTTTTACTGAATGCGTTTCCTGATGGTCTCTCTCCGTGTTTTACAAGCGCTGAAAAACCCCACAGAGCTCTAGAGAAGTGGTATTTGATATCCGTGGCCTCTTGATAGTCTTATTTGCATGTGATGTAAGACTGCATTCATCCTGCGACTGAACACGGTTGAATCCCGTCCTGGGTTTCTCCGCACACAACTTCTTGTCCTCTCTGACACAGGTCCGCTAAGAGTACCTCGTAGTACCTCGCAGCAAACAGGCGGCAGCTGTCCGGAGCGCCATGGCTCAGTTCGGAGGCCAGAAGAACCCGCCGTGGGCGGCGCAGTTCGCGGCCACGGCGGTGTCCCAGCCCGGCCAGTCCCTGGACATCAACAGCTTGCACTGTGAGTGTGGGGCGGGAGGCGAGCGAGCTTTCAGTATGCTTACATGGAGCAAGACTCGTCTTTTGTTTTCCTTTATTTTAAAAAAAAGGCGTTCGTATAATTATACTATTGTAATTATAATTATAATCTGTTTCAGTTCTTCTGATCTGCAGGCCGTTGATTAGACAGGTTCGGTCGTATGTTAAACACCCCCCCCCCTCCTTTAGCGAATATCTTACTGTTTTTCATTATTGTAATATTACTGTTTGAATGTATTTACTTAACATTACATAATGTACATATCATGAACTAAAAAGGGGACGCGTCAGTTACAGACCCTCTATAGAACTGTTTCCACCCGGGTCGGCTGCCCGGTGGCTGGGGGGCGGGTTGATGGGTTTTATTGTGTCATTACCAGGAAGTGTACCTTTTAAAAAATCACATAGGTATGTTGTTTTTTTGTGACTGCATTGAAATGACCTCCTTTGTTTAGCTTTTCAAAGACAATTTGACTGCCATGCATAGACGTGTTGTGGATTGAGTGCAAGTTAAACCTCTTGCTGAAGAGTATAGCTGTGTCCCATTCCGCCTATAAATCGCTTGTATTTGTTTCTGGTCCTGGTGGGCTGCCATGTCTAATTTTGCATTCCACAGAGGACTCTTAATTACTCTTATTTCAATCAATTGTTGACATAATTGGTCTATGTTAGCAAGCCCGGGAACAGCGCTATAGAACATATTTCACAAGCCGTACCTGTATCATTTAAATCCAATTTAAGGGGCGAAATCATGGTGTTGATATGCCAAAAAATGCAAATGACTTATTGTGTGAGTAATGTCTATGTTGTGTAACTCTGAAATTGTCAGGTTTGCCCAGTCTGGTTTGCATAATTGTCAGGTACTGTAGATGTAATTATGACATTGTTTCAGTAAAAGCAGTGCGTCAGGCAGCAATTTGTTTTTAACTATGGATGTTGTGTTTTAAAGTACAAGTAGCGTATATATTACCATTGTGTAAGGCTGAAAATAAAATGATGCCCAGAATGATAAAAATACATTTAACAGTGTTATGTGTGACGGACTTGTATATTCTTTCAGGATATGTTTCAACATTTCTTGCTTTTTAGGCCATTTGTAAATTCATTTCATAGAGTATTTCTACACCAAGTGTAGACATACTTATTGGAGCTGCTCTTTATTCCCTAGGACGTGGTAATCTAGAAGGAATGCACTATCAACACAGGCTGAACTTTCTAGTTACCTCTGTAATCAACAAAACCAGATTCCCCATCTCCCTAAAGCATTATGGGTTGTTGTCACTTTTCCCAGGTTGCATTTTGTAAGTTTGCAGACTCGCGTCTTAGTGGAAGCGGTCTATGAAAATAGAGAATAGAGGAAATAAGAGAATGTCCCGCTTTACAACACCCAAGATGTTTGTGTCTTAAACAAGTCGGGCGCCAGCAGGCCGTGTGCACTGCTGTGAATTCTGTTGCTGTTACTCCTTCGGCGTCTCTCTGCAGCTCTGGGAGTCCAGCCGCCCTCTCTCCTGGGGGCCTCACCCGGGATGTACTCCCAGCAGTCTGCGCTGGCAGCCGCCGGCCTCAACACGCAGTCCGCCGCCAGTTACCAGCTGTCCCAGCAGACCGCCGCCCTGCAGCAGCAGGCGGCCGCCGCCGCCGCCGCGGCCCTGCAGCAGGTAGGGGAGCTCGCCGCCCCCTTCTCCGCTACACCTCACCTTTCTCACGCACCATGTCCCCGGGACGGCCGGGACTGTTCCAAGTGCTTTATAGATGTACCGGAGGGAATCGCCACAGACTGCACCCACATGGGTGTGAATAACTCCCCATTGTGCATCTGTACTGCCACTGCACAGCAGATTAGGTGAAGTTAGAAATTAAAACTTGTAATTTATGGGGAGCCAGGTAGTGCTAGCCTAAGATGTAATTTAACCAGGACACTGGAGTTAACACTTCCTCAACACGCAGTGCCATGGGATCTTTTAACGGCCAAGCAGTTGAAACCTGATTGCCATGTCATCCACAGAATACTCCTACATCCCAGTGTCCCAAATACAGAACTGGGGAATTGTGGTCCAGCCACAAGAGTACCATCTGCTGGTTCACAAACACCACGTTCACCGCTAGGCACATCCTTGCTTAGTTTGTAAAATCTGAGTGATGTTCAGCAGTGATAATCCAGGCAAAAAATATTTTAGGGCTTGGGTTTATGTTTTTGTCAGTTGTATTTTGGTTTTCCAGTCATTGTTACATTAGCTTTCATGTACACAATGAATCTACAGTGGGTTTCACGATGATTTTCCAGGGATTTCTGTTATACTGATTCTTTGTCTTAAGCCATCAGAGATGTATTGGTGTAGTCTGGAATGCAGCATCTGCAGTGAAAGTGTTCAATATCTTGCAATACTGTCAGCATACTGTCACAAACCTTACATCGATATAATATTAAATCACATATTGCCGAATTCTGCCTTGCAGCAGTACCAGCAGCAACAGCAGCAGCAGCAGCAACAACAACAGCAGCAGCAACAGCAACAACAGCCACCCCCTCAGCAGGCACTCTACAGCGTTCAGCAGCAGGTAAGTCCCTGGACAGGCTGACATGTACGTGGTATTCCTTCTATCACCACAGGTGGTAAACAGTGGAGTTTCAGAACTTCAGAGTTGTAGAGGACTTGGGCATATTCAGGTGATGGTAAAGGCAACAGCAAGGCTGCTGCTGTTTCTTCTCCTTGATGTGAGAGTCTGTTATTATAAAGGTCATGATCTGGCCCATAATATTGATCATCATATTATCAAATTCTTTCCAAGGGACTCTTGACCATGCACTTCCTGAGCTAACCTCTGCAGTGGCTGAATATCAGGGCCTCTAACACCATCTATAATTTGTCGATTGATGGAATTCAGTTTTCTAGCCCAATTTTAGGGGTAAGCTTCAAACTATAGGTTCTGCTTGAGCAGAGAATAAAAAACACAAGATGCCTTTTTGTTTTGTGCCTTGTGTTTTTAAATAACTTAAGCAGCAGTGTTGCTTGAAGATTAACTGGTGTTTTACAATTTTTGGTCATTTATGGAACATAGTACAGTCATGTAAAAAAATTGAGCTAACCTTTTCATTGCTAGATGTTGATGTTTATGCTATTCTTATTTTTAAAAATGACTACAGGTAGATGAAAAATATTCTAATCTGAAGTTCAGTTACACAGCCATTGTGTAGGTGTGATTTTTTGTTTTACTATTTTTTATTACGCTTTTATAGGAAAGACGTTTAAAGTAGCCTAAAGTTTGTTCAACAGTGTTTTCCAAAGGTTCTTACTTAGAAAACGTTTTTAGTGCAACCTAACGGTTTATTATCACTGTAAAACTATCATTTTCCAGAAATGTCAATGCTTTCCACAAAGTTGTGGGAAAAATTCTAACACTTTTAATGCAAAATAATGCAGGAGGTCAAAATACAGTGCAGCTGGTATATGTCTGAAAGAGAGGCACTGTGAGTGTGAGAGGAAAGAGAGATTTATGAGTAAAGTAATTGAAATAATAGATTTATCTTTAATTGCAAGAAAGATAGGTAATTGAATTGAAGCTGTTTTCTCAGGCCATTCACTTGGCCTAAGTCCTATACACTGAAAAAGTCTTCAGATTTGACTGTTGATCTAATAGTATATTGATCAATTATATTGCCTCAGAAATAATTTCATTTAACTTAAAACTGTTTTACAAATTTGAAAACTATTGAAAACTAAAACTCTGAAGGGATCGCCTATTTTCTAAAAGCTGGAAGCTTTGTAGACTTATGTCTGTGATTGTCTGCAAAGCTTTATCTTGCTTTACTGCTGTGGCAATAGCCATGAATTTGCACTTCAGTAATAAAAACTTGTATTTTTCTGTTTTTAATTTTGTTCATTTTTTAGTTGCAGCAGCCCCAGCAACCCTTGCTTTCACAGGTAATACTAAGCTTTAAGTCTTAACAATAGCATGTTTATTGCGTGTCTGTACAACAGTGATTGCTTCTAAAGCTACTTTGATGCCTGTTTGCTTAAAGTACTTGTCATTGGTAAAATGTGAACAGATTGACAAAAAAAAAACTTGTTATAAAAAAAATATTGTTTCTATATATATCTACTATGTGCTATCTTCATGCTTGTCCAGTATTGCTAAGGACAACTGTGCACATGGTTTTGCAGCCTCCAGTGGCCTTGCCTACTAGTCTGAGCCTGTCTAACCCTCAGCCAGCTGCCCAGATCACAGTCTCCTATCCAACACCAAGATCCAGCCAGCAGCAGACCCAGCCGCAGAAGCAGCGCGTGTTCACCGGAGTCGTCACTAAACTGCATGACACCTTTGGATTTGTAGATGAAGATGTCTTTTTTCAACTAAGGTGTGTAACAGTGGTGCGAGGACAGAAGTGCCTCTTACGTTTCCATTGGCTTTTGTACTTGCTTGCCATTTGTTCACAAAGTTGTTAACCAAACTTTTTGACTTTTTGTGTGTATAAAGAATATACTCTAAAATGGTATTTGTAGTTAAAAACAGGAATTGACACAGACTTTATTTGCTAACTTGGTCGTCTTTTGGTGCTAGAACCTTGTTGTGTAAATGCTGATCTCTTCTCTAGTGCTGTGAAGGGGAAGACCCCGCAGGTGGGCGACCGAGTTCTGGTTGAAGCTCTGTACAACCCTAACATGCCTTTTAAGTGGAATGCCCAGAGGATACAGACTCTACCTCAGATCGCTCCGCAGTCGGTGAGTGGTTTCTCTCAGGCCTGCTGTACAGCTGTTGTTAAATATATGAACTTGAGCTTCATTAATAAATGTAATTTTTGTTTTTATAATTATATTATTTTGTTCTTAATTTGTTTATATATGTAGTTACAGCAGTCCCAGCGCTTACCTTAAATTTCCCCTTAGTCGGCATTTATTTACTCTGAAGCAGGACTGTCTTTCTACAGAAAGAGTCCCACTGTAAATGGATGCTAGGCAAAATGTCATAAAAAGCATTGGGTGAATTCCCTTTGAAATATTTTTTTACTTCTTGTTCCCAGCTCAATTACACTTTGTTAAAACTGCACAATTCCTCTCCTGAGAAAAGTTAGCGGTCTGCAGAACCCTTTTTTATTACTCACCGGAAGTATATTAAGTCTGCTGACCAGAACAGTTGTATTTTCATGTTTTACAATATTTATGTAACTTGAGTGTATGCAGACATTGTGCTGAAGTTGCATTTCTCATCATCATTTGCTGTGCACTCCATAGGAAAGGGAAGAATCCCGTTTTTTCCTGAATGTCACTTGCTATACACGAGTTGGTCTTGGGAGGATAGTTAAAATTGTATTCTTGTTTCATATTTGGATGATGGTTTTTTTTCTTTAGGTATTTTTTTAAAATTCTGTGTTTTCACTAATTGGAACTATTTAGATCTATAAAAGACAATTGATAAATGTTCTCTAGCTGTAAATTAAAAGTATTCTGTAATATTTTTTACTTAAACGCCGTAGGATTCTACTCTGACTACAGTTCAATTTCTGTTGGATATGTTTAACTTGTATGTCCTTTTAAATGCTCCTTGCTCATAAATGCTTGATGGATAAATTTCCAGGTTTCCAAAAAATCAGTTGTAAGAATTTTATTTATACGTTTGAGTTCATAGGATAGTCATGAGTTCCTGTGTTACGGGGTAATTACTGATCTGGTCTGCGGTAGTCTAGTAAGCAATGGCAGTATGACTTAGACTTAAAACCAGACCAGTTTTTTTGACATGGGATTTTATGTTTTTATTGGTGAACCAGTTTTGATAATGTTGACTGTCTTTTGAAGCTACATTCAGAGGATTTACAGTGCTTCCATCACCAAGTGTAAATTTTTTCTCTTAGAATTTTTCTAGTGGAATGAGTCAAAGGCACTTCTTTTCCATTTTCATTTTCAGGCAGCAAGCGTATTGTTTATATATGTGTAAGTGTTGGAGACGGTCTTTATATTTTGCACTTTCATGCCTACTGTATTCTATGTGTAGTGGGTTAATTTTTGCTGCATTCAACCAGAAATAACAGGAGGTTATCTTGTAGTTTTGTGGACAAGAATATTGGCACCCTTTCACTTTTTTTTCAAATTTTCTTCCAGAAAATTGTTGAAATCAAAAAATCTATTTGTATCCCCATATGTATTTCTTTGGTTTGCAGTGGAACAAAACAAAAAAGCTGAATGATTTACTAAATCTTAGCTTATTCCACAGGAAATCCTAAAATGGCCTGGACAATATTATTGGCACTTTCTACAAGTAGTTAGGAATAATTAGATTTCAAACAGGTGATTCATCTTTACTTTGGAATTGAACTCACCTGTGGTGAGTTGCAGGTGCCTGCAATATAAAAATTACTCTTTCAACCTGTTGGAAAGACCTGTTGTCTGAGGAGGTCAGACACAAAATTGTAGCCAAGCAGGGACAATCTCAAGGCCACAAGTCCATCTCCAGAGATCTTGAAGTTCCTGTTTCCACCGTACGTAATGTAATGAAGAAGTTCAACCTCCCTGGATGTGGCCGCAAGGGAAAACTTGATCAAAGATTGCAGCAAAGGATTGTTCGAATGGTGGAGAAAGCACCTCAATCAACTGCCACACAGATTCAAGCTGACCTCCGGACACAAGATACGACAGTTTCAACTCTTACTATCTGTCGCCAACTTAATGAAAGTGGGTTATATGGTAGGAGACCCCGGAGGACCCCACTGCTGAGAGAGAGACATAAGAAAGCCTGACTGCAATTTGCCAAAACACACCTGAACATGCCAAAATCCTTCTGGGAGAATGTCCTGTGGACAGATGAGACCAAATTAGAGCTTTTGGGTAAACCACGCCATCTGTATGTTTACAGAAAACAAAATGAAACCTTTAAAGAAAAGAACACCTTCCCTAAAGTGAAACATGGAGGAGGATATGGAACATGTTTTGGGGGTTGCTTTGCTGCCACTGGCACTGGATGCTTTGAATGTGTGCATGGCATCATGAAATCAGGAGAATACCAAGGCATTTTGGAGCACAACATCATAGCCAATGTCAGAAGTCTCTGTCAGTACCTGGATCTCCATCAAAGGTCATGGGTCCTCCAGCATGACAATGACCCCTAACACACTTCAGAAAGCACCCAGGAATGGTTCAAGACAAAACACTGGACTGTTCTGAAGCAGTCAGATCTAAATCCGATTGAAAACCTGTGGAGGGATCTGAAAACAGCAGTTGGGAGAATACACCCTTCACATCTGGGAGAACTATAGCAGTTTGCACAAGAGTGGGCCAAACTGCCAGTACAGTGCAGGAAGCTCATCGATGGCTATAGGAATCGCTTGATTGCAGTTACTTTGACCAAAGGCTGTGCTACCAAATACTGAGTCTGGGGTGTCAATTTTGTTAATACCATCTTTTTATTTTCTAATTTAAAAGGATATATTAAGTTCTGAATCAAAAACAAAGGTTCTGTAATATTAACAGTGAGATAAAGAATTGTGGTGACCAAATACCTTGGTCAATTTCAACTTATTTTTAGAGATAATTGTGAGTTATTTGTAAAAAGTGCAAAGGTGCCAGTATTTTTGGCCACCACTGCATATATGGTGTTTTCTGGCTTTAGTATGATTTATCTTTGCCCTGTGATTGATATTGATTGACTTTATGCTATCTGCTACACAGGTCTTTCTTGTCCTGGATATTACTAAAAAGGACATTAAGATTTCATTTGGCTTCAAATGAAGATTTGCATTGGGACATTGTTTACTGTTCAATAAAAGCCAGTACATGAACTTGATGTGTTGAGGATACAGTCTGTCACTCTGCCCTTTGCTTTATTAGTACAGTGGTCTACCTCCTTTTGCCCATTGGGGTTCATGGTCTCGTGCAGAAGCTTAATTTCGAGAAAGTTTAAGTGTTCTGTTCCACTGGGCAGCCAATCTTATCTCGGTTTGAAGTGCTCAGCTTGTCTGTCCTGTCTGCCATGACCTCATTGTGCAGCTGTAAGTCTAAGGAGCTTGAACAATGATTTTCTATCATTTACTATTTTTTTCCATTTTTACTTTCTCTACATTTCTCTTATCAATTTTATTTTATGACTGTATAAATGTCTTTGTTTTCTGTATTGAATGTATCCATCTGATGATGACACTTATTTTGCATTTGATTGTGTGCTTGTGAAAATCCCAAAAAGAATAAATAGAATTTAAAAACAGCTTGAATTAGGCTGTACCTGAATTCAAAAACTTTGTCACAGCAGTTCCCTGTATGGCTTGATGTGGTTTTTGGTCAACCATTAGATTTTGATTTTTTTTATAAAATGAGATTAGATGAACATTCGATTTTTTTTCTCTGGATTAGAAACTCCAAAATAGCTTCAGTGTGAGATATATAGGTTGTTTTGTCTGCCATGTGAGACATAGAAATGTCCTGTCAGCAGTCTCAACATTTAATTTTCAAGATGTCCTTGTCGGACAGTTTCCTGCCCCATTTTCCCAGGCAGCTCCTGTTGTGCCAACACACCACACACCAGTCTAACATCGGCCGCTCCAGCGTGCGAGCCCAGCTTCGGTTGAGCTGGGAACCGGCAGTGAAGAAGCTTGTAACCTTGACTGAGACTGAACATGCTCTGTCAGTGTGACCTGCCCCTTTCGTCGATGTTTCAGAGGCTAATACAGCGGTGTCCTCCCTGTTCTTGCAGAGCCAGCCCCCAGGGCCGACCATGATGAAGACTGGCCCGACCATGATGCAGTCCCTGCCTCCGCCCACCACCTTCAGCGTTCCTGCCCAGGCTCCTCCTCCTTCCTTGCTCCAGGCGCAGCTGTCAGCCGCTTCTCTGGCGCCACTGCTGCAGAACCCACCGCAGCCCCTGCTGCCCCAGCCGCCCCCCAAAGGTAGGATCAAGGCCACCTCCTAACGGTGCTTTCAGGAGCTCTGTCAATAATAATACAGTAAGCAATCCTAAATTATAAGAGTCAGGCAAGGTTCTATATAGGTTTGCTTATGGTTAATGTATTAATTCTTCAAATATAGAAAAATCTGTTTTAATACATAAAGCAGGTCAAGTTGTAGTTTTCATAATCATCAGCACTCTGTCTGACTTGGTAGTCTTTGAAGTGTTTGTGCGATGAAGTGAAGGAGGTGACGGCCAGTGTTTCTCTTTTGGCAGACTGTGTGTTCTCGGGAGGTCTGCTCCAGCCGCCAGTGCGCATGATGCCCCAGCCCCAGCCGGCCCGCAGGCTGGATCCCACACCCAGGTTCCCTGGACGCAATGACAGGGCGGACCTCATGATCAGGAAAGATGACCGCAGGTGAGCTTCTGTGTTTTTATCACCTCCCAAGGCAGGAGCCTTTGGGAGCTTTTTTTTTACGTATGAAATTCAGTGTTTTGACCACTAAAAGTTTGACTTGTCATAGAAACAAAACATTGAATCTTCTCAAAAGATTACAGAACACAGTCTCTTATCTACAGGACATACATGACAGCCTTGACTACCGAGTTGGACCCCTCCTGCTCCGTAAATGTGTTTCAGAATTGCAATTCAGTATCCAGAGATTCCTGTCTGTGAACTAATCACGTTCTTTTAAGAATCTTAAACTCTGACATTTTGATCGTGGTTTTAGTTATGTGAATGAGATTTGTTAGTTTATAAGTAAATTTCTCCCCCCAAAAAAGATCCTTCTTCTCTTCTCTCCTGCCACTAGCCGCGAGAGGGACCGAGACAGACGGCGGTCCCGCGAACGCTCCCCCACACGCAAGCGCTCTCGAGATCGCTCTCCTCGCAGAGACAGGTCCCCAAGGAGGCCTCGCAGAGTTGTCCCACGATACACTGTGCAGTTCTCCAAATTCTCCCTCGACTGGTAGGTCCAAGTCAGATCTTGCATAACACCTGCATTTTATCTAACTCATTGCCCACATAAAATGAGCCAATTGGTGAAAGTTCTGTTCAAAAGAAAGCATGCAGATCTTGCAAGTAGTTTGAACATGACTGCTTCAGTCAGCTTATGTTTGAGAAAAATGTAATGCAAAGAAAAAAATTACTTTTGTGGACAAGCAGTTCTTTGTATCCTTTCAAGTATTAAGGAGATACCAGTAAACTTTGTATGTAGACTGGCAGCACGTGTTGTGAAATGTTCTTGTCCCCTTGCATGTGGGTTTAAAATTTAAAATAGTAGTCTACAGTTAGTTGGTCTGTCTGCAATTGAATTTTGTCCACACGGACAACAATGGCTCTCGTATAGATACTTGGCTTGAATTCAGTGTTGGTTCAGCCAAGCTAGAATAAATTTGTAGAGATCTGTTAATACACTTGATATTTGCTCCCATGTTGTTTTCTGCAGTCTGCAGAAGCTTTCTGCATGATCTCCCCATCTTTCCATTTCCCAGCTCTAACTGTGACATGATGGAGCTCAGAAGACGTTACCAGAACCTGTACATCCCCAGCGATTTCTTTAATGCGGAGTTCACCTGGGTGGATGCTTTCCCTGTGTCCCGACCCTTTCAGTTTGGAAATTATTGTAACTTTCACATCATGCACAAAGAGGTGGATCCTCTGGTAAAGAACACTGCAATACTGGATCCTGCAGATGCCAATCACTCATACAGCGCAAAGGTGACTGGTGTTTTTATGATGTTCTTCATGTTATGTGTGTTGTAACTATTTGGTGGTGCATGAGATAGCAGTACATACTTAAAACTGCTGGGCAGGGAATTCTTCAAATGTCGAATAATTCACGTAAAACATATTTTGATCAACACGTGTAGTCTTTTAATCGGGGGTATCTGACTTGAGGGGATAACAATGAAATTGGTTAAATAGATAAAATTCTCAAGAAGTGTAAAGTTCAGTTAGAACAAAATGGTTTACCTGGTATTGACTTAAAATTGACATGTCTTGTTGTCCAGGTGATGCTCTTGGCGAACCCAAGCTTAGAGGATCTCTATCATAAGTCTTGTGCCCTTTCTGAGGATCCACAGGAGCTGAGGGATTCGTTTCAGCATCCAGCTCGACTGATAAAGGTATACATTTCACAGTCACAATGCTACTGGAGAGCAAGAAATGATGTCATATCCTATTCCATTTCTGAAATAATCATGTGGAATAAAAACTACTGATCCCTGCTCTCTAGTGAAGATGAATTATAATGCCAGACTGTGGCATACAGACTTATGTCAAGCATTGGTTAACACTAGCAGTCTCATAGCTACATTTTTACTTTTGGAAAGTGAAAGTTCTCTCCAAAAGCTTCTCATTCCAACTTTTCAATGTTTTTTTAAGAAGCTGGTTTTTCTTGAAAGATGAGTAAGGATTTTTTTTTCCCACTCAGGAACCTAATGTTTAAAGTTGTTTTCTTTAGTTCTTAGTCGGAATGAAAGGCAAGGATGAAGCCATGGCCATTGGAGGGCATTGGTCTCCTTCACTTGATGGAGCTGACCCTGAAAATGATGCATCTGTCCTGATAAAGACTGCTATACGTTGTTGTAAGGCACTCACAGGCATTGACCTGAGTATGTGCACGCAGTGGTAAGTATAAACTTGTACAGGATTTATTACAATTGTATCATTTGATGTGTATTGAAATATTGATAAGGTGCGGTACTAAAATGGTCTTGAAGGACTGCATGCTTCACACATTTTGTATCCTATTTCTGTGTTGGATGCTTTTTTAAAATGATTATTAATTTTCTTTCAATTTTCAACTGTCTTTGCTAATGTCCTGCAAAGCAATCCCGATTGACTTCGATGTGGTGAATGCATTAATTCTGTCGCTCAAGAGCTGTGCTGGAGGAGTCGTCGTCCATGGCCTCATTATTTTCTTTTTTTTATTTTTTATATATAACTTTCTTTTATTATTTCCTTGATAACCCTCTGGGTCTGTAATCTGTCCCCTTCCTAAAGGGACAGTCATTTAACTTGCACACACACACAGTATGCACACGAGGAGTGATAAAAAGTGAATGTGTCCAGGTTTCCTGTCTTTTTTTTGTGTGAATCTTTAGAAATTGTGGCTGCCATTCAAGATGAGAAGCTACTTTGGATCTGCAGATTTTTGCCTATGGGGAGGAAATGGAGAGGGTGGGGAGCCTATAAGTTGTTTAAGAGCTGGACAGAATTGGGGGAGTTAGGAAAGTGTAAGCTTGTGGTAGGCTCTTTAAGATGTCTGAAAGAATGTTTCTTTCCAATACGCTTCTTCCCTTGCGACAGGTATCGTTTTGCAGAGATTCGCTATCACCGCCCTGAGGAGACACACAAGGGGCGTACAGTTCCTGCTCATGTGGAGACAGTGGTTTTATTTCTCCCGGATGTTTGGCATTGTCTTCCTACCCGCTCAGAATGGGAGTCGCTCTCCCGAGGATTCAAGGAGCAGCTGGCAGAGAAGCTCCTGGCTGAACGAAAGGAGGCTGATGGAGAACAGGCACTGAACGCTAATCCCTTTTTCTTATTTCCGCTTCTCACAGGCACAGGAAAAACAGGCACAAAAAAAACAAAAATAAAAAGTCTATATTCAATCCCGTTTACCTGTCCATACTCCCCTCTTCCCACCCGGCTACCACCTCCCTCCCTCCCCACTCCATCCAAACACTACAAAGCAGTTACATGCAGGGGAAGGAGCATAGGTCTTACTGTTGCAACTGGTAAAACAGCTTCCAGCTTGGTGTCTCAGCAACTGTCAATTCATAGGACTGCATTTTTCAATAAATAACAGAACAAAATTTCACGCAATGTCATCTGCAAATTTGGGATTATGGGTGTATGTGAAGCTAATTTGATCGGCCTTTCAGTGTGGGATTAAGCCTCAAAAATACATGTGCTGGAAACTGGAGGACCAGTTGTTTTGCTGAGTGTCTCAGCCTTGTTACTCTGCCAGTATATGCCGTATTCCAAAACTTCTAAATTCTGTCTCTTGTCTGTCCCTTTTGATTTGTGGTACTCTCCGATTGGACTCTGTATTAGACCCTTTTTGAAGTGCTTGATTTTCCAGGGCAGTTGGTTGAGCGACAGTCTCCAATCTTTTCGAGGGACTAGAAATAAAAATCTTCAAGCGGTGGAGTACAGCTAGGCTTAGGGAAAACACACACAGTTTGGAAACCAGCTTTGTGTGCACCTGTCTTATACATCCTTTGGACCTACTGTCATTGATGACCTTTTTGTATTCCACAGATCTGGCTTTGATTGGCTGATGGGTCGCATTTGGTCTTTAAAAAGCTAGAGAACGTCCATGTAATGTAGCAGTGTATCTTACCTTACCTATAACTTAATAGGAGGAGACAATGAGAGACAGTTGTGGCCTTGCTACTTGCACGGATCAACTTTGTTTCGGAATGAATGAGTGGCAGACCACTGTAGAAGTAGCATGTTTATTTTTTTATTTCTTCTCTTTGTCAACATGTTTTGATCCAGGAGGAAGAAGAGAAAGACGAAGAAGAATCAAAAGAAATATCGACTCCTACCCACTGGTCCAAACTTGATCCGAAGTCAATGAAGGTGGGCAGTACTTTATTTGTGTTTAGTGCGCTGTACATGCTGATAATTAGTAATAGGCTTGCGCATACCTAAAGTGAAGCGCTGAGTGGGTGTCTGTACAGCTTTGGTTAGGTACATTGTCTAACTCGGGTTATAGATCTTATTTTATGAATCTTAGATTTGTGGACAGCTTCACAATATTAACAAGTTAGCACCAGGGATTATAGATGTCCAAAGGGTGGTGATTACTGATGCTTCTTCACTGCTCTGCAGTCCAGAGTTTGAATGTGGCATGGGGTGCCTCTCTGTTTGAAGCCCGCATGCTCTGTCTCTGGTTATGTGGCTTTCTTCCAGGGGCTCCAGTTACCTTCCACAGTCCCACCTAATGTCTAGGTTAATTTACATCCCCAAATTGTCCCCCATATGAGCCTATGTGTGTGTCTCTCTGTGACGGACAGGCTTCCCTTCCACAATGCATCCTGCCTTGGCTCATTGTCTGTCAAGTTAGGCTCCAGCTTGCACTGGTTGGTTCCAATACTTATTTGTTGCATTTGCTTTACCTTCCAGTGTATATATGAGAGTATATATGAATAGTAAGCGTTATTTTCCTGTCTTTGTTTTCTTTTGAACTTTGAATGTGAACTAAGTGCTCTTGTCTGTGCATATACTTCCAGCTTTACATATATGACTACAGTGAGAATAGTATGACTTAACACAAATGGGAAACATTTTTAAATGAACATGTCTTTGGGAAGTTTTTTTTGGCTGAATAAAAAACAGTTTTAATAGAAGGGATGCTTGAGATTGGTTAGGATTGCTGGAATTGGAATTGTTTAAAAATCCAATAAACAATTGTGTCCTGAAGGTGAACGATCTGCGTAAGGAGTTGGAAAGCCGTAGTTTGAGCTCCAAAGGTCTGAAATCCCAGCTGATTGCTAGGCTTACCAAACAGCTGAAGGTAGAGGAGCAGACTGACGAGGCGAAAGAGCCCGAGAAACCTGAGGCCCTGGCAGAAGTGGAGGAGGAGCCGTCTAGGGTAGAGGAAGACAAAGAGGTAGGCAGAGATCCAAACTCGAGCGAGCTTTACTCAGATTCCAGAGGCTGAAACGTGGAGCCGGAGTCTGAGATGTTCCAGTGCCACAAAATGACCATTGTCTTAAAAACAGTATTGTTATAATTTGTCCGAAATAGTGTTACTGAGGAGTGCAAAGTCACGTATATATCAAGTGTATAGAGAAGGTTGTCCTGAAGATTATCAACGAGAAAATCTGTAGATGCCAGAGAATCAACTAGATGTTTCTTCCTTCTCTTTGTTGTTAGAATGTAATTTGCAGTGGGCTGTGCAGAAGTGCTTCTGCCTGGCTCGAGTAGTGGTCGTCGTTTCATTTTTATTGGTTTGAATGTCTTGGAAAAGAGAAAAAAAGAAATTTGTTTTATTCCAATGTCACTTCAGGAAGAAGAAAGAAAACGTCAAGAGGAACAAGAGCGACAGCGTCGGGAGAGGCGCTATGTCCTGCCAGAGGAGCCCACCATCATTGTTCATCCCAACTGGGCAGCCAAGAATGGCAAGTTTGACTGCAGCATCATGTCCCTGAGTGTGCTTCTGGACTACAGGCTGGAAGACAACAAAGAACATTCGTTTGAAGTAAGCTAAAATAATTATTTAAAGTAATATTAATTTTATGGCTAAAGTAAATTTCTATTTTTAACCACTGTGTGGTGTCTGAAGTGCATTCTTAATGTCTCCTGTCACACTGTAACCATCCTTTTTAATCTAAGTAAACCATTCTGATCTGGATCCTTATTCCAAGAGTGAGTTTGGTTCAAATATTTCTTCTTTGTTGCAATATTGTTTTTCCTTTTTCAAAAACAAGTTGTGAAGTTATTGCAGTGTACATGCTTTATAAATGATTTGAGCTTCTCAAGTTTTTGTTTCATTCCATCATATGATGTTATACTAGAGACAGTCTACCCCCTATCTATCATAGTGTTAAAGAATTGTTGTTCATATCATTCTTTGGAGTGATGCCATAGTTGGATTAATTCATGTTGATATGTGATAACCCAGGAAGGCTTAATGTTCAAGAATTTAACCCAGAGAAATTATGGAATGTCTTCCTCTTTGTAGGTTTCCCTTTTTGCAGAGTTGTTCAATGAAATGCTCCAAAGGGATTTTGGTTATAGAATCTACAAAGCTCTGGCCTCCGTACCTCAGAAGGATGAGAAAAAGGAGAAGAAAGACAAGGCAAAAAAAGAGGCTGAGAGAAAGGAAGCAGAGAGAAAGGAAGCTGAGAAAAAAGAAATGAAAAAAGAAGTAAAAGAGGAGAAGGAAGATGAAAATGGGGAACCATCTGTGAAAAAAATTAAATGTGCTGATGAGGATAAAAAGGTGAGTTTGTTTTAAATGTTAACCCTGTCTGGTAATTATTTCCTCTGTATTTCTAATAAAGAAGCATACACAGAAGTAGAAGCTGTAGTTTACTTAATGCACTACTGTTACTTAGTAATGCTTCACATATAGTTCCGAGTGCTACTTTTTAGTGAAAGGTTTGAAGCAGATTGAGTAACCCAGCAAATACACATCAGGGTTGCTATCGTGAGTATGGTACTTCTTCCAGGATCTCTCTTAGCAATAAACTGTTTGTCTCACAAACTTTGCATGCATCAGCTTCTTACCACTTAATACCATGTCCTGCCCACAATGTCCATGAAGAACAATTCACCAGGACAACTAGATTACAGCTCTAACTGTAATGCTTGTATCCTCTAGCATAGGGGTTTATAGTCTAGTCAGAAAAATGTATATTTCTTTTGAAATTAAAGAGCCTTGTAGTGATGCAGATGTACCTTTTGAAATACAGAATTTTGCTAGCTGTGAAATCATACAAGTGTTTAAAAAGTCTTGTTCAGCCATCCCACACCAAACTAGAATTGCAGCTTTTATTACATTTCAGAAAAGCAACAAAAACAACGGTGAAGAATGTTTCAAAGACCATTCTGGAGCACAGAACCTTTACCTTTCTTGAGTACTTCCAGTGCCAGGACGGTCTTAACTTTTTTTATATTTTAGGTTTTACTTAAAAATAATTAACAGCAGTTATGATGTTAATTAGTTGCACACAAGTGTAAACGGATGGAGAGACCAGCTTCCCTCCAGACCACAAGAGGGGGCTGTGAAACAGGCCATTTGCTACCTTGTTATGCCTTTGTGTGTATATCTTTAAACTTGACCCTGAATGTGGCTTATGGTCTGTAAATTCTAACTGCAGTTTGAATACACCAAATATATCAGTTTACAATCCATTTTGCTACCTTCTCTCTTCCTGGTCTACTGTTGCCATGATGGCTTTGAAACATGGACCCTCTGCAATAGGGATAAACATGGTTTATCTGTTAATTATATTTATAAAGGCCTGCACCAAGCACTGTTCGTAGGCTATGGTATAGTGCCTGCTTTGGGGACATTTCAGTGTTTTTTATGCTGCATTCAGACTTCGTTTTGCCAAATGGAGGGATATTAGTTGGTTACAAATGTGGTTTTTGGACAGGATGGGGTTTTGGTCACAGCATCTGCTCAAAATAGGTAACCAAATCTCTTATTTTGTTATTTCCAGGAAGATGAGAAGGACCAGGAAAAAGAAGTGAAGAAGGAGGAATCTAAAGACGAGGAGGATAATGAAGAGGAGAGCAGTAACATGAACGCAGAGGAGTATGACCCCATGGAGGCTGAGGAAGCAGATGATGACGATGATGACGGTAGTGATTTAGAAATTCCATAATTAATTTCCAGCTCTGTTGGCCAAATTAAAAGCATTTTTATTGAAGGAACAGCACAGTGGTACTTTTAAGGGTTTTTTCTATTTCTGACATTTGTGAGGTCAAATGCTAGGCTACTATTGGAACTGATTTGGCAAAACGTCCCTTTATAGATCAGTTTTGTAGTTCTCATGATTAATTGGTTAATGATAATTCTCCCTCCCACATGTTTCCCTTGTGCCTGTAGACAAAGATGATGAAGATTCAAATGGAAGAGACAAAAGGGATGACAGAAGAGATGACAGGAAATCTAAAGAAAGGTCTTCAAAAGACAAGGTTCGTCTTTGATGTTTTTCCAAGGCAGAACCAGGTTAAGATTACGCCACAGTTCTAAACTGAAAATGATTAGTTCTAGTGTTTATTACTATTTAAAGGAGTGGCTGCATGAAAATAGAACTTTAAAGATTCAACCATGTTGGTTTTCTTGGTTTTATTTGGCTGCAGTTTGTTACCAATCCACCTAACATTTTCTTAAATTCAACTGCTTTTTGAATTGTCAGGTACAGCAAAAATCAATTTGCCAAATCAAATCATTTTTTGTGTTTTTGCATAGGAAAAGGAGAAGAAACAAATGGTAACATACAATAAAGACCTTTTAATGGCTTTTGTGTACTTTGATCAAAGTCACTGCGGATACCTGCTTGAAAAGGACGTTGAAGAAATCATGTACACTCTGGGGCTGCACCTCTCCAGAGCACAGGTTGAGTCAATATTATGTGAAATAAGATGCTTTTTGGCTTCTGCTTCTCTTTAAACATCTTGAAGCACCACAAATACTTGAGTTGATTATATCATGCCTCTCTTATTTAAAGTTATGCATTCTTGTCCAGCTAATGTTTAACAAATTGCCTGCTCATACCCAGGACAAGTCATAAGATCTTTAAAGTTCAAAATCCAATAAAAGTTTTTCTTTCAAATAGTGCATCAAAATCTGGTGCCAACATTTAAAAACCTTATCTGTCAAGTATCTTTCATACAAATGAACAATATTTGCATTCTGATGTATAATCGGAAGGTTTATGAAATTAAAGCACTGGGGCAGTTTTACTAGCTTGTCCATTTAATTTCAGAGAATCAGATTTCAGATACTGAGCAGATCTTGATTTTAAAAAAAGGCCTATAATTTCTTTGTGATGATAGTTGTTCAGATGTTAAATTTACATATCTGGTACAAACAAAAACTGCTTGGTGGCATGTGTTTCATGGGTTATTACACAATCCTCTTTTTTCAGGTGAAGAAATTGCTCAATAAACCAGTTGTTAGGGAATCGTGCTTTTACCGGAAACTAACTGATCGACCAAAAGACGAACCAGCCCCACTCACTGCTGAGGCCCAGCAGGACAACCTTTTAGGTAAGCAAATGTACTTTAAAGTTGAACAAAGAGAAATTAATGTTTAAGAGCTATTTGTGTACGTCGGGAAGAAAGGCCTTGTCGTTCCAGTGAAGACTGGAAGAGCTTTTGGCTTAATGTTTTAGACTCTTGAGCTATCTTGCCTCTTGTGACTTGTTTAGGCCAGTTTCTTTTGCATACTTTTGCCGTTTGTGACAAACACAAATTTGTATTTCTTGATTCTCTTCTTTCGTCCTGCAGTCTGACATACTTCTTACCTTTGTGTCACTCGTGTTCAGGAGTTAATCCTGTTAGGTGTTCATGGTGCAGAAATCATGGCCGGCCTACATATAATGCAAAGCTCTTACTCTGGAACATGAGAGGGGATGCACACATTTATTACAGTAATTCATTCTCTCTGTTGCCATTGTAATTGTCCTTTCAAAAGTTTCCTGGCGTGTGTCAGGTCTGTTTGCAGTCCTGAAGTTGTAATATATGAAATATTCTCCCTTTAGGTTCTGTTGCTTCAACTCTACTGAAGATGAGAATGTTGTATTAGAGAATGTGAAGGTGCTGCAGATTGTGCTCACAAAAATGGGTTGTTCCTCATAGTTTTAAGGTCATGATTGATAAATGAAGCTGGAGGCATGGAAGATATTGCTTATTTGTGAATTCTGTTTTTCAGGAAACAAACTACTGCTGTCCTCCCATAAAGCCAAGTCGCAACCCAGTGAATCTCAAGGCTCTGGCGGTCTCTTCGTATATAATGGCGCCATGGTCGACGTGGGCAGCCTGATGCAGAAACTGGAGAAGAGCGAGAAAGCCAGGGAAGAGATTGAACAGAAGCTCCTTCTACAGGAGGCCAAGAGCGGTATGTAAGAGCAATCCCTCCTACCAAAGAGACTGATGCAATCATCACAGTTCACTCTAAATCTGAATTTACTTATTTCTTCCTGTAATATGTTAGTATTGATTTATCTATATCAAGTGTGAAAATGATTTGCTGTTAGCCAAAGCTGTAAAGTTAAAGGTGTAAAATGACAACATAGTATTGGGAAAGAAGAATATTGTTCTTATGTAACATGTTTGTATTCATTTTAAATGTATAATAGCCTTTATTTTTACCATTTTGACATTCATTCACTTTTAATAGATTATAAAGTTTTATAGGTTTTGATATGATTTTGATTTTCAAAAAGTTGTAGTAATTGTATCTGTGCTGACTTGGCAAGGGTTAAACAGAGCCTGTTTTTGTTAATTACAGAAGAAAATGGAAAACTCATCTTGCAGCTGGAGACTAGCAACAGGAGCCTTTCTGCTGAACTTGAAGAAATTAAAAATGACCTTAGTCAAACAGAAGAGAATTTGAAAGCTTCAGAAGAAAAGAGATCCCGCTTTGAAGACCAACTGCACTCAACAGTCAGTCATTTGAAGGTTTTAACGGAAGAAGTGCAGTGTGTTCTAAAAAAGGTTTGTACAGCCTTTTAAATACAGAATTAATATGCAATCAGGAATTTATCTTCTTTTTTGATTCGTAAAATTTGTTGAAAGTTGTCAAGACCATCTTGTTCAGTGGTCCTGCATTCAAGAATATGTTCAATATAAGAGAAGTTTCTCTATTCTAAGTGCTGCAAATTATTTTTTCCCCGATCCCAGATTTGTCTCCCCTTCCTGTTTGGTATTTTTGCCCAATTGATATCAATTGCAGTGGTGGCCTAACTGCAGGAAATAATAAAATTGGTATAATTTAATTTACCCAGTTATGGGTTTTTAGCTATTTTTTAGAAGATTGGTTTTGTAACTGTATAACACTGATACAAAAGATAAGTGATTTGGCACTCAGTAACCCCTTACTATATCTGTAGTAGAATGATATGATCCTTTCTGCTTCATTTTTGGATGTATAGAAAACCAAACTACACTGCAACTGTGTTACGTTCTGTAGCATTAAAGAATCAGCTACCAAGCAACATCAGTGAGAAAGATCCTTAAACCACACTTGATCATAACTGGCTGAACAGTTGGACAAAACTAGTTACTCTGTAGGCTTACTATTGATTTTTAGATGTTGATCCCATTTCTGATTCAATCGTGACTGTTTGCAATAGCATGAATTTTTTTATGGCTATATATACACCAGATGTCAGAAGGAGGTCTAGCTGCTGATTCTTAATGTTTCACACACATTTTATTGTGGAGCAAAAGTTAAGTTTACCATGCTCACAAGTACTTCTAAAACTCCTGTTGCTACTGATCTAGAAAACATGGTACTTCTGAAATACTACACTGCTGCTTCTGCCCTTCACAGCATCATCACACACCATTTAGTGTGTAAGCCTTCCAGAGCGGAATTGGAAAGGAGATGCTAAAAATCCATTGGAAATAAAGTTAGAAGATGTATTAAATTGTTGCAAAATGCAAATGTAAAGAAGGTGGGGCTTTCGTGTCAGACTAAAGGCTAACGGCCTTGGCTGAGGTTTAAAAAATCCAGACGCTAGATGTGAGGAGATCACAGAAATCATTGGTACAATAAGCTCTCTCTGCTCTGCCCACCCTAGTAGCATGTGCATCTTTGATAAAGCTTGCGTTTTAAATTCAGATGTCCACATCGCCTAGATTTAATCTGGCAACCTCTAGGCTACAACCTTGACACTATACATTTGTCAGAGCACAATTTAGTGACTTATATAAAGGCATCAGTAAAGGGACAGTATTAATCTTTGTTTGATTTTTTTGTTTATTTTGTTTATCTTGTGTCTTCCAGGACATTTCTCCCTCTGAAGATAGTGACCAAAAATCACAAGAGAATGGGTCTGATGAGTCATGAAACAGCCTTTCCTTTAAGACAGATTCCATTAGATAGTGCTGTAAATAACTCGATGCTGAAAAGACCATAATGCATGTCTTAAGTAGTGATTTGGTCATTGCTATGTACAGTTTTATGAATGAGTGTTGTCTTATCATAAAAACTGCTTGTAATTCAGCTGAGAATTATTATCACTTGAAAATATTTTTCTGCTGCATAAAGTTGTAGGTTCAAATGTATTTTAATTATAATAAAACTTAAGTTTAAGTTTATTACAAAATTAAAAATACTTTGGTCTAAAAATGTGTTCTTGTGGCAGTATTGTTGAATTTTAGAAGCCATTTTTTCAGTTTTTTTCAATTTAGCAAAATTTAACTTGGTTCTGTTTCTTAAAAATTACCAATTAAACTATTTTGAAAGTGATTGTTTTTTTAATACAAATTACCAGCACCTACAAGTTTAAATTATTGAAAACATTTAATATTTATGGTCTGGATGGCCTGTTTTTTTTTCTTTTGACATAGTAAATGTCGGTAAGCTTAAAAAATTGTAGCACATCTCAACCTCAGCAGAAGTCAGTAGTGTAACACTGAAAGAAGTTTTGTCAGGTTAACCACTTTCAATGTTAAGAGTTGTTTCTCGGTGGCTTGTCTGATAAAATAAATGACCATTTTATTATATATCCTTTGTTTTTTCATGTTACCAGAATAAGGATGAAATTAAGGGTAATTGTTCTGCCTTTGTTCTATGCATTGTTTCATTTTAATTACCATTATCTTAAACTGCCAGAAACCTCAGAAATCAAACAGCTTTGAAGTTTATTTCAAAAGGTACTATAATTCTATATTTTTTCCACTTTGTAAAAACAAGAATTTTAATCTTGCCACTTTCTTTGCACAGGCTAACTTTATAGTTGAATAGTTTATGTGCAACAGGAATAAAATTGCTGTATACTTAATTGAATGTACAGTTTTACTCAGAATGAATTGTAGCCACTTTCTTGCAAGCCTTTGAGCACTCACATACTCTTCCACACAAATGGTTGTGTACTGTTACAGCTTTATATAGCTTAAATATACTCCACATTGCTTAAATGTGGCACTTGTCCTAAATAAGCACTCCTTCATAACGTTTGGGAAAAATCTTAAATAAGGCAATTTAAATCTGAATGAGGTAAATACAATGAAGTGTGTTTTTGTTAATGTGCTGTTATGTTCAAATAAATGGTTAGTTTTTTTTGTCCTTTTGAATTGTCATTTTTTGGTTTGGGAAAGCAGGCCACCAGGTGTCACAGTTTCACTCCATTACCATCGTGTTTTTGGAGAGTAAGCACCAATACATGTATGTTTAAATTGTTATTATTGCAAACGGGTTTTGTAATCTTTGGAATTTCTCTTCCCAAAACATACAACTTTTGATTTTTGTCGGAGCTATCTGCAATATTAATTTAATATTGCATTTTCTCGTCTAAAAATGCACTACACGGTCTTTTTGGCGAGTGTGAACATTTTCTAGCACTGAAGTTAGCCTCTTTCTTTTGATGTATTTGAAGGAGTGTGATTGTCCCTGTATGTCCAGCTAAATTCTATCCAGCTGCTACTCTAGTACTTAAGCTGTATTAATAAAGCTCCATATTAAAGTCTGATTGCACTTTAACATCTTGGTATTTCCACACCATCTGTGGCCACTGTCTCTTAGAATGGCTTTTGTCCTTTCTGGGCTCTTTTATTTGTAATATACTGGCCTGAAGCGTAAAAGACTTTTCCTTCCAACATGCACAAACTAATGCATTTTATAGAGGGTGTATTTAAGTGACCTTGCCATGTAGGTTGTAATGGAAGGTTTTACTTACGTTTTCTATTTTAAAAAAAAGGCAGACCAAAGTTGTACTTCATCAGTTGGTTGTGTCAGCTATATATTTACAATTGCGTTGCTCATTGTCTTGAAAGTGCTCAACTGTTAAAATGCTTAGTAAGGTGTATATGGTATATCTGAGTAATGCCTTCAGTTAGTGGTGTGCACCATTAATTAATGTGCATATTCTAGGGAAGAGAAGTTGATAGGAGATGAAAGTGTAGAGTGAGTGTTCCCCTGGCTAAGGGAACAATGCAGGTCTTGTTTATCCATTCGTCTGTACAGTATTTTGAATTGATTTGTCATACTTGGCAGGGAATTGATTTATTTTTATTTCAAAGTGATGACCCCTCTAAAAGCACAACAGTGATTCAAAGTGAAGCCAAAGGTTGTAAACTGATTGTTGTGGAGTGTCCTCTAGCTTGGATTTGAATAATTAATGAAATATTCTAGAAGGCTACTTTCAGGTTGGTCGGCCACTCCTTACTTAACTGAGGTAAGTAAAATAAGGTGGGGCAGACAGCAGGCATCTTTTTTTTTGTTTTAGCTGTAGACCCAAACAGCAATGTGGATTGCTGTTTTGAGACAGCTGAAGAGATTTGCACAGGTATGCTCAGCTCCCTTCTAAAACAGTGGTTCTTTGTTCCGTGCTTAAGAAATCGGAACAGAAAAACTAGTGAGTAACGCTGGCTGCTCCGAGGACAGTGAACCCAATTGATTGCAGGTACTGAACTTGCTAGTGAGGAATTGTGTTGCATCTGTCTCGAGTCTGTTGGATTAATGTAGAGATGAAATTACAGTCTTTTCCTTCTAGTTAGATACACATGGGTGGGCAAAGTTCTAGCGGGTCTTGTTTTGTGTGATTTATAGCCATAAATGATTCAACAGCTCTCTTTTAGCATTTCGTGATTACTTAGTCCTATGGTTCACATTTTGTTAAACATTTATTCTTTAATGCAGGAAAGTCATTGAAAACATTCAATTTTGTTGAATTCTACTGTGGATCCTGTTGAGGAAAATCTTGTTCAGCAATTTATAAAAAAGTGTTTTAAAAAGTATTAAAAGGCATTTCTGTGATGCATATTCAAGAAGAATGTCTGGTGCCAGTTGAGTGTTTGAATGTTTTTGTTTCAATGTTCTAGTTGCACGGTTTCATTTTCAGAAGCTTTGAAACCAAAAAGAAGAGTTGGACTTTTATCTTTGTGGGAAAGTTTAAATCTGCCTTGCTGTCTATTTCTGCCATGATCTATTCATAGAAGAAAATGAGGAGACTTTAAATGTTTTAGCCCAGCTCTTGATTTTCTCTCCTTGCTCTTTTTGTTGCTAGCCCCTCTGAAGAAGAAGTCATTATTCCCTTTTACTCACTTAATTAGCCCATTTCTACAGAGTTCCCCCCCACAAGCCCTGTTTCTTCCTATGAGTTGTAGCTTCTGTGGACCAGAATAATTTTCAATTTGGAAGTGTTAATCACTTTCCATCTCATTAGTCTTCTCTTTGTAGAAATCGGCAATCCTTGCCTCCCATTAGGTCTTTTTTCAATCAAATCCATTGGCTTTTGTCTGCCTCTTTCTTTCTTCATTTGTTAATTAAATCGACCCCAGTCTGAGCCCAGCTCTCCTCTCGTTTCACACTCAGTCATGTTTTTTTAAGCAGCTTTTCAGGACAAAGTTTGCTCCGTCCTCTCCGTCCTCACCCTCTGCCCCTGTTCAGTCTCCATGGCTTTTAATCTTTGTCAGACTCCCGCTTATTGAAAAGTTGGCTGTTTCAGTTTCTGTTAAAAGCAGCTTGACAATCTCATGATTTATATCGTACCTGTAAAAGGGGGCTTTACATAATAACCTGTCAAAATGAGGCATGTATCCTTTTTTTCCAAATTGTTTTTATAACTTGAAATGTTAGTGTTGAACATTATATATAATTGTTGAAACGGAAGAGTCGGACAAGGCTGTTACATCTGTGTCCACATCTATGCAGACTCCATGAGTCAGTTCAAGTGTCATTTTTGTCTTCCAACAATTTGACAAAATTAAAATAATGAATGTTTTATATTGAATTCCACCCATCTTATATCATCTTTTCCAGCTCAAACAATAAATGAAAGCCTTGCTTCGTTAAATAAGTGGCAAGCTTTTGATGAAAGAGACTGAATGTCATCTTCCTCCTCCTCCTGAATGACCCTTTCCAGGAGCCAAGAAGGGGTCTAGGGGGACCAGTAACCTCCTTTACACAAAAAGAGTGAAGGGAAAACTGACTTGTGGGGAAAAGAGACTGTGGGTGACATTTTTGCATTTGTATGTTGCTAGATTGAAGAAATCCCTTGTTTTCATTGACCACAAACTGTGGTGTTAAAAGTGTGAAATGTTGTTCACAAAAATTCATTAAAAAAAATTAACGTCTTCTCTAATGTTGATGAAAGTTTTCACCCAGTTTAAAACTGATTTCATTTCCAAGGGGGAAGATAAGTCAAAGACTTTGAACTCTTAGTTGTGTAGCTATAATATTTGGTTTTATAATTGCCATACAAACACATTGGCAGCTGGCCCATAACTACATTAAAGAGAAAGTAATACAATTGATACTGTTTAATAGGTGGTTTGGTAGTAAACAATGTTGTGCAGTAGTGCAAAGTTAGTACTCCATTCTTGGGAGCTAGGCTCTAAATCCTTCAGTGCGATTTGTTATGAACAGTGGGGCAAAGGAAATATGTATCATTACTTTTTTTTAAACAGAAATAGGTTTAAGATGAACATTATCTCTATAAACTATGCGGTAAGTTAAGAGGATAAAAAAAAATCTTATTCCTTATTTCCTATATGATTCTCTCTATACTCAGGTACTTCCTGCTACTTTCTTTCTCGAAAAATATCTGGTCCCGTATTGAGAATGAAACTTAACTATAAAACCCTCTTAAACCAGATAAAGGACATCTGTAGTGTTTAGTAAACAAGCTTTAAAGGCAAGTCGATGGTAAATCAATTTATTCTAATGGATTAATCAGATTTATTTTGCTTTGCTTGGACAGGGTAAAGTTGAAGTTGGATAGATATATATAGCCTAACAGACCCTGCCCTGAGAGAATTGGCAGTTACTGGGCCTGATTGGAAAGATGCATTGAATTCCCTGAGATTGTATTTTTTCTCATCTGCACATGTGCTTCTGCAGCATCTAAAGAACATGCGTACTGGATGTAATTTGATGCAAGGTCTCTGGCCTTGGTAGTAACCTGAGTGGTGCGGTCGAAGAGGAAATTAACCCCTTTCCTGGAGGAGATCCTGGGAATAATGAGCTGCAGTACAAATCTCTTCAGTTTTTACTTTTTTATTGACTTCCCCCATCGGGATCATAGGAGTCTGCGCCTTACACAGGACAAAATCCTGGCATTTAAAACGACAATTCAGTCGGATGGCATTTCACCAACAGAAATTCACATTTTTTAATAAGGAAATCCACTTTCTAAAGCACCGTTTGAAATGTTAAGCCCATTTGATTGTGTTCCAGTTTTCTCAGATTTTAAGAGGGTGCAGATCGTAAACCAAGATCAGATTTCTATGGGTAGGTACAGCCCCTCAGTACAATGTCAACAGGGCTCAAATTGAAAACACACAGATCAGCCTTACCCGGCAGTTAATGTCATGTGAGTTTCTGAAATGTGAAATTTCTTTCCTTATGGTTAGTGCTCTTCATATTTCTATTTCAGATGTTGCCTTAATATAGATGGAGTATGTGTTCATGTCACAGTCATATTTCTCCAGGACCTTTCTATGACTCATGCTTTCCGTTTCCTACATACAGTAAATGAGAATCTGGAATGAAGCAGCCATTAAAATGTACACCAAGGAAACAGTGCAAAGGCTAGGGTGGAAACAATCTGCTTGCAATTGTTAGGCCCTGTATGACATTGAGGACTGAAGTCGATCAGTTCGTCATCGTTCTTCAAGGGCCAGTATTCCTGTACGTATTGATTTCCTTGGCTTCATTTTGTTTTTTTCAAGGCAGAGCCCTGAACAGTAAAATACGGATACTCTTTAAATGGGTCATTCTTGACTGAGGTCTGAGCCCACTTTCAGCAGCTCTCCGGGCCTTGCGTTGGAGATCGCTTGTACGATTATTAGCCCGATTCAGATCAGCTTCAAGACAGCAGCGCCTGTGAAAGGTATTGCAGTTGCCACATTGACAACAGTAACAGGCCAAAATGTGTTGGACTTTAATCTATAGTGTCCATTTTAGCAGAATTCTGGCTTTTTTCTGTAAGATGGTAGATTTCACTTGCTGCATGCAAATTAAGACATCACTTTTAATTTATTGTGTTATAGTGACACCAGGTTTTTTTTGTCATTTACAAAAGCCCAGCTGATTATTTTTTTTTGTTTGTTTTTAAGTGGAATCAACTGAAGACAGACACATGAGTCTGAAGACTGCAGCGAGAGGGGATGAGCAAGTGAGTTGAAAAGCACACTGAAATGGCCACGCTGGCAGATTCATGGCAGCTGTGTGTACTGTCCTTACAACACGTGGCCGCCCCAGGCCTGCCTAATTGAAGTGCTAAATTCTAACGAGGTAAGTTGGGCTGGAGGACTGTTTCCTGTGTGGGGCAGAGCTGTCTGGGCAGGGAAACATATGAAATGGCAGGAGGTTTTAATCTTTTTCATTTGTTAATGAAGAAAATATGGCAAACACTTTTGAAGTACCGTTGATACGTGTCTCATTCTGCAGCTAGTTGTTGGTGTTTCTTTTTTAATTATCATAAAAAACGTGACTTTTTATTAGGCTTCCCTTCAGTCTGTAGTGCGGTGCCTGGTGACGTTTAGCAGGTATCAGGCTGTTGGATTTCTTTCATCATGTGCTCAGATTGTTTTTCAAGTGAAATGCCTTGATATTCCGGGTGGAGGAGGAGAGCACACAGGATGAGCAACATGTTGCATTTCAAAACCTGGAAGGCACATAGAGGAGGATATGAATTGGCATCTATATGTTCTATGATCTACCTTCTGGAGACAAAGTAGGCCTTCAGGGATAAAGAGAGTGGGTTCTGCTTTCCCGCTCCTCTAAAAACAGGAAGACACATACTCTAGTAAGAGAGTCAAAGAACGTGTTTAAAAGGACCCAGGAGATACTTTTGTAAGGGGAAAGTGGGTGTGATCCTAGTGAAGCCAATGTTACTTTTGCTGGGAACACACTAGAGAGACAGTCCTACAGTCAACAGCTGCCATATCGGTTGTCTAGGCTGACAACTGTAAGAGAAGAGGACGTCCCACATGGTCCAACAATAATGAAGTCACAGCTTTCCTTCAGATTCTGTTGATCATCAGTTTATCTGGTTCCAATAGCTGCCAGTCGTATGATGATACTCTATCCATGAGAGTTTTGTTGAAACTAATAAACTTTGTTCCATGCTTCATGTCTAATAAAAGTGACATTTAGTAATTGTTAGAGCGAAAAAGACAATGTTGCTTTCTTGCATTGGGCTATTTTCCATGTCCAATCGTGGACTGACATAATATGCATTATTTATGGAGGAAAACTCCCATACGACTAGAAGTAAATCAATCTGTCTTGGTGTGGATAGATTGATGTTTCCAATAGGTTTTTCGGTTCAGTTTTATATATTAATTCTACATACCAAGATAAAATAGATACCCTGGAAGCATGAAAAAATACATCTTTTCCACAGTGGTTCTATCCAGGACAAAAGTGTTAGGAAATAACCATGGGGAATAGCAAACATCCAAAGTATTATCATAATATAATAAGTATACTATATTAATTCCTGGAAGACAAGGCACTATTATCAAGAAATGTCAACTGGCCTCATGTCCTTGATGCATGACCCTGATGAAACAGGAACAATAAATATTAAATAGTAGAAAGATGTACATATTGGATCATGTCTCCTGCTTAAATTTTTTTTTAAAATGTCAAAACCATAAAAGGATTGTAGAGAGCAACAACCATCCAACCTTTCCAGGAACTGTAGGTGCAAAACTATCTGAAAGCATAGTAGATCGTGATGATACTGTACTACTGAATGTTTCCCATGCCTTACCCCCTTTCATACTCCAGAGAAACATCAATGCTTTAGGGGCCTCTAATATAGTTACAGGAGCTTCTATTGCACCTTGTAAGGGGAGGATGTCACTGTAGATTTGTGATGAATTTTACTTAAATATTTAGAGGTGTGAATGTGACCTTGGTGTTTTCCCAAATTCAAATACTTATGACAATTATGACTTTGCTCTGTGGCATGCTATTATGATTACAATATAATGGGCATGAATACTCCAAAATGTTTTATTTGTTGTGCTGGTCATGTGCCAATTTTTGTAAAGGCAATTTTTAATTTTTAATGAATGGACCATCACTCTTTGATGATCTTCCACTTGTTGACCTCTAACATGTCAATATTGTGTGTGACGCACCTAGCCTTTAATGTATATATTTATATTTCAGATCTCACAAACGTACTGCAGTTCCTTTGAAGCACAAAGAAAATACATCAAAAACTAGAATGTGAGAAAATCATGCATTTACATGGATAAGCAGCCACACTGCCCTGTGCATCTCTTAAACACCTTTTCCTCTTTCTAAAGGCAACTCTTTTCTGGTGCAAAGCGAGAGTATTACAAAGCAGTATTGGCTTCCCATTTTCAGGAGCTGATGTTTATTCTTGGGGCAAGTGGTTTTGTTGTCTCTCCATCCTGTATTCAAAAGCCTTCCCTGGCGTTCCCACAGGATGCAGGTTTAATGCATCCCCATATTAGTGTGACAGGCAGCTGTGAAAGTCGTTGGCAGTGACGAGCAGCACTTACTGCCCTTAGCGACTTTGTCGGTGTTCTGGGAAACGCATAGTGTGGAGACGAAAACCTCCGAGTGCAGCTGCAGCTTCCTGTCGTGTGAGTCCCGTCATTCCCACACTCGGCTTGCGCTGCCATTACTCACGGCCACATTAATCAGCCTCCCTCCTTTAAACACCACAGGCGCTAAGTCAGCCTCCTCGATGAGGACTGAGAATGTCTTCTGTCCAAGGTGTTCCTCTGCATCCCCCACAGCGCAATGTAAAAATATACCAAGCAGGGTCTGATGTGTGACGACACCTGATAGGTACCGGGAACCTAAAGAAAGATTAACAATGAAACCTGAGTTGTTCTTAATCTCTTTTTTCCTGGAACTCAACTCAGTGACTGATTTTGTTTTAAATATATATATATAGTATAACATTCCACGACCGTGTGAAAAGCAGGTTCTTCAATTCTGGCTTGTTCTCTGGAAATTCACTTCCAACTTTAATGTTTGTTATTTTTTCTGGGGTGATCAATGTATATCTGAAGACATCTTTTGGCTTTAACACAGACTAGGAATATTTTAGATTAAGTACTTTGCAGTTGATTTCCCAAAAGAAAATAGTGCTGTTTAAAGAAAATCAGATCTCTAAAAAAATAAATGAGCACATTTTAAGGTTTTGGGACTCCTGAAGGGTTGTCTGATTGATGGTACCAAGTGCTGACCACACAGACAACGCAGCAGAGGACAGCATATCAATCAATGTCTTTGTGGTCTTAGAATTATTAACTGGTGAAAACATACAGTCACAGTAATCCAAAAGAGCTAATTAGCACATCCAAGAAACACCTTAAGAAACCCCTTTTACTTAAATATGATACAGATTTTTTTCCAGCAGAATCCAGAACAAACATTTTTTAAAATCTCACTAGAAGTAAAATGTCAAGGAAGAATGTGTGTTTTCTTCTCTGGAGTTCTAGAACATTTCAAATAGGCTATTGTACTAGACGTACTCTTGTCCACAATGTGAATTGTGATTTCCCTGCTATTAAAAGTAGCCCTTGATTCAATAGGGTTAAGACTTGCAGTGTGAAATCCACATTTTTTTCTGGATGTAAACAAGGCAACCCAAGCAGTGGGGGTCTGAGATTTTTGGTTTAATTAATTCTGAGGTCTATAATGCCTACATGATGACCAATGCCCAAAGGACCTTTTGGCTAGATGGAACACTAGTGGCATTTTGTTGTGTTTCTTTAGATGCACAATCCATTTTCTCAGCAGAACTATATTCCTGTCCTCATGTGTTCTTGAGAGCTGTGCCCAGTTTTGGGGGTATTCTGGTTTTAGAAATTCGTCTATAAGAAACATTTTAAGAACCTCTTACTTGGTCATAAACCAATTTCATGTGTGTGTTTGCATTAAAGCACTGCTTTCAAGAACATTGTTTTAATCTTAAGGGACATTAAAACAAGTCCAGTTAGGTTCAGGATCTATTAAATTTTATTGTATAGGACCCACTCATTAAGAGCTATTGCACCTGGTTTTCCTTATGTTAATGGAGGTCTCCTTTAAGTCATACTGAGTACGACATTGATTTTTCAATTCGTTTACTGTCTGGAGATTATTAATGCACCAGCACGCACATTCACTGGATTTTGTACATCAATGCTCTTGGTAAAAAATTAACAGAGACCAGGTTCCAGATGCTTTAATCCACTTTAAGGTGCAAGAGCAGCAAGCAGAGCCTCATGTTGAAAAATAATTGAGCGAGTGTTGATGGACAACAGTTCTTTTCTGGGTTATAAAATATCTCATAATGCATTTCTTTATAATTTGTATAAAGAAAATGGCCACATTTTCTAAAATAAATTCTGAAGGTGCACATTTGCTACCTGTCCCAGATGTTCTGGTGCAGATATAATCATTTGAAATGGATTAACAAAGACAGAAAAGACGCGGGAAGACCCTGCAGAATCTTCAGAATAATGGCTTACTGACACGACACTGCTGGCCCTGAGTGGTTCTATGCGGTACCTATACATCTTAGATTCTGTTCAGCATTCTACATAGCTTCACCTGACTTGGAGACTGACCTTCTATTAAGAAGTAACCTCAGAATTCACATATGAGATGTTTAAAAAGAATAAAGTTGGCAGTACAAAGCAAAACAAATATTTCAATCAAATATAACAACAGTTGTTTTGGTCATCTTCCAATTATTTTTTTTACTTATGCTGTTAATGTTTTTGCCACTTTCTACCAGCAATCATATCTTCCTGTAATGGTAACTGATTGATAACAACAACAACTCAGCTGACCAAAAGGGGCTGTATTGTTTAGATGCTGAGAAGTGAGGTCTGTGTATCAGAGCAAATGGAATAAGACGAGAACACAAAGTCATTTCAGCTGATCGTCTGTTCTGAAGAAGGGGGTGTCTTATTTTAAAAAGCAGTTAAAGATGTGTATTTTCAAATACGTTTGGCCTTTTCCAGAAAGTTCTTTTCTTTTTGGTTAGTTTAGTTGTGACAAACTGCTAAAAAAAACTAACAATTTCAATTTCAGTGTTGATCATTGTCAAGCCTGTTTCTATGTTTTTTAAACAAAATCAAATAAAAATATGTTCAAACAGGAAACTTTTAAGAAGTCCAAATGAAGATGGTCAGTGACAGACTAGACTTCGTTCCATTTCGATTACCTTTAGCTTCAGGCTAACATTAGGAGCTCTGACTGGTACCTCAGAAACATATGGGACTTGAAGTGAACTGTCAGTCTAATAAATGGATATAACAGACATCAAAGGACATCCAAAACCTGGAAAGAAGGCTGTGCCCTCCTACTTTCATCTTTCTCGAAAACTGCATCCACAGGTTAAACAAATACAGCTTAATGATATTTACATACTGATTTCAACATCAGATGTCCTTCTCATTCATCGGACCATTTTAAAGGTGTTGGTTCAATTTCAAACTTAGCCATGATATTCCTTCCGTCCATTTTCTAACCACTTTATCCAATAAAGGGGTGGGGGGTAGTTGGAGCCTGTCCCAGCAAGCAGCAGGCACAAGGCAGGATACACCCTGGACACTAGTCCAGCTCAGGGCAGACACACACGTCAGAGCCCATTTTCCTTAAAGGCAATTAACTTGCCAGTTTATCTCTGGACTGTCTGAGGAAACCCACACAAACACAAGGAGAACACACAAACTCAGTGCAGTTAGCAAACCACAAATTGAACCAAGGGCCCCAGTGCTGCAAAGCAGCAGTGCTAAAAACTGCACCGTGACACCTAGCTACAATATTCCTGGAACTGAATTCTCTCCCATGATGTTAATGATTCTAGATGGATAAATACCAATGAGCAGCATCGGTCTTAACTTTTTTTGGTTTAGTTTTCTTAACCGCACCTTGATCAAGCAAGAGGCACCCAAATACTGTATAAACAGTTTATACTGTAGTAGTGTGCAATGCATCATTCACGTTCATGGATCATTTTAACACTTTACTGTTCAAAGGTATTATTACAAAATACACTGAGAACTGTTTTGAACTTGCACATTTTTAAATAATGAAGGCTTCATGTTTCATGTTTCTAAACCATCGCATATTTTTAAGCAGCTTTAGTGCTTTAGCTGACCAGTTATGATCAAAAGTACCATTAGACTGCTAGAAATTTAGAAAACAAATTTGTCTGTTTCACTTCATATACAACGACAGTATCTTTATTTCAGACCTCTATATCATTAGCTGCAGGTGACACCAATAACTAGCTGTAAATTAAATTATTATAATCTGTATGGAGACTCACAGACTAAACCTTTCAATGTATAGCTCTCCAACTAACAAATTCAAACTTTACTTCTGCAATACTGCATACAGAACTGTTTAATGTCTCCATACTCATATTTCATGTCAATTAATACTTTTGTGACAAAGGTGTTTTCACTAATTATGAATTGAAGCTTTTCATGAGAGTGGAAGCAGTTTTTCCCTTATCTGCATGTTTTTTTTTCTAGAATTCACTTACTTTAATGCCGCTTTTCTGACTGCAAGAGAAATGGATTACGAGAGAGTTTCCAGGCTGCCACAGCGATACCAAACCCTTGCTAAAGCAAAGGACTTTCGCTGAACTGGGGACAGAAAGTCTTGTACCTGGGATTTTTGTCCTTTTTGCCTGTAATGTAACATATATCTTCAAGTGTTCTGTTGTATGGGCAACTGAGATCACGTCAAACATAAGTACATTGAGGGTTCTTGTTCTTACACTGGACAAAACACTGCACAGGTCACAGTTGAACATCTGATAGCATGTGTGGGCTGTGAGACAAAGCCTGGCTCTTTTGTCTTGAAGCTGTTCATCTTGTTGTTCATTGTCTGCATTGAACTGTAAGTTTTAAAAGATTCTGCAACAATCAGGCATTTAGTCAAATTCATGATACACTAATATTAAAAAATAAATGCATATGCAAAATGATTTCTAATGTTACAAGGACGATGATTTTGTACTCATTCTTGGATTGGGCTTTTCTAAAAACAACGTTTTTGGGGGGGTCGTTATGTCTTTGGAAAATCACACCTTGTGGCTGATTAACATCCTATATGCACAAATATAACTCATTTTATAGCTTAGACACTAAAAATGCTTTAGACAGTTCATAACATATTAACTGTGATTAATATCAATCATTCTTACAGTCAGACATAAAGTGGATCTTGTAATGTCTGAAGTCACAACAGGAAGGCGTGTTTTATTCTCTTGAGAAGCCTGCAGCCCTTCAAGCTGTGTCACCTACAGTATGGATCATTTGCTACCAGACTAGTGTTTTTTACGATGCTTTACTTAAGACCGGGGAAATATTCAGAGCTGGGGACCTGATTCCCCATTCTCCTCACGACTGGGAGGTCTGAATGTTGCCAGGTCATCTGCAATGTAATTAAAAACTTTCACAGAGTGCTTCCTCATGTTGGAAACTGAATTTAAACATAAGGCTGAAAGGCTGCACAGTGTTTACACTGAGCACCCTGCAAAACGATTCAAGATAAATCTGATTTTTAATCTGCACTGTGGTTTTTGACATACACAGAAGAAACATATTAAATGAATTTAAACTGAAAGGCCCTGAGGGTTTTCCATTGGCATTTGAACTGATCTAAAGTCCGAATAGTCGTGTTGTCACACAGCTCTAATCTTCAACCTTAAAGTCTCTAAATATTGTTTTACACATCTGCTTGTGTTCAAATCAATTCTCACATGATGACCAAGACCGAGACAGGATTATTCATAACAGATGTTAATAGTACATTTGTGCTTATAAAGAAAATTATATGTTATAAAGCTAATTATATATATATACACACTTCAGGTAAAGCAGCTGTACAGTATTTCTATATGGTGAGTCTAACCAAAATATCGGCAAATTAGAACTTGCTTCATTATATTTGACGTGTAATCTAACCGTTTGTGTAGAAAATTAAATCGCGTTTGTGGGAAGCCTCTTTCTTAGAACTCCAGCACGAAAGTACTAAATGTTAATTTATACAACTGAAAGTCATTTCGAAGGTAAAAGCCGAAACTTCGTTTGATGTAGGTAATGGCAGCCCCACTGTACACGCATGAGGTCTTTGTGATGGTCTTTTTCAGTGTCGTTCTTCTTACCGTTTTAGAAAAAATATCTAAATCTAAATATCTAAATATGTGCAATTTGTAATGCAGTTACATATAGCGTTCTTCTGTTCGCCTCTTCTGCTCCTTAAGAGAAGCAGAACTTTTAATATGGATTTCTCCAATGGCCGTTTAAAATCTGGGTTAGCATAACCTTAGCAAGGTCTTCAACAAAGCAGTAACATGACCAATCCCTTACCCCTGTGATTCCAAATTAAGGAGAAACCATGCTGTTTCATATACTTAAGGTGGATGCTGCACGTTGGTGGTGGTGGTGAAGGGGAGTCCCCATTACCTGTAAAGCGCTTTGAGTGGAGTGTCCAGAAAAGCGCTATATAAATGTAAGCAATTACTAATTATTAAATGTCATGACTGTCAATCAACCGTAAAACACAGGACTTTTACGGACTCGACTCTGATTTTAAAGTTAACGATGTGCTTGAAGTTGTTTTTTTCCCTGTACCTGCTGCGTTGTTTTCTGTTTATTAAGCAAGCGAAATGAGAGAATGGAAATGGAACAAGAATCATCATAAATGTGAGGGTGTTGAAAAAATGGTTGACAGAAGCTGGCGACACAGAAGTCGCCAACCACTGCGGTACACAACATGCTTGTTACGAGTGATTTATCATTTGAAAGAAAGATGATAAATGGCTCGGTAACGCGAAAAGCACGCTGAATAGTTCTCACCTTCCCTCTTCCGCCCCCAGCAGCACCTGTGAACTACATTTACGCATCTTATTGAAAACGAGCACGCCTCTGTTCTCGGATAAAGCCTTTTTATTGGTTTCTCTTCAATGGCTGAAACCTTTCCCTCCGCCTCTTTCGCTGCTGCCCCTGCTCGTTACCTTGGAAGCGCAGGGAAACTGTTCACACGGAGGTTGTCCTGTGCAGGCAGCTGAGGTTTGCGGGGCTGTGCCGACCTGGAGTGCGCAGACACGGTGTCGAGGCTGTCTAGAGTGATCGGAGTGAAGGTGAATTTGATGTGAGCACACCACTGGGGAAGATGTCCCAGCAGCAGCGGGTTGTGCAGCTGTCAGCGGCGTCGCTCGCCCTGGTCCTGGGCCAGGACGGGGAGAGCTCCACAGGCGCAGGGGGCAAGTGCAGTGGCTCCAGCCCCAGCGGACAAGACATTTTCGCCGATTTTAAATCGCAGAATTTGCGGAGCTTTTGGAATAAGCGACTGGTCAAAGCCGTGGAGGAGATTGTTTTCCAGGGGTGGTTGGAGAATTTTGTGCTCCTGGTTCAGGGGAGCGCAAACAGTTTGGAAGTGCTGAGGGAAGCGTGGATGCGAAGGGCTCTGAGGTCGCCGAAGGGGTTTGCCATCCGAGCAGTGGGTAAGTCCGCCGTAAACCTCGTTTAGAACCGCATCCAGTCAATTCGTATCGGCTCGCTAACGAACCAGCATGTCACTTTTTAAAATGATTGAAACTGCTGTATGGGGGCAGGGCGCATAGCTCTTGAACTCTGGGTTCGACGCTGGCTTTCTGTGTGGAGTCTGCATGTTCCCCTTGTGTTTGCACGGTTTTTCACCGGGCGCTGAAATTTCCTGCCACAGTGAGAATGCTTTCTATGTTAGGTGGCGTCTCTAGACTGTCCCCCTCGCTCGTGTTCGTGTCCTGCGTCCTTCCAGCGTGTTTCCAGTGCATCCCGTGTTAAGCTCCGACACACCGTGATACTCTATTGGACTAACCTGACCTAAGCGGTTAACTAAGCTATGCGGCCATTCAAAACGCGTTGATGAAGCACTGCACTAACCTGAAAGGATGAAGATGCAAATATATATTTCAGCAATTAATTTATACTTTTGGTGGTGTGTGTGGGGTAAATTATTGTTCTGATGAGACGGCCTGTTTTGTTTTACTGCTTGAAGTCGAAACCTTTAGGAACTGTCCAAATATTTTAATAATTCCGCCGCAGAGATTCTAGAATTTCAAGTGAAAAAAAAAATCAGACGAAGTTTTGTTTGTATCTAAGTTATGTGGAGAGATCAGCACGATAACACCTGTCATAAATGTAGTGTAAACCTTTGATCAGACCTGTTTATTGTACAGTATTTGGGTCCGGTTGACATGCGCTGGAGTGTGTTACGCCCCAGTGCTTGTTTTGATAGATTAAGAGGTGTGATTTAACGTTTTGAAATAAAACCAACTCTTTAATTTGCTTGACCCCACAGTGCGACTGATTTCAAAACATTACACCACTGGAACCTCTAGTAGTAATTTGAAATATATACATGTAATAGATGTAATTTCTTTAAATAAACGCAAGCCTGTAACATTGAAAAGAATAACACATCATCTACGATTGACGTGTAATTTCTTTAAACCATAAACACGAGTTGGTTGAAGACACTTTCACGTGTATTTATTACTGATTTTAATGTTTTTTGTTTGACAGGTTTTATTTTCTTTTCCAAGCTTATCTATATCATTATATTATAAACGCATAAGAATCCATGACATTGGAATATCCGTGCTGAAAAGTGATGAAATAACCGTTGATATTAAGGTAAAAATAAATGCTGCTGAACTGGAGTCTTATGGAACGGAAGCAGATTAACGTCGAAAAGGAATTCTTTGTTAATAATTTGCACACTTTAAACCCCATATAGTGATAGAGCTAGTTTGCCGTGAAAACGCATCGCGTGTGTTTTCTGTATATTTCTTTTCACTGAATAGGGCCACACACCGGGATGGCTGCTTAAAGTTTCGAAAGTTACAACTAGATAAACTTCCTTTATATCCAAATAACCGCTCCCTTTGATCTTACGGGATAATTGCCTCAGAATTGAATTACGGTCATGAAAGGCACAGTAACCTAATGAGCGAGAGACACTGTAGCTTGTAGAATTCCTAACAGGATAGACGGTATTTATAGCCCCGGAAAAAAAAAATGCCTTTAAAGATATTACATCTTACACCTTAAAGCTGCAAAGGACACATTGTGTTTTATAAATTGGTAATAAGCATCCTTTATTTTGAAATGATCAGTTTTTTTTAAACCATTTTTTATGTGTGGAAAAGGAAGTGCCTGGATTCGTTTTTGTGCTTTTTACGAATTATAAATGAAGCAGTTAATTTGCCAGACCGGCTGGTTGAATTAAAGAAGTTTGTGGTAACCGCTAGTCTCCAGCATACTGTGTCTCTTTTGCCTGCTCATGCATGAACATTAAATATTTATACCGTCAGCTATTGGCAGACTGAAATTCAGTATTTAATTCAGAGATTAAAGGAGACGCTCCCACCATTCATTTTCAGTTGGATTCTGTTTTTCTATTGTCCTTACCCATTACTGCTTGCATTATAAGTAAGGCCACCTATGAAAATCCTCTACTAATGGACCCCCCCAAAAAGTGAGCATAAGCATACTTGTGCTTCCCCACAGATATGCAGTAGGTTGCATCCACAATCTCAAGTTCAACTGGCCTGAGAAGAGCTCGGAAGAGGATGGATGTTTCCACAGCAGCTCTTCCCATGACTAAAAAGCTATCAAGCCAGGCTCATTTGCTTTCTCTACAGCTTTGCAGCGCGAGCGGAAGCTGTCTTCCTTTAACTCTGAGTCTAAAAGAAACTCGCGAGGGGCTTGACAGGGGCATTGGTGTGCAGTGTTTCTATGGCCCTTTCAAAAAGAGGAAGGATGTTTCATTAAACACCGGCTGAGCAGTGAGCATTGGCCAGGCAGTAATGTAGACAATGTATTTACAAGGGTCCTTTTTTTTCTGGTGCTGCTGTTTGTGACATACAGAAAGGATGTCCCACATTAACTATATACCAGTGATGTGGAAATGTGTGTTCTTAAGATGGAAAGAGATAGTCATGGGTGGACTTAGACTGAGAGGATATGCGGTGTTGAAAACAGCGCTGACATCAGCACTGAGGAAAAATATTCCTTTCATGACATTGTTATTGTGCCCAACTCAGTAACACAACACTTCCTAAATCTTAACTACCACCACATGCCTGTCTTCCTACCTGAACCATGTGGAGTGTACTGGGATTAATCCAGCGGTTGGCACTCACATCTTCCTGGATGTCCTCAAACTACAGTGAACTGGTTGTTAAAATGATAAAATTAGGCTAAGAACAGGCACCTGGGCAGCACAGGCTTACTGGAGACATCAGACAGGCCCAGGAGTGAAGTGAGCTTTGGTGAAAGAGATTCTGTTTAAAGGATGAGTCGTGATACTTTTCTGCTACAATGGTGGCGGGACTTTGAGGGGCAGCTCAGGGAATTAGTTGAAAGATGGTTCATACACTTTAAATGTGAACCTCATTATTCACAACTGGAAATTTTAAAGTCTGTAAGATTTCCACCTTTCTATGATCTGAAACAAACTACAGTTATGCTTCAGTGTTAACATAACACACTGGATTGCTGCCTGTCCAGTAAAAAGCTAACAAAACGAGGAGGAAAGGGACGGACTATCTGGCTGTCTAAGTCTTTTGGGAGGAAATGTCTCCTTGTTTTTTAATTGTAGTATGTTGATGTGATTAAATACATCACAGCAGACATGGACAAAAGCACTCTTAAGCTGTCCAAAATATCAAGCTTGTTAATGGCCAATGAGTATCGTGTAGCCTAATAGTCAAAATATGGTTTGAACTGAAAATATTTTTTATTAAAAAGACAAATGCTCAGAGTTGTCTCTACTTCTGTGAGTGATTGAATTGCACTTTGTGATTCTTCATTATATTGTAAAGTGTTGTACAAACATATGTTTCCTTTTTTAAGAGTCTCTGTAAGGACCAGATTTAGCCCTACAGGAAACTACACTGCGTATGAGACTTTTAAGCTTCTTTGGGGCAATAAAACTCACCTTACAAGCCTTGTCATTTGTTTTTGAAAATGCTCCATTTTAATTTAACTGTGATGATGGCAAATTAGGCTGGTATTTATAACAGGAGATACTTGTTAACACAGAGAGTGTTTTTTTACTTGTTATGTACTGTATTTTGAGCCTTATCATTTGCATTATGTTTAAAAACCATATAAGGGAAGTAACATCCAAAACCTTACATTTACTGTCTTGTGACACCACCAGAGGTTTTTGAAGTGTTTGTTTTGACACTCACCCCAGTAGCAGAAAAGTTGTTGTTATATAATGGACTCGGAGATTGTAAAGATTATTTCCTTCTGGTGATGTATTTTAAGAAGTGACACATCACAAAATGTAAATGCACTATTGACTACACTTGTCTGGCAAATGTACTAAAATACAGACAGCAACTCCTCCATCAGGAGCAGACCATCACTGCATACCTTCATGATTTGCTTAGACAAAAGTGAGATAGGTTTCAATTAACATAGCAGGAATGATTGACTGTGTGAGAAACAAGTTGTCAGCTGATGGTACAAACAGCACATCTCCTTTAAGGTGAGAAGAAACAAGAATGATGTGGGGGGATTAGATTCCACCACTTAACGGTCTTGAGAAAGGCTTCCCAAGAGCCTGTTTTCTCTTTTTTACCAGTTTCTGATACAGCATATCTTCTAATGTAAATGGTTTACTATGTTCTTGGGGTGCATTGTCATTTGCACATTTTATGTGGCGTCGAAGAAGCTTCTCTACTGTTTCACAGTGGGGGACGTGAGTTAATTCAGACTGGGTGGTGTATACTGTATATCTGTCGGAATGACTGTTTTCCACCTTGGCTGTTAAAATTGAGTTGTGTGGTGTGCTTCTGCCAATTTTAACTTTCCAAATCTTTCACTTGGTGCCATCTGTTTACCATACACAAGCTGTTTAATAAGGCACGGGGGTACCTGCTGGGTGGTCATTTCCTCCTGCTTGCGCAAACAGAAGGTTAATCCTTGCTTGGGGTCGTAGGTTCAAAGTTAAGATGTCGTTTTCAAAGCCATTCTGTTATAAACATGGCTGCTGTGGAAGGTATAATTCCCCCATAAGTAGTGTGCTCAAAAAAGTGTCAGAAAATGTGTACCCGTCTTATTTAACTTGTTTCGTTTTAATAACAGACTCTTCTTCTGTTCTTCTCTGGTAATCTTGTACAGCTGTGAATAACTGATTGAAAGCTCTGCACCTTTGAAGGTCGATATAAAAAGACAGTTGTTACCAGACAGTTGCTTTGGGTTCTTTGCACCTTCATTTGTGCCTTTTATATGCATATCTTGCAATTGCAGTTGCATAGCTGTTTGCAGTTGGAGATTAGCATGTGCTCTACTTCGAATCTGAATGCCACAAGGCTTAAATACATTTCAGAACTGTGCCACACTGTTGAAAATAGCCTACATTTTTTTTTTCATCAACGGCTCTTAAGAGTCATAGAAAAATTGCAGCTCAGGACAATGTTTTTTTTTGTTTTTACTTGGATAAATTAATCACCCCACTTATTCTGGTCAGTACGTTGTAGGATTTTTTAAAAGAGAAATAAAGAAGCATAAAGTAAAATTAGCAGGAAGTGTCTGCGAGTTATAATAAATGACACGGGACCTGACATTTCTTTGCCCAGGAGCTTTGTGGTCAGCATGTTTTTTTCAATCAGATCCTTCCATTTGTGGAGGGGGGGCACATTGTTTTCTAGGACTGAAAGACTGAAATGTGGATTCAGTTTAGCTCTCCAGACAGGGTGGTTTTCTCCTTGCTTGTCATGCTCCTGAGCATTTGGCACGTGGTGTTTTCTTTTATCCGGCCTGGGTCAGGCTCGGTGTCAGGCCTGCCATTTGGTCCTGCTGTTTGTCAGGCAGGAGCAGCACTGTGGCAGGAGCGCATGAACCTAATGAGGGTGACGGCACAGCTGGAGATGCTGCTCGCTCCTGGGTTTCCTGGCCAGACAACACGACCGCAAGCTTTCATCTCTCCCCAGACCTGCGCCCACTGTAACACGCAAGAACATGAGCATCCATTATGATTACGGTTTGCAGCTTTCATTGCAAGTGAATATCTACGTTGTGTCTCTAATCAGAGAGTGTTTTCTGCTTTATATGTTATGAAAATGTATTTGCACTCAGTGTTGTGAGTAGTATAGATGCATTAGTCCTGGCTGTATTTAATCATCCAGATTTAAAATAACATGGATAGTTTTACTGACATCCACAGCTCCATGCTGTTGTTTAACACTTGGTAGTGCTGTTTTTCAGTCAAATGTCTGCACTCCAAATGAGCAGTAAATCGTGAACCAGAGGGCGCAAGTAGGAAAGGTGTGGAAGTGCATTTAAAACTGAGAACAGAAAGAGTTGTGGGTTACAAGTTACCCAGCCACATTGTTGAAGCCAATGCCCTGCTTTCTATCAAGACGCAGCTGGATGAGATTCTTGGATCAATTATCAACTAACTGCCAAATGGAATAGACTTCTGCTCTTATTTGTAACTATTCTTACGTTCTTAATTGTTTTGCATTATTAGACCTTTGGAAAGCAAGGCACAATTAAAATTTAATGCTACGGTTAACAATCAGTTTAGCTGATGACTAACCCATTTCCCAATATCCCCTCTTCACCTAATTAAGCAGATGAGCAAATGAACTCAAAGGGTGCCTGTTGTACAAAGCAGTGACTGCTTTTTCCTGTACATTGGAGACGGAGTCACCTACTTCCTGGCATTACTCTTCACATTGACCTTTAACTGCTTTGGCATTTAATTCTTTATCATTTAAATTGATTTCCGTTAACAGGAGCTCGACTCGAAGACCCGAAATGATTTTCTAAAGGAAGCCCTCCTTCATTGTTGTGTGGTGCTCAGTGGATTTTTCAAAACAACAGAAAGACACGAGACCTCAAAAGTCATTTATTCACACATTTATAGCATGTGTTGGAGAGGCAGAAAGTCTGCTTAATCAAGTGAGAGAAATAATTCAAATCAATCTAAAGTGTAAAATTAATTCACCCAAACTATATGTAAGGCAAGTGAATATTGTAGGTTTGGGTAACTCATTTAATTGATCTACATTAAGAAAAATGATTAAAAACACCGTGAAACTCTGCCCTTAGTTTCTAAACTATTAGAAATGGACATGTCAGCTAAACCTAAAATATTTGCAAGGTGAAATGATGTTGTTCCTGCTGCTACGGCAGCCTGTACATGCTGAAGAATAGCTAGAATTTACAGCTGGTAATTGTCTAGACGCAGGTGAAGATCACAACCTGCCAGGGGCAATTAGTTATACGCATCATAATGGTTACCTCTGCAGTGGTTTTGTATGTGGTGCCAGGACCGAAAGTAAAGACCCTAAATGTAAAAGAGTCTGATGGCATCAGTGCTGACAACAGCAGCTTAATCTGAATAATAAAGGGCCATTACAGTAAGAGTCTTGGAAAGAAAAGCGGATTGCAGGGAATTGCTGTCTCTTAAACATGTCAACACATTGTGTACCAGAAATGTCTGAAAATGTCCTTTATTATCCAAAAGCTCCCACAAATTACACAACTTGTATGGAATACACTGCCAGCGAAATCCAAAGATCCGTTCAGCATTTGCTTCTGCATTATTTAATAACTCCAGACCTTTTCCAGATGTTCAATCATTTATGCAGCAGCCTCTAGTAATTGGGTATCCTTTGTCATTGCAGACAGCAATTACCACTATTGTGCCTTAAAAAACAAAACAGAGGGGCAATATTGTCACGCTGGTTCTAATTTCAGGGGTATGTGCTGGTCTCGACTGACAATAAAAAGTGACATGAAAATAAACTGCATGCACTTATGTGATACTGTCCTATTAAAGTTTATACTCCAATGGAATGGGAAGATTAACTTAACAAAGGAACATTCTGAATGAGGCAGCAGGTAAATGTGTTTTTCTAAGCATTTAATAGCTTTCAAATCAAGCAGCTTGGCTAACTCCAGATATAGTATGGCAGTTTTATGCTTTCAGAAACTGAGAATGGATTTTGCACTGAAGAAAATAAATAAAACCACATAATGCCAGTTTCCTATCCAAAGCCCTGCTCATTCCTCAGCTCTGTGTTTATACAGCACTCATAGGAGAGGGCATCCTTTCAGGACTGCAGGCTACTACTTCCAGATGTCTTCTCCTCACTTAGTGGTTTGATGTGCTGCCGTGCAGTCCTGCGGCTGACGGCGCACACATGCTGTCTCGTGTTGGGAGGACGATATAAGAAGCAGACCAGTGGACAGAGGTCACTGGTATTCCGGGGGGGTCATCTCGGGCAGTTTCTTATGAAAACAGAAGAGGACCAGGTGTGCTACGTCTGGGCTTACAACACCCAGTTGGAGCCTTCTGCATGAAGTCATGTTTTCATAGGCCCTGCCGGACATTTCTATACTTACAAATGTTGTATTTTAATTGTAGTTAATCAAACTCTGATTTAAATTAAATGATTTAATGAGGAAACTAGTATTCCTTACTATCATTTGGAAGGTTGTATAGGTTTTTTTTATCTTAACTTAATCCCAAACTCAGCTGGCTCTGTGAAGACATCACCCCAATTCTGACACATCTTCACTGGCTCTCCATTAACTGACACTTTTAGTCCCCCCACCCCATTACACAGCACATTTAGTTCACAATTTTTATTTTAACATTTAAAGCCCTACACACCGTTTCCCTACATCAGCGAGCTGGAAATTGTTTCTATTTTTTGGGGTGTTTTTGTTTTTACCCTGTAGAGTGCCCCAAACACTGTTGGTGTACATGGACACTGAAATGAATCCTTGTATCCATGTTAACATGATACTGTTGGAAAGGTGACCTTCGGTATCGAAGTCTACAGATTCCCCTTGTGGTGTGCAGCACTGCCCATGATCTAGAGATCGTTTCTAGGAAAGCAAAATTATTTAAATCAATCGATTTATTAGATTTATTTTGTCAGTAATCCTTTTTGATGTTAATCTGATTGATTTTAGAAGCGTTAATATGAATTTAGCAGAGGTTTGGACTTGCGATTTCATGGTTTCAAGAGTTTTGCTTTTAAAGAAAAGAGTCTTACAGGTAATCTAAGATGGATCCAGTTTCCATTAAATGCTGTAAGAATGTTTTAGAAAGTAACTGAACACCCATAGATTTTGGGGGTAGGCAGCTGCTGTATCTCTTAGGCTTTTTCCATTGTTTTTTTAAATACTTTAACCTTTTACTACTATTTTTCTTAAAGGTTAAATAGTCCTGTCAAGAGAAGACAAGCCAGTTGAATGACTGAGTGAATCTTGTTCCTGTTTACTTCCTTCATTTTAAGGGCTGTGAGTTATTGTTTTTTCTATGGAACCACGTGTGCCTTCCTGTTCTACTGATTTGGATTTTTAAATTTGATTTAACCATGTGACTGAAAATCTTTTTTCCTGACCTGAAAAAACTCATCTTCCTTCAGAAAATCACAAGTACTTTTGTAGGATCACTTCACATGACAAGTGCGAATATGTAGTAAAATATTCACATTTCAGTTTAAGCTATTTTTTTCATTTAAATATAATTGCATTTATGGGTAAAGCCATGAAACCTTTACTGTAGAAACTACTTTGGCATATTGAGAAATCGGAGTATTTGCTTACTGTGCCCAAAGTTGAGTAACAAGGCCATTGAGATCCTGCACAAATCCAGGGGTTGCTTTACATTGTGATTTCAAAATGAAAATGTAATGAAGTCAGTCAGACGCAGTTCAAACTGGGTAAGAGGAAATTAGTTTCATATGTCTTAGATTACAGCTACAGACACTGATTAGTACTGTAAAAGAGGTACAAGCATCAGGGCAGAGGGAAAGGCATCCAACAGCATATAAACACCTCTCAATTTTAGGTGCATCTTCAAATACTATTAATACAATACAAATAATAATAATCTAATGGTCTCAGAACATTTCTTAAATGACTAAACAATTAAAACTGCGATTAATGGAAAGCTTAAAATGTCACTGATACCTCACGTTGCTTTTCTCCAGTGTTATTTTAGAATACAGGTATGCTGTAGTACTTCAGCACCACTGCGGCTGAAGCATTAAACCTGTTGCTCTGGTTGCAAATGGTATCATTGTGAGAAGGATGACTTTCGTTTTACTGTTGATGCCGAAAGATTTGTCTTTTTACTTCTTTTTTGAATCAACACACAGAGAATGTATTCATTGCTGCTTTGTTCCCAAAGCTTAGAACCCATGTAATAAAAGATCTTACTGGCAAAATTATAGAAACAATAGTGAGTGCGAATAGAAAATAATGCTCATAAACAATATCATATAAAGAGAAATCTATATATAATCTATAATAAGATTTAGAACAGGAAAGTCTTTTAACTAACTTACTAGAAATCTTCAAGCAACCCACAGTGATAGTGGGTTGACAGCATTGAAGCCTGTGACATGATATATTTAGATTTCCAGGAAGCTTTTGATAAGTTCTACGTCCACATCGAGACAATGTGGGAAGCAATAAAAAAACATGGGGGATTTAAATCAATTTATACTGAAACCTTCTAATGTGGTAGAAAAAACATCATTTAGAATATAATGCACAGTGTTGGTTACCATACCATTATAAAGGATATAATAGACTTGGACAGAATTCAAAGAGGGGTAAAGGGAAAGATTCCTGGTCTCTGGGGATTGTCAAATACATGTCAAAAGAGTTAATTCTCTGCAGTTTAGAACAAAGCAGATTGAGAGGAGATTTGATCCAAGTACGTGAAATCCTTAGGGATATAGCGAGGGTCAGCCCAAGAGATTTCTCTAGACTCGGTAGTGAAACAAGGACAAGAGAGTCATCACTGAAAGGGATTTCATTTCGGACAGAGGGTAGGAAATGCTTCTTTAAACAAAGAGGTGTGGGCTGTGGGTATCTTCCCAGCCAGGAGCTTGAGGCCCCAACTCTTGAAACTTAGGAAAAAGTGAGCACAGTTTCAATTTACTCAACCACTAAACAGCCTTATACATAAGATAGTACTCACCTTTTTTAAGCTCTTAAAAAAGCTACAGGAAGGTTAGGAATATTCTGTTTTCCTAAACTAAAAAATTAGTTTGACAATTAGAACAAAATGTTTTTTTAATTGTAATGTACTGTCTTTTTATATCTGAGATCTTTACCAACACCCACTAACACTATACATTCACTTACATGTAGTTTAAAAACATCAGCAGAGCAGTCATTTGAAATTTAATAGCCCTTTCATTCATCTCCCTCTCTTTGAGTCTTCCTGTAGTAGCAGATAAGTAAAACCGGTTGATATAATCTACTGCATTTTTTTCTTTCATTTTTCATACAAACTGCTTTCTTGCTCTGTGATCTACAGTACAATTTGTATTGCCTTCTCTGTTATGTCCCATTCCTTGATAGCTAATCGTATGTGTATGTTCTGAAAAGCAGTGTGTGGCGGAGGCAGTAGTGTGGTATATTGATATGGAGCTGTGGTTTAATGACAGGAAGGCTGTGGGTGCAAATCCAAGGAGGAATGCTGCTGTTCTCTTCTTGAGCGAGATGCTTCATTCAGATTTAGATTGCTTCAGTAAGATCTTCCTGGCACATTTATGTAAACAATAACTAGAGCTAAGAGACCTCTACCAAAGATTTAGAACAGGAAAGGCTTTTAATTTATGTACTAGTAATCTTCGAGCAACCCAGTAAAGAAGCACGTGACTTCTTCTTTCGGATTCAGATTGCTCTGATGGCCAGCTGTGAAAATATGTGCAAACGTTATCTTTTAGATAAATGAGAAACAAAAGAAATGAGTGATTGATAGAGACAGTAGTTTGCCTCTAAGCTGTTGTGAGACTGATATTTTAATCTCCCCACGGTTTGTCTGGAGCAGCTATGCTGGTTAATGTCACCGAGGAGGCCTGACTTGACCTGTGTGACCTGTTGGGTAAAGGTCCTATCACAGTGCAGGACATGTCTTAACCCGACATCACTCTTTCAAACACGGTCATATTACTGGCCAGCTGTAGTCAGCAGCTACCAGGGGCCAGTACGGATCTGACTAGGAAAAAGGAGGACTAAGGCTCGCTGAGAAATTCTCCGCTCACAGAGCAGGAGCAAACCCTGGCTGGGCATGTTCAAATACAAGAGAAGTGCGTTGTGTGCTCTGGCCTTGCAGTGTGACAAAAGATGAACGTCTCGGCGTGTATTTTAGTCTTCCTCTGTCCTGGGCTGGGGTGGGAACTGCAGTAGAGAGCTGTGTTGAACACTAGTTAGCTGATTCAAAATGGTGGGTGTAAAACTGGGTTAAATCAGTGGTGACTGATTAAACGTGAGAAAAAACTAATGCGAGCAAAACCATGCGGAGTCCTGAGGAAAACGTGAGAGGTTGTACTCCACTCGGCAATGGGATAATTAGGAAAGCAACCTGAAACACAATCAAAACAAGACTGAGATGGTAGAAAACTGAACCATGCACTGGGGCGCAGAATAGTTTTATTATTTCAGCATTTTACTACACTCTTTGAATGCATTTTATGCAGATGTTGCAGTTAGGCATAATCTTAATGGCAATGAAAGCAAGCTGCAGAGATTCCCATTGGGATATTATCACTCGTGTGGGGAAAGGTAATACAGAGAAATACTGTGCTGCATTTCCAAATGCTGGGAGAAGAGTGAATTCTCAAGATGCACATCTTACTCCTATTTTTGTGTTGCAGATAAGACCTTAGTCAAAACATCATCAGGATTCTTTCGTTTCCTCCCATCTTATATTTGATCTTAGACTGTAAACATAACAATCCTTAAAATATTTAAACATCCTTTTTGAGGAAGGGGCAGGCTAATCAGGCTGTTGAAAGCTAGAGTAATTGTTAAGTAATGAGAAGGTGTGCAAATTTATTCTGGTAGCCCCTGTCAGATATCACCACTGATGCTGACCTGCTTTGAAATAAGCTGCTGAGCTGTTAAGATGTATTAACCTTTAATTACATACCACACAGTATTATTACATTATAATCTCAGTATCCCAAACAAGTGGTTCTTTACGCTGTAATGATGTTCTCAGTGATTGTGTAGAAAATGTTGTGTTCTTGATAGCCAATGGTTAGGGCTGCACCTGGAACAGATTCTTCCATTCATTCACAAACTCATTCAATATTTAGTGACTGCATGGCCTAAGTTTCCATTCGTGGATGTCACACATGATACTAATTTCAGAATAAGGGTATCGGCACTTTTTATATGCAGATCATTCATGTTTAATCGAAATCTGCTGATGTTCATGTTTCTTAGACAGGATTACAGTAATTACAGCCTAGTCTTTTATGCATTATTGCATGTTTCATGATTCTGAATAATCAAGTGGTGCCTTTCAAATGTTGATTCTAACGTAGTCTTAAATGGCAGAAAACGTTTGCCTAAAATTACATTAGGCAAAACAGAAAAATGTTTTCCCTAATGTGATTTTACTTTTGCCATATTGTGTTGGACTTACTCAAAGTGATTATTCAAAGTCTACAGCCTGTAATGTAAAGTTTTTGAAATTTAAAATTTGGACTCTTGGTTTCAGTTACCATTTTGAGACCACAGTTTCCTTTACTTCTGTATCAAAAGGCATACACAACAACAGTTACTAGCATACATATTTTTTCTATTTTTACAGTTTGTTTCTTTCTGGAACCCTTATTGAGTGAGAAACTGTTTGATTTTCAGATTTCACAGTATATTAAATGAGAAAAAATTTTCACAACTGGGATTGCCCAGAGCGTGTTATTCAGATTTTATATCTGTAAAAACTATGAAACAGCTTTTGGCCACACTGTGCACTGTATGATTCTGGGAGAACAGGTAATACTTCTATTGCTGTGAAGAAAACGACGTGATATCCAAACGTGGAGAGGGAGGCTAGTAAACAATTTTGCGGTTTGTTTGTGCATTTGTGATTGTAAGTGGGTGTTCAGGTTGTAATGAGTCCTTCTAGTTACTACTGCACGAAGCAATAAAAATTCAAAGACTGCGACAGATAAATGGGTTTCCCTGACCCCACCGTCCCTCAGGCCTAATGTAACATCACCGTTCCCTCTGTCTTGCTAAACTCTAACCCTCTGCTGTAGAATCTGTTCAGCTCCTTGAAGTCCGGGACAGGAGACTTCAATTCTGACTGAGAGGTTGTGTTGACCAAAGTGTAGCTTTTGCTGGGTTTATGGCTAAATTTATTGCACTGCCAACATCTGTCTCTTCTCTTCATCAGCCCTGAGAGTTTTGCCCCATAAAACGTTTTACACATGACTGTCAGTGGAGAGAAAAAAAGTTAGAAGAATGCTAATGACAACTGTCCAGTTAACCCAGTTAGTCATCCCTTATAAATGGGGAGCCTCACTGACAAGCATTGAATGCTTATGTGCAGTATAAGGTTACAGTCAGTAATATAGGTTATAAACCAGGACTTGTCTGGTACAGACATTTTTTACTTTACATTGCAAGTCTAATATATTAATAAATCCAGTTACACTTAAGATAAGCAGTCGTATTCATGCAATATCCATTCCTTGCTGGGTGTGGTCCTTCCTTAGACTTGCAGGGTATTTTACAGTGGGATCCTCTCTTTCAGGTCAGCTATAATTTAAATGAGAGCCCATCAGTAAAGAGCCATAATTCTGTCTGCTAGTTTAAACTGCATGGTAATCAGCTGAGCCATGGGACAGAAAAAGGGGGTAAATACCAGCCACTCTACTAACCAGTACAAGGAAGTAGAAGCACATATGATTAGTGAGTCTGCCCGTCATGAAGAGAGAGGATTTGCTGGAACACTAGATGTTGGTCGTGAGTGGTTTGACCTGGGGTTCCCAGTCCTGGTCTGGGGAGCCACACACTTGCTGTTTTTTACATTTTAATTGAATCAACAAGATTGCTTGGTTAGAACCTTTTCAAGTCTATTTTTTTATTTAAAGGTTGAAGTCTTTAAGTTACTTAAGAAATGCAATAGTAAAAAGGCAAACTGTTACTGTTTATGGACTGAAGTTAACAATTTAAGAGTGAAAATTAAACCTATTATTAAGTCTATTAGGGATTCAATTATCCCTCAGGACCAGGATTAGGAACCTGTAGTTTAACAGAAAGTGCTTGTAAAATCTACGCTGTTGTAGATTTTATTTCTAAGACATAAGAAATGTGACAAAGCAAATGTTTCGGAAGCCTTCTCTAGCAAGTGTCATGGATTGTAGGCAAACCTGTCACATAATTTAATATATCATATATAGAAAGAGAGGAAAAATAAGATTATATTGTTGGACAGTACAACGCAACATTACTTCAGTTGTTTTTAAGTACCTGCGCTTGTACTCCACTGTAAAGTAGGGTTCCTTAAATTTCTTAAAACATATAAGAATATTAAGAATGTCCAGAATTCTGGTCGTGTTTTTGCTTCTGACAGAGAAAGAGCAGCCTGACGCTGACAGTTCAGGGTCCTGCAATCACCGGTTTCCAGGTGTGGGTTCAGCATTGCTTTTCAATGCAGGCAGAAAGCTGTGTCAGGCAAAGGTGTTCACTTGTTTATATCAAATTCCCCAAAATTCCTTAATCCCTAAAAGTCTTTGTCACAGACCTTTCCTATCAGAAAATACTGAAGGATTTACAAGTCTCAAGCAGCAGTGGGGAGTAGTAGACAGGGCTTTGGTCTCCTTCATCCAGTGTAATAAGTGATATGGTAACATTACAGTGTTGCATGTGACTTGTGACATATTCCGTGTCTCTGGGAGGCACACATTTTTCAGTGGGGAACAAACTCTGTGAGTGATAGAGAGAAGAACATTCTCAGCAGGCTGGATGCAAGGACAGGATCTGGAGTTCAGTTTGAATGTGCCCCCTTTTTTACCCAAAAGAGCAGACCAGAAACAAAGGCACTCAGTCTTCATTGCTTGGAGGCTAGGGGGAGATACCTGAACAGCCCATCTAAAACTCTGCCCCTTTGACCTGAAAATTTAGAGAATAAGGATTAAGGAAAAAACTGTTTTATTCCTGTTGGTATTTTGAGCACCAGCCCTCTTGCAGGTATTTTTAAGAGACAATCCCAGAAAGGCCACTGCAGCAGTGAGTTTGTAGAAGACAAAGGTGATTTAACCCAATATAGGTCTTGTTTTTTTAAGTTATTTCCACACTTGAATTTGCATTTCATTATATTTAGACAAGGAATAGTATAAAGTCATTAAACCTGCCTAAGGACCAGAGCAAGCGTCTGAGCTGCGTCTCGGTTCCACGTCGTTGAGAAGAGATTGTAATACGGCAGGAAATGGGAGGGTGAGGGAGAAAGCAGTGAGGTCTGTGCATAACAATGTGAAACAGGCACTGCAGAGTTAAGCCCTCTGTTCTGGAATGCGGAGTCGATGCGGTGTATTCAGCACGGCTTCGATGTCAGACTTTCCCACAGTGTCTCTCAATGATGAGCCCCAGCAAGGTGATCTCAGCTTTCACATCCCCAGATAATGTCTTTGTCTGAGTAGCAAACCTGAACCGTGTCAGGCCTCCAAAGTGCAAACTGTTTAAAAAAAAAAAAGCATGAAAGCCTTAGGACTACTGCTTTTATAAAGCAGCAAATACTGAGCGCTAGCAGGATGTGTGTTGTAGACAATGTACATTGATTACTCTTGATATCTTTTCTCTTCTTTGCTCTTCACAGTTTGGTTTTCTTTCATTTAGATTGTTTTTATTTAGAGTGTGGAGGGTTTTTTTTAAATCTGCTTGTTTGTAGAGTTGTGCACACCTTAGTCCACCCATCCCATTTTTTAAAGTGAATTTCCTCTCCTTTAAATGCCCTGTAATTTTTAAATGAAAAAGGGGGGGATAACCATATCTATGCACAAAACCTTGCACCTGCAAGTGGGATTATAGCCAGGTCACAGGTTTAAGAACCTGAACACTGCTTAGTATAGTAGTATCTGTAGAAGCCCTGAAGCCAAAATCTAATCAAACATTCAGTTTCCATTTTTCTGGGATTAACTTTTTCAGGTTTATAGTGGTGGACGTAACATTTTAAAGTGCAACTGAATACAAACATATAGTACAGCCCAGTAGTTATGAGGAGCTTTCATGAAGCTAACAAATCGCACGCAGTATACAGTCCTTAATTGAAAAATACAGTGCTAAGAATGTCTGATTAGTAGGGACTTCAGGAGCTGCAAGCAGACAGAACAGATGTGCCTTTGGTTTAGATAACCACTGCCATAACTCTTGTTATTGACCTTGACTTTCATATTTTTGTTATGATATAGCTGAATGAGTGTCTACTAGTTGTAGATACTAGTTGTAGATTAGATAGGAAAGATATATTTGTAATAGAAACACTGTTTCTAAATGACAGATGCCTTGCCACATTTTCTTATAACGGTTACTGTAACCAGTAACATTTTTCCAAGCTAGTACTTTGGGTTTTCAGGTCAGAAGGGTAGACTCTGTGACCAGTAATTCAATCCAGTCTCTTAATTAAATTCATGTGATTGTAATGTGATGCCAGTTCATACAGATGTGTAGATAGGTGACATTATTCTGCTTTTGCAAAATAGCTTTGCTTGTGCCTGCTTCATCTATCTTTCATGCAAATATCACCCAAATTCAAGATGCATGATTTTAATAAAAGCAAGCTGTTAGTAGTCAATGCTCAAGTGAAGAATTAACGTCTCTGGAAAGTTATACTAAATCTTTTTGCCAGAAGTAATGGAATGATAACTTGGGAAGATCTTGGGTAACATGAATTCCATTGGAGGTCCAAGTGAGATTTTCCAAATATTTTAATGTATTCAATCAATGTTGTTGAAGTAAATATTCTTTTACTTCAAAGATTTTGAAAGACTACAATTTCTACTCAATTCCTTAACACCACAGGTTTTGGAAAAGAGACCAATGTAAAACTCCAAGGTGTGATCTCCTCAGTCCTGGGCAGTTCTAGGGTGTTTACTTGCAGCCTGTAGGACTGAGTAAACAAAGCCTTGATCTCTTTAATGGACATGGAAAAAGCTGTTTACATACAAAGAAAAATGTGTGCATAACTGGAAAATTTAAATATAAAATGTTCTCACTTTTTGTTTTAGCCATCTCTTTTTGTAAAGACAAATTGCTATAACACTTTGCATTAAGACCCTTATTGAATTCCTCTTTTACACTTTCAAGCACTAATCCTTTAAAAGCCCAGTTTTACCCTCCTAAGCACCTGATAACAACTTTTGTGAATTGTCTGACACTTTCTAATCTGTCAACTGCAGCTACTATCTTTGCTAATTCCTGTTGAGCATTACCTGTAATCCTAGAGTGAGAGGAGTGTGTGGATATAAACTCATAAAAGATGGTGTTAACTATGGGATTGAAGGGTACTTGTCACCTGAAAGTGATCACAATACATGTACTAGACATTGTTGGGTAATACTATAAAATACATCTGCAGTAAGTGGGTGGTCTTTGTTTTAGATTTTAGTTTGTAAAACACTTGTGGTTTCTTACAGAACCATATATTCTGTTTTGAAACAGAATATATATTTTTGGGGACAGGTGGGACAGTATATTTTCAATAGCTGAATACTTTTTACCAGGCCCCTTATCTTGCTTGTTTTTTTGTGCCTTTCATTAAATAACATCTTGCCATATTCTGTCCTACCTGAAAAAATGTCACACAATTTGGGTAGGTTGAAAGAAGTCTCTTGGGGCATCAAGTAGTGCGTCTTTTCTAATCTCCACCTGAGCCTGCTCTGGGCCTTGTCCCTTATCAAACCACACAGTAAGACTTCTCTCTGTAAGAAGTGAGCAAGACCCACCAAAACACCACAGAATCTTAACTTGAGACTTACCTGTTTTGCATCCCTGAAACATATAAATATTGAAATGGACATTCCAAAACAGGATGTAGCTTATAAAAAGAGAAATCTGAAGTTGTAAATAAAAGTCAAAAAGAAGGATATAAAGTTACCAAGGATGCAAAGTTTGTTGCTGAGTCCAGTGTCACTGCCATGTTATCATTCCTCTGCTGTTGCCATTATGTTTTTCCCCTTTGGCCTTAGAATGGGATCTCTGCCCTGCTTTTGGAATACTACTGTGTTACCATGACGCCAGCTGGGTATCTGTGTCGCCTGTGACAAAAGCCAGTATGGCCATTGTTCTGTGCTCTAGTTACAGTGTACAAGGCCTTCTGCTTCTGAAGTCCCGCCTGCTGATGCTTAAGGGGGCTGAATGTAATGACAATTTTGTTAGAAAATGGAGGCCCCTACAAATGCTCAGAGCCATAAAAGGGACATCACAAGACTTGCAAATTCCCATTTATCCAGAATGTTAAAATAAGTCAAGACTCGTAATAATTAAAGTTCTGTCCTTGATTAATTAAAAAACAGACACAATTTTTCTTTTGAAGTTATTAACTTAGATAGTCATGAAATCAGTTAAATAAAAAATATCCATGCTATATTTTGTTACCTTTGACCTGCAAAGATCAAAGAAATTTGTGTTAAAAAGATCAATTCAAAGCATATGAGCAATAATAAAGAAGGTGGGTCATCTGAATCATGTTCCTGGCCTCTTTTTTTTAAAAACAACCATTGAAAAACAATGTTCATCTCCTGGCATAGAGTGTGGGCCCTTGTTTTCAAAGCTGTTTTTTTGCATTTGGGGACAATAGCCCCGTGAAAAGAACACAACCTGCTGTCTGCCTGGCCTGACAAGGAGGGCACAGAGCCCTGCTTCGTCCTTGATGAGACAAAAGGCCTCATTCTCTGGGTCGTGCTCTAACTTGCCTCCTGCGTCCGTCTTCTGACTGGGACTCACAAACCTTCCTGAGCCTGTACAAAGCAGGGCCAGCCCTTGTGACTGGGCACTTCACAGAGGTCATGGGGAGAGTGGGGAAGTCAGACAGACAGGCTTGTACATATCGGTCAGAGCAGTATATGTCTGGCCCTTGCGCTTTGTAAAAATGGTATGGTTTGAATGCTCTGTAACTGGGTCAGAACTTCAGAGCAAATCTGTCTCTCATAACCCTGGTATAGGTGTTGTAGTGATGATATATTTTACCTAGTAAGTGCCATTTGGCCAATCCAGCTGACTCTAATGTAAAATGAGAAGCTAGTGCCAGCTTTCTGAAATAATAATGTGTACTTACATTCACAATTGCGTAGTTGTAGGACACAGGAGTCCGTAGACATAATCTAGTTCATTTGGTTGTTAGTATATGAATAATGTATTCATTATATTTTAACTGCTTTTGTAGACATCTCCTCTCATTCTGTGACTTGTTCTTCAGAATCAAAGTCAGTGCTTACAAAATCAGCACGCTGCAAAAAAATGTGCTCTATGCACTCCAGGCATGTGCACGGTTAGTTATGGTTAGTATGGCCCACTTGAAGTACTTTTAAATCAGAATTCAATATCCCTAGTTTAGTGTTACAGAATTGGACACTGATTGAAAACATGCAGGAAAAAAATGTCAGGTGTTTCCTTTAAATTGAGAGATTTGAAGGAGTTTCAACAGATTGTATAGAACAATCAAAATTGCTACACCTTAAAGTCTTGATTAAGCTTAAAAGCCATCTACGAAGCAGTTCCTAGTCAGCTCAGTCCATGTGGGGGCCATGTTGCACCACCTTAGTTAAAGTTTCTAAACAGCCTGCCAAGACCTGGTGAGATACATTTGTCTTTGGTCTCATATTTCTCACATCTGATCTTGAGTGAACCAGCACTAAATTCTTCCTGTTCCTATTCTATGTTGTACCGGAATGAATTGCCAAGAATGGTTATCTAAAAATCTTGACACGGACTGCCAATTTCTATTTTTTTTTCAGATAATTAAACTGAAAAAAATGATAGGGAAACAATGTAGTCTTCAATGTCTTTCTTAAGTTGAAGTTAAAATGGAAATAAGTTTCATCTGTAGCGTCTTTAAAAGCCTCTTCATGTAATTGATTTCAAATGACAGGAAAGATGGCTGAGGATGGGGTGGTTGACGTATTGTCTATTTTTTCCTTTTCCTTCAACAACACTTTTTAAAAATCCGTTCTCTGAATTTCCAAGATAAACATTTTTTAAATTATTTATGTGTGAAGTATTCCCTTTCACCTAGTAAATTTCTTGATGTCTGAGACTGGTAGGCGAGTGTAGACATTTTTTAGCAGTAGTTAAGGAAGTGCCAGCTGTTTGGAATCCTGACTTGTTTACAGTATAATATTGGAGTCCTTCATACACAGATGGTGCTGAAACCAGGTTGTGTGTTGATATTTCAAATCGTTTTTCAGTTGTTTTCAATGAATCAGACTTTTGTTATCCTCTTTTTTTTCCGAAAAAGGATGATTGAACAGGTCTGAGAACCACAGGAGACTGGTTCAAGGACTTATCTTGGGATTAGACTTCCTTTTGATTAAGGGTTTATTTTCTTAAACCATGACTTAAGTGTTTCAGCAAGAGAGCCTGTGTGCTTTCAGATTAATTGAGGGAAATGTAAGTGATCGCTAGTGTTTTCCTTAGCGTACTTTTTCATATGGGAAGCACATGGAGGAGTAATCACAGCCTCACCTTCCCAGACTTAGTAACTCCCCCCCCCCCCCCCCAGCATGGTGTTAAAGCTAGAGTAATGCAGCCTTTCATTCATGTTCACCACTGGTCTCTTAGATACTGCCTTTGTTTGGGTCTTTCAGGCTTGGCAAAAGCAGTTAAACATTAAAAAGGAGAGCTGTAAAATGAGCTAAAAGAGTCTGGTGACATTCTGTGGAGCAAGCGAGGGAAACAACATGCCCCCCCCCCCCCCCCCTGCCCCCAGTTAAATTGTTTGTCGTGTGTAAACCAGTTATTATTCTGAAGTTAGATGGAGGTTTTAAGGCAGACCCTCAAAGGCTTTTAATGTAAAGTGAGAAGCCTGTGCCAGCTTTCTGAAATAATAACAGACTTGTATTCACACACAAACACAAAAAAAGTTTTAGGACATAGCAATCAGAAGGCATGATCTTTTGCATAAGAACTTTTTTTTAATCTAGCAAGTTGGGTTGTAATTTTTTTTTCTGTCAATCCCTTCCCTGAGAATGAAGGAAAATGTATTTACCGTTGTTTGATCAATGTTGAAAAGGAAAGCAATGGGTAAAAAAAAATCATTGAGATCTGCTCCTCAAAATCTTGGAAACGGAAAACAAAAGCCAAAGTGACTATCTTTGCTTGAAAAAAATTCATGATAACTGAAGTGAAAGAAGTAGTGATTGAGTGATTCTATCTTGCGCATTAGCTTAAATCTATTGTAAACAAAGTGTTAAAGCAAAGGCTTTCTTGCAGTAGGTGTATTTTGGTCCCTCCACCCAAGAAAGGCCCCAATGCAAATGTAGCACAACATCTTTTTACCCCTGAGAACAGAGCGCTCTACAGAGATTGCTGTAAACATTCAGTTGAACTCCTAGAATGTTACTTAAGAGGAAACAAGGAAAAAATTTAAGTGACATCCAAAACTTGGCAGCTGTACTGTAAATAAAAAGCTGTATATTTGAAAGAGTTCAAATGCACATTAGTAACACAATACTTAGTAACCCAAGATGGACCTCTGCGGTTAAATGAAGTGTTCATTTAGTATTTTTAGCACCGGAACATAATTTTTCTTCCTCGAGATCCATGACTGCTCTCAAGGAAGCTCGTAGTTTAACATCCTGATGGTTTATCTCAGATTTATGTCTCCTTTACTTTCTCTTTGCACTTAGACATGTATTTGGCAAAGCTTGATTAAAGATAACTTTTCAAGTGTGTGAGACCTTTTCTAATTACATGCAGAGAAGGCAATAGGTATTATATCATTGTACAATGAAAAGTTGAAACCAGGATGTAAATTGATTTGGAATCAAGTTCTCTAAATCATTGCTGAGCGAAGCTTGCCTTTAAAAGTGATTTTTTCATGTGCAGTAGTTAAGATACCATCTGCATCTTCTTTTGTAATGTGTACAATTTTGGTCACTGAATCACAAAAAAGATATTGCTGCTCTGGAATCAGTCCAGGGAAGAGCAACCAGATACATTCTGGGGTTTAAAAGAATGTCAAACACTGACAAGCTGAAAGAACTAAACCTTTTTAGTCTGAAACATAGAGAACTACATGGAGGCTCAAGGTATTGACAGAGTCATTCCAATGACTTTCTGAACCAGTGAAACGCAAACCAAAGATCACTAGTGGGAATCTTGAGACCAGGTTGCAGGCACTTCTTTACATAAAGGGTTGTGGGAGTATGGAACAAGTTACCCAGCCAAGTTGTTAAGGCTGAAATGGGTGGATTAGATCTTAAGATCAATTAGCTTATAACTACCAAACAGGCTATATGGGCTGACTGGCCTTCGCATATTTATAACTTTTCTTATATTCTTCAAAATGTTGATGTTTTTTTTATCTTTTGTTCCTTGCAGGTGATGTGTCTCCAGTGCACATGTCTCCCATCACTCAGTCCCAGTTCATTCCTCTGTCAGAGGTGCTGTGCTGTGTCATATCTGACATGAACGCTGCTCACATTGTTGTCAACCAGGAGGCCTTGATCAGCCATATGATGAAAGCACACCCAGGTACCGATCTGTCATCCATGTGCAAGACATTATCTAACCCGCTGACAAACTGCGAAATGAAAATAAAAAAACAACTGACATTTTGACAAAGCTCACTTTTAGCATTGCTTCACATCGTGCTAAACTTATATTGGTGGACAGAAAGTGTTAAGATAGCTCACTAAAGAGATTCTCATTTAACGTCATCTTGTATTTTATCTTAAAAGGTTCTGACAAAGGCGGTTGTCCTTTACTGTCCAGAACTTCAGAAGAAAAGTATAATCATTATTTGATGTAATGTGGTTACATGTGTTTAATGTATGCAACTTAAAAGAAGCATGTTTCTTGAAAATTGTTTTGGAACAAACCCTGTGCTCTTTGAAATTTTCAGATTTTTTTTACAATGGATGAGCTTGACTTTGTGTTTGCCGTGTGAAAAACAAAGAGGGGCCAACAATAAGATGCTTTTAAAGTACCATTTCAGAATTTACAAATAAAACACTTGGTCTGGAAGAAACATGTGGATGAATCATTTCTCCATGTTGTTCAGATGCACATAATGGAACTGGTGTTATTTTATGGACACTAGTGGGTCAAGATCAAAATAGTTGGATCGTGTGCAAATAAGTCCATTGCCTGAACACCCTGAGCAAGGGTAAGGCCTTCTGATGGAGCGTACCTGTGATTGTTTTGAAACAGATTCCTAGATGTCAAAAACTCCAGTGGCCAACAACTTTTGTCCTGCTGCTTGTTCTTTCTGATTAGCTCAGCACTGATGTTTGTTCTAGATATGAACACGAAGAGTTAAAATGCCTTGTAGAATCTTAAACAGAAAACAACAGGCAGTTTTACAGTATGTGAAGTACTTGTACATACTGTATGCAGTAACCACTGATAAATTGAAGTGTGCCCAGTCATACAGAGACACATTTTTCAAACTCATGTCGGTTTGCTTCTCTCTCAGGCATGTCGATTCCTACTCAAGACATCCTCTACAGCGCACTGGGTGCCTTGATAAAGGAGAGGAAGATCTACCACACGGGAGAGGGATATTTCATTGTCACCCCGCAGACTTACTTCATCACAAACAGCCCGGCGAAGGACAAGCAAAGGTGGATCGCAGCAGAAACCGACCCTCCCCTCCCCCCTCCCATCACCTACCTGGTGAGCACTGAAAGCTGTGTCGAGTCGGCCGGCGACGCTGTCCCCGCGGTGGCACACTGCAAATCCTGCCGCTGTTTCGCCCAGCAGCCGGCCCAACCCGTGCACGACCAGCAGTCTATCAGCGAGTGCACGGGCAGGAGCTTCAGGTGGGCGAAAGAGAGCAAGCCCACCATCCAGCACCAGTCTACCTCCACGGCGGCGGACTACCAGCCAAGCGAGGCCAGCAAGTCGACCGCCACCCGCAGAGACAAGGAGAAAACCAGCAGGAAATTCGGCCTCAGCCTGTTCAGGCGCAACACAGCAAAGAAGGAGAAACCCAAGAAGGAGTATGCCACGTTCTCTGCCCAGTTTCCCCCGGAGGAATGGCCTGTCCGGGATGAAGACGACTTAAACAACCTCCCCCGTGACCTGGAGTTAGCCATCATCAAGCGCATCAACCCAGAGCTCACCGTTGACAACCTCGTGCGACACACCGTCATGATGAAGAAACTGGAAGAGCGAGGCATCAACAAGGGCATCTCCACCGAGATACTGGGCCCCAGACATCGGCACCACTTGAAGGGTCATAATAGAAGGTCTTCCTCAAAAGCTGCGCGGCTCAGGAAGAGAGGACTCCCCTCCAGAGAGAAGCACAGAACCAAAAACAAGTCCTCAGTCTCGAACACTGAGTTGGAGGGAGTGCAGGAGGCAGAAGCCATCAAAGAAAAAGTGCCTTGTCACCTGAACCATGAAATGCCAGTGGACGAACTGGATGCCAAAATCTATGAGGATCTTGTCACTGTCGAATCTAAACATATTTACAAGAAGCGGATTGATAATCCGTTTCAGGACAGGGCGGTGAGAGACAGCGGTCTGGAGACGGGTCCAAGGGCTCAAAAGAAGCGTGACTCCAAGGGGCAAAGGTCAGAGCGGAGGGAGCGCACTGCCCACAGGTCCAAGTCCTGGGATTCATCCCGGGCAAAAGCCTTGGTTAACGAAGACGGGCGAGCACCGGATGATAGGTCCTGTGAAAATATGAAACCAAAAGGTTTTAATTATGATGCCGCTGTGGACACCAGTCCACAGGAGTATGCTGGGGACTATGGCTCAAGTTATCCAGACAGTAGCACCCTGAGAATAGAAGACAAGTGGAAACAGCATGTGAAGGATGGCAAGCCCAAGGGTAGTGGTTACTATGGCGAACAAGAAAAAGAATCCAAGTACAAAGTTTTGCAGGATGGGTGCATAGAGAACAGTCTGAGCACAAAGCACCTCTCCAGGCAGACAGAGGCAGCAGATTTACTCCCTTCCCATTCCTTTCCACCTCAGGTCACATACCACTGTGACACAGCCACAGTGCCGTCATCGTGGCCCATGCCAAACAACCAGCACCAGCTCTCTGTCGCACTGAAACAGCTGGACAGCACAGACGACAGAAATCAGAAGCCTGATCTCCAAACCACACATTCACAGTTAAATAGTGCAAAAGGTGGACTCTCATCAAAAAGTAACGGCCTGCGGACTGCTTCAGGTCACATGGACAGTGAAGGTTTCACAGATGATGACCAAGCTGTGTATCAACAGGCAGTGGAGGATGATGATGGCTGTAGTTCACTGTACCTGAATGAGGATTCTGATCTGGACAGCAATGAAGCCTCTCGATCCGGCACAGTGCATTATCATAAGCCGTTTTCCAACGGGGGTGACTGGAACAGTACTGGAGTGGAGGAGGGCTCTGTTGGTGCACAGCAGGAACATGCTGAGGTTTTTGGGACTCACTGTGAAGAGGATGATTTGAGGTGGCACGAGTCTGGTAGTCAACACTCGGCCAAGCCGCAGAATATCATGCAAACAGACAACGGCCATAGGATGTCTCAGTTCCTATACGAGCACCTCGAAGACGCAGGCCGGGATGTGGAGCAAATGGAAACCGTTGATAGCAGCATATTTGACTACTGCCACACCAGTGAGGCTGACTCAGATGCTGAAACTCTGCACAAATCTTCAGATGAAGGGGATGGCAAATCTTCGCTCTGGACCTGCAACCAGCACGTGGAAGAAAGTCTCAGAAAACAGTTTGAGCAAAAGTTAGAGCTTGTTGGTACATCACACACTACTGTTACAAGTCCGAATGCCCAAGGAAGGCCAGTTCCTGGGGAAACTGTAGAAAATCACAGCATTACAGGGGACAGTGGAATAGATTCTCCAAGGTGAGTGTTCCTGTATGGTGTAACTGTCTAGGACTTTGACAACCATCCCCACTTACTGTGACTAGACTGTCCAAGAGAGTCGAAAAGTTTCAGCAAGTATTTCTAGAATTGAAATTAAGATCACATTATAGTTTACTTAGGCAAATTGTCGTTTTTGCAATTGGAAACATCCTAAGGTAAAGAAGGTAGAAGGTAAATTACAATTAAGCGATCTAAAATGAAGGCTCCTTACTTTTTTTAGAATGAGGCAATATTGGCACTACAGAGTTTTTAATCACTTCAGGCATTAATCAGTGTGGTTGTTGTTTTGGGATATTGCTCGGGTGGTAATGAAATTTTAGAAGAAAGGTGTTATAAAGTGGTTTACTGTGGATTAATCTTTCAGCATTTACACAGCAACAGTCTCTAATTCTATCATGTTCAGAAGAACACCAAAGCACAACAGGTTGTAAGTGGTTCCAGCAGGTTGCTTTACAAAGTGAATGCAGCTATAATGACTGTTTATAGTGGGTTTATGACCTAAGTGATTTGTTGAGGAATGCAATAAATGAATAGCTGTCTGAGGAGTATGTGAATTCTAAACATCACCTGCCCTTCCCTCTGTGAGGAGAAACACATGCTCTGACACCTGCTGGCCTCTTTCATTTTTTATTTCTTGATCTTTCCCTTCCTTCACTATTGTGTCATTTCATGTTCTCCTCTGCACTTTACCTTGAGCCCATAATTAAAAAGAAATAAAAATCCAGAAGGTTCGGAGAAAAACGGGACTATAAAGGAAGGGGATTATACTACATCCTATGTGTGAGGTGAAAATAGCAAACGATCAACCACACCAGCTGTTGGTCAAAGCAGTAATCTGTATCACTACTCCTGTTTAGACTGCATTCTTATTGTGAATCTTGCATTGGAATGAGGTTTCTTGAAAGGATAACAGGAATGCAAGAGAAACCAGTATAGAAGGATATATTGTACAAAAAACTAAGAAAATAATGGAATAAAGCAGACTAAATAGGGAAAATTTTATTATGTAGTTTCACAAAATTTGGAATGCCATTCTCTTTAGAATTATTAAGAATGTCACCATACCTTTGTAGTACTCCTTGCAGTTCCTAACTTGAAATAATTTTTTTAATGGAGTTTGCAAGCGTTGATGTGCTATGGTTCAGGTGGGTAACTGCATCAGCATGCGTAGTCTGCAAAGGAACAAGTAATAGGTTTATTCCATGCTGAAAAGAGAAGGGAGAAAACACAACGTTTTTTTGTGAAGAAGGCTTCAAAGCCGAAACGTTGTGTTTTCTCTCTTCTCTTTTCAGCATGGAATAAACCTATTACTTGTTCCTTTGATGTGCCATGCCTTATTCAGCTATGCATTTACAACAGGAAAGAAACATCCGTGACGAAGGAGAAACATGGTTATTGACAGCGCTGTTGTTTTCCCCCAGGACTCGTGTGAGCCTCGCATCCAATAACTCGGTGATCCTCGAAGGGCTGAAAAGGAGGAGCTTTCTGCAGAATCTGGAGAAGCTCCACTCGAAAAGCAACGTGATCCGGCCTCAGAGCTCGCTCCTTCAGCTGACCCCAGTGATGAATGTGTGAATCCTGGCCTGTGCAGGACTGGTTCTCGATGAGCCTGGGTTTTCTTTCGATCAGAATTGTATTGTATAAATGTAAATAAGAATATTTTCTGTAAATATCCCACACTTATGAAAGACTTTTTCTGTGTACCCAAGTGGCTCTTTTTTGTAATTTTGACGTGTAGGCATCACTGCTGATTTTTGGCAAACAAATACCTTTTTTCAGAGCTGTTCTCCGCTTCTTTGAAAGAAATTATCTTTGTGCATAGATAATGCTCATGAACATATTTTTTCTATACAGCCGGTGTTATTTTTTTATCTGTTCTAAATATTTTATGAAAAATAATTTAATATCTTATAATGACGACTAAATTTCTACTCCTTTGGCATGGCAGAAGTAAATTTGCAAGGAATGAAACTAAATGAGTTCTGACTGTTTTTTGAGGGGGTTTGGAAATGTGTGCTGGGTATCACTGCATAAAATACAATTAGATTAGTTGTAAGTTTTAATGCATGCTATATGTTTTTTTGTATTATATCTAAGACAAATTCACAGAGCTTTTATGTTGCTAAATACAGTAATGGCACCAATTTTTTATATTATTTTTTATAGAAAGTCTAGTGATAGTCTGACTTTTTCAGATCCTCTTCAAGTCAACGCGTTTCCAGTACCTCTGTAAAGGGAGAATGTAATTTATTTTAATAAAGATTTCCATTGTGAAATCATTTTCTATTTTTATTGTTTTTGGTATATCAGAAGGTATGCATGATGGTACTACGGAGAACCAATCAAGAACTGTCTACATTTTTCCACCCATTTTCAAACCACTTTATCCACTTCAGGGTTGTGGGGAAGCTGGAGCCTATCCTGGCAAGCAACAGGCACAAGGCAGGGTACACCCTGGGCAGGACACCAGCCCATCGCAGGGCAGGCAGCCAGAAACATAGACACGCACACACTCATAGCAGAGGCAGTTTTCCTACCAGTAGGGTTTTGGACTGTGGGAGGAAACTTCAGCACCCAGAGGAAACCCACACAAACACAGGCAGAACATAAAAACTCCATGCAAATCCGGATCCAGAATTGAAAGGAAGGTCCCAGCGCTGTGAGGCAGCAATGCCAACCACTGTGCCGCCCTGTTTTTTTATCAGTTACATTTACATTTTTTACCAGTTCCTCCATGTGAACTCTGCCAGCTGCTTGTCCTTGGTCCTTGGAGATGGACTTAACTGAAGTTGAAAATAATGGCAATTTCACCTCTACGTTCTCGATATAGACCTCCCACAAATGCCTCTTTTTTTTTTGCACTTTTGTTTCATGGACCCTCCCATCCCATCTCCACTTCTTGGTTAATCCCTCTTTCTCAACACGGGTCTGAGTTTCCTAGTTCTATGGTCAGCTGGCTGCCTCTTAACCTAGCAGGTTAAGCACAAAACTGCTACATGCTAAACACTTCACTATTACGAGTATCCGATACTTGGATATCGTTTCTCCGGGTGAAATGGTTTTGTTTTCCGTGGAAGAGTAAGCAGTCTGTGCTGAGGTGATGTACAGGGCGAGTTCTCTGTGTAATATGCAATGCAAGCATACATGCGACTGAAGCAGCAGGTATGAGAATCCTCACTGGTGACTGGGGCTGGTGGATGGAGTTCATGCAGACTTGTGGACTGGGGGCTTTACTATCGGTTTTATCAACACTGTGAATCCTTCAAGTGTCTGGGGAAATTCTTCCACCTGTAACAAAAAATAATGGATAATACGTTTTATTAAAAAAAAAACAAAGCACAGAAAGCGATGAGGCTGGAACGGAATTTAATGGGAGAGAATGACCACAGCACACTTTGCTCCTGCCCAGTGAAGAGTTAATTTTTCAAACTTGTTTTTGTCTCTTTCTAATAATGTGCGGTGTGAATTCACTCCACAAAATCTCATTATTAAGGTGCACTTTCACATTCCCTGGCTGGGCTGCTCGGTTTTTTTTTAAGGGTGTTGGCATGATACCACGTTCTTGAGGTTAACGACGTATACATGCAACATTTAACAAATAAAATCTTAATTACGGTGAGTATTTTTTAAAAGGTGGAGAAAACAGTGTAGAATTGGATAGCGGCAAAAACCTGAACGTTTGATGTCGTGAGTGGGCACTCTTATTTTTATTTATTTTTTTATTAGTTTAGATTTTGGACTTGGCGTCTTTGACTGTTGGAATGTATGGGTTCTGATTCACTTCCACCCCCAATAACCCCTTCTTTCTGAAGGTTTCCTCTGTACTACCGCACTTTTTAAAAAGTAAGATTGTTCTTATTTTCTTTACCTTACATACGTAATCTTCGTATTTTACCATAAATCTCTTGCGACATGCAAGTGGCTGCCGTTGTTGTTGGATTATTATTAAACGGCGATATCACGGTTAATTAATCTGTAGTGAGAAAACCACACAGAGAGATACTGTAACTGGAGTTAGACTATGCATCACCATTTTAACATTTGTTAAGAAATGCTTAAGTTAAGAACAGAGGAAATAAATAACCACATGTGTGTTATCCTTCACATAAATATATAAATTACAACCTCTGGCCAACATAAACATTTTTGGTGCAAAGGAAATTAAACTACTGACTGACTAAAAACAGACTGCTGGTCTATAAACTTTAAAATGATTATTTTTTAATGCAAGCAGTTTCTGTGGTAATCGAGAACGTTCCCATTTAACTCAAGTGTCTATACAGTATGTTCACATGTATTTCTCCCCGCTTGTCAGCGTACTGTAGAAGCGTTGCACCCTTATACTTATACAAGGTACATCACTAGTTTTACAACAGTGTCCCCTAGTGAACAAGCATGCGCAATACTGCTGGAAAGTTAGTCTTCTTGTACTACACCTTAAAAACTGTGTCCAAGCTGTACGGTACAAAAATAAAGAACGCGTTTTGAACACAAACAATTGGATTTCTACAGCTGGTGAAAAATATGTAGTAACTGCAATGTAAGCGACTTTTGAATTTGTATCTTCGTTTATGAAACTCAACGCCCATTGGAAACGCAAGCTTGGCCAGTCGGAAGTACCGCCCTCTCAGATGTGCGCTTTCTTATTCGAAAGCGTCTTCGCTCCTGGGAAACTTCCTGCCGGCGCGAAATTTACAGGCGCTTTGCTGTTCAGTGCTCAAACATTTGCTAGATTTGATTCATGCAGATTACAGAATGAAAGATCGAGGAATACAAGCGTATTTATTAAATTGAATCCTCAGTGAGATAAAGTTTCGCTGAGTCGTTTATCGACTCAATCAATCAACCAAGGAAAATCTTATATGTACTTAGCAGCACATTGTTTTGGTATTTGTTAGTATTTTACTTCCTTCTCGCTGAACGTATTGATTAATCATCTTTTTAAAAAGACTCTACTTTTAAATACACAGAACACGGAAAATGCTGAAAACAAAGCTGAAGAATAATACGGTTTGTGTTTCCCCCCGATTTTATTTTTGCTTGTAAATATACGATTTATTGTGCACTTGGTGATAGTTGACAAAATGTGTTTTGTGTCCCGTTTCAATCTTAGGTGGGGATCGCAAACAACCAGAAAAATATTTCCGCATTTTTCTCAAAGGTAAGTTTTTCCTTTACTACATAATAATCATAGTAATTAATAATATCAAATACGGGAAAACCCTAACCATAATATTAATTCAAAGTTATAGCAAACCTTAGCAGTTCTGGTCAAGTCTTGACAAAATGTGTCTGAAACGAGTTGAGTCTCTGAATTTGCCTGTTAAATGTAGTGAGTGGTTAACGAGTGGGAGTTCAGTCCTGGTCCAGGAGACGCTGGTTTGTCGACAGTTTCAAGGTTTCTAAAGCAAAAGCACACGAAGAGCTGGTAGACGCTGTTAAATTAGTCGAGGTAAGCCAGTAAATCAGCTGGTTGAGCTGAGCTGGAATGAAAATTCATAGATACACTGTCCCGTCTGAACCAGGACTAGACACCACTAGGTGGCCTTTCCTATAGCTGGGCTTTTCTCAAAGTGATCCTGACTGCAAGGTCATGGCATCGCATGATCAGCAAAAACATTAAAGACTGAATGCCCTTCACCTTACTGCATAATAGTAAATCTAAATTGACTGTGGAACCCGCTTGCTGTACCTATATATGGATAAAAAATAAGTGGTAAACGTAAGGGTAATTACAAATTAATACTTATTACATAAAATCAGTTAATCTAATCTTTGTATTTTTGGTTAAGACCAAATGAAGAAACAACTTTACATTTGATGACTGCTCTTGGCTTTTAAGTGACCAAGAGCAGTTTTTCTGTATTGGCTAAAAGTCATTAATAGCTTTATTTTGCAAGCCTTCATTTTTTACAAATGACTTTTTGGAGACGGTGCGAAAAGATCGATGCTATTCGGTTCTAAGTACTTAAAAAACACCAGTTACTTTTTTAAGTCAATCAAACAATTTGACAATGAAGTCAAATGAAAACCGGTCTTCACTCTCTGCAGAGCAGCATTTCTAAGGACCTCTGTTTGTATGGGTGACTTGTGTGCTGATCACTTGCTTTGCAGTGGTGACGTTGTTCATGTTGTGTATTAACATATTTGTTGGAAGAACCGTTGCCCTCTAGTAGTGTCTCTTTATCGACATTTCTTCTCTGCTCACAGTTTTTTTTGCATTGTTCTAGAAGCCGGTATCCAGCTCGAATGGTTTGCGCCAAGTGGCACTTGAGAAGGCTGACACCAAGAGCATCGTCTTCAGCCTTCTGGGAAGCAGTGACGAAGAAATTGAAAACGTTCCCGTGTCGCCTCTCTCAACGCGGGACCCCTATTCTGTGCCCGAGACGCCAGACAGCCAGATCGGATCCCCGAACCCGGGCAGAAAGCTGGGCGGTGAGGCCCGGTCTCCCATCTCGCGGACCCAGGATCTAGCCAAACTGAGAGAAAAGCCCCTTGCCTCCCGAAGGGCCGTCTTGGCCCTAGGGCCCGTCAGGCGCTCTTCAGCTCCCCTGCTGCCGGCCAGTCACGGCTGTGTGAACCAAGGCGCTTCTGTGAAAAGGATCATTTGCAGTCCGGTGGAGATGCAGAAACACAAGAGGTTGAAAAAAACCCTTGTCAAGAGGCCTCTGCTCAACAGTAGCAACAGCATGACTGTCAAGACCTCCGAGGATGATTTCTTGGATGAGTGCTTGAAGATTATTGGCGATTCCCCATCGGAAATGAAGCGTGGGCCCACGATCGTCAAAAGCCCAGTAGGGGGTGCAGGGGACAAAAAAGAAAACAAATGTGGTCACAAGAGCACCAGACCTCAGGATTCTTCTGCCAGGAAGCACAGCACACCGTTGAGCCTGAGGCCTTTAAATGTGATGTGCGCGGAGGCCAAGGAGCACTCTGGCTTGACCTTTCCCAGCAGTAGCTGCAGTTCCAGCGAGGGCGAAGGAACCCTCTTTACCAGAATTTCGGAGCAGAAAGAGGTCCTTCGCTTGGCCGATCCCTTTGACGAAGCTCCCGGGAGCTTAGCGGAGGCCCTGCCCTGGGCGGAAAGGCTCCTGAAGAGCGAAGAGGTGGCCCGGCGGGGCCCGAGTGGCGCGGCCGAGGGTGTGCCCGGCGCTGATGCTCCTCCGGTCACAGGTGGAGGTGATCCTGCCTCAGAGGGCGACCTGGCTGGGGTGGAGGAGGGCTGGTTCGACGATGTCATGGAGCTGAGTTGCAGAGAACCAGAGCCAACAAAATTAGCTGCCAAGTAAGAAGCCATCAAGAGTTTTAATTCTTAGAGGCGTGTGAGACTAAAGTATTCTCTTCTGTTTTAAGGCCTAGCGGGCATTGTCCTTCTATGCGCATTTGTGACCGTAGGTAGATGGTAAAAATGAGAATGCAGAGGTTTGTTCATCACTCCTAGGTCTCGGCACAAGGGCACGGGAGAGTCAGGTGTTTACGGTAGCTGTTGGACTTCAGAATATAATCTGAAGAATGTGATACCTGATGCATTCATAAACCCCAAAGGATGGCGAAGTGCTAAAAACAATCAGGAGGGCACTCCACGCACCGGAGAACTGAGAAATACCTTCCCCAACTGAATTCAGAGGAAACATGAGGGAGGACAGATTGTTCAAGGCCAGATTGTCATTTAGCAGTGACACAGAGGTTAACACCCTGTCTCTTTCAAGTATCTTTAATATCAAAGTAGGTTGATAAGTAAAACATTTAATACACCGCTATCAATGCACATATTTAACTGTGTGAATTTTGTTTAAGAGTTCTTAACATTTTCAAACCTGGAAAAGTAGACCCAGTTTAATCTATGGTTTATATAATGACGTGATGAGGTCAAATATAGCACATGACATTTTTAAAGAAAGGTGAGAAGTTTTTTTCCCACAGGTGTTTTGGATAGTATGGATCTGTGGTGTTGCCCATTTTTTTTACTTTGATCCGGCTAGTTATTTAACTGATTAAATTTTGTATTCCAGCAAACAGAAGCTAATCCCTGAGTACGCCATCCTGTCTACTGGGGTTCACAACAGATACTGGGTTCTGGATGTGAAGGAGGTTGTGGAGGCACAGGGCTGCCAAGAGAAACACTTGACTATCACTGCCTCGGCGTCCGGCCAGCCCACTGAGCTCTGTGTTCTGAAGGACAGCTGGTAACTCAGTCCCATTATGCTTAGAGCTCAGCAATATCGAGCTGAAGTAATGTCTGCTGTCGACTGAATGATGTGTCCTCCCCTCCCTTACTTATGGTCACAGTAACAAAACGTTTGTGATTTTTGGAAACGTGCTACTGTACCTTGTTTTTACTTTAACTTTCCTAGCAATTCTGCCTTTTTTAAGAGAGACGGGGCTAATATAAGTAAACTGCAGATTTCCTATAGGATGTTGTTGACAAATTTGAGGCTCGTCTGTGATGGCGAAAAGCCTTGGTTTTTGATGTGGAGAAGTGATGATATATTAAAGGAGAATAAGTTAAAATAATAGCCTTACAAGGAGTGTGAACTCCTGTGTCATCAAAGTCATCTCTGTTTTCTCAGGGAGTCAACCCCAGTCCAGAGGGGCGACATTGTCCATCTGGAGGGCGCCAGTGTATCAGGCAGATGGGTTATCGACAGAAACTCTGGGTTTTTGATTCTGTCACCCGACCTGCTCATTTCTGGAACCAGCATTGCCAACAGCATCCGCTGTATGAGACGAGCTGTACTGAGCGAGCGCTTTAAGGTCAGAGAACATGCGGGTTAACAAAGCTGCACACTGTGATCTTTATTAGCATGTTGAATTTTCTGACCTTTAAATGTTATATTTCACTGGGTGGGGTCATAGTGGAAACATATTGCTTTAGGCAAGAGTGTTTATGTCTTTGCTGTTGAAACTGTTGCTTTTTCAGCTCAGAGAGGGCGGCTGCACCAGATAGCTCCCATTCGATATAAGCAGGGGAGGTCCTGTTTCATTTTATTTTCTGTAGGTAATTTAAAGGGAGTGTAAAGCCAATAGAGGGAGGCATGGTGGCGCAGTGGCTAGCATTTCTGCCTTGCAGCACTGGGGCCCAGGGTTCAATTCCCAGGGTGCTATTTGCGTGAAGTTTGGAGGTTTGTTTTTCAAAACAAACCTACAAACACAGGGGTTTGCTCCAGGTGCTCCGGTTTCTTCCCACCGTCCAAAGACACAGTGGTAGGTGAACTGGCTTCTGGGAGAACTGGTCTTTCTGTCGCTGTCACTGTCGCTGTGAGGGGCTGGCCTGGTGATTGCTGGGACAGGCTCCAGCTCATCTGTGCCACTGAAATGGGTGACGCAGTTAGAAAATGGATTGATGGTAAAGTTAAAATGGTGCTTAAAATTTTTGCCTCTCAATGTAAAGTGAAAACATCAGTTGCTTTTCAGTTATGTTGGAAGTATATGGGCTAAAAGCAAATTGTTTATAAGCATTTCATTGCATTTGTGCATATGTCAAATGAGCTGAACTTTCTGACCTAATTAGAAAATTGTTCATCACGAGATGAGAGAGGAGGAGAAGGAGTGAAGAGGTTGAAGCCTCTGATGCGTTTTAAAATATATGCTTGTTGTGTTCCAGGCTTTTGACAAAAGCACGAAGCAGATGTTGGTGGGCACCATCGTTCACGAGATCTTCCAGAGAGCCGCTGTTTGTGGGGACTTCTCAGAGAGGCGGCTGCAGGACTTAACCAGCCAGCTGCTGCTCGGTCCCAAGTTCCTCGGAGAGATGTGAGGCCCCGGCCAAGCAGACCGGTTCATTTTTGTGTTTCTTTCAATAGGTGGCTTTAGTGAACGCTGCAATGTTTTTCAGTTGACGTCTGTAAATTCCCATAGCCAAACCAGTTAATTCCCAAACCATTCCCAAGCATGGTTTTTGCATCTATTAGTGGACTAAATTATATTTTTTAACCTGTGTCACAGTGGAGGAGTTTTATTGTTAGTAGTAGTAAATTACAAATAAGTGTTTTGCAGGTTTTGCATTCCTGTCGTCGCTCATCAGTTTAGTAAATTTATAGTTTTAAGTTTAAGTCACAGGATGGTGATGCAGGCTTTCTAATAATTGATTAATCTCAGCTCACTGGGGATCTTTTTCATCTTGCTTTTCTTCTTTTGCTATTGTGCAGGTACAGCCTAAAGCTGGGTCAAGCAGACATACAGCAGGAAGTCGAAGAGTATTTGCCTTCGCTCTCAAATTGGGCAAGCGGCTACTGCCACGCTTCTGAACAGGCAGGGCTGAAGCAGCTAGAGATGAAATTGTGAGTTTGTTTTGAGGGGGTCAGCACTAACTGCACCAGAGCAGTCAGCCGTAGCGTGGGGAAGAACGGGGCCTTTTTTATTTAATCTCTGGGAAATGAAAATATTTGAGAGGTTTGGTTTTGGCTTAAATTGTGTAACACCCAGGGAAACATGTAGGCCTTGGGTAGTGTAATGTTCCACAAGAAAGCAAAGCAGAAACAAACATATTCAAACCTAAACTCCTATTTTTCTCATGATCTTCCTTTAGGCCAAGTGACGGGAGTCTGAGCAAACAAGACGCAGCCTGTGGCGTCTCGGTCGCTGAATTCCTGGACATTGAGGAGAACATCTGGTCCCCGCGGTTTGGCTTGAAGGGGAAGATTGACCTCACAGCTGGTGTGAGGATCCACCGCCGGGGCCGAACGCAGCAGAGAGTCATGCCTCTGGAGCTCAAGACTGGGAAAGAGTCCAACTCCATAGAACATCGTAGTCAGGTACGGGCAAGGTGTTGGAGTTCCCAGGGCGTGTGGGGCGGGCTTTTGAAATGTTCAAGTCAGCCTTGCGCATTTCTCAACTCTCAGACTTACATTGCTTAGCCGTTATCTTTATTTTTTGCACAGTTTATTCAGTCTTGGGAATCGTCCACAGGTCATCCTGTACACACTGATGAGCTTGGAGAGACGCAGCGACCCTGAAGCAGGTTTTCTCATCTACCTCAAGACTGGCAACATGCTTCCCATCGTAGGCAACCACATGGACAGGAGAGGTAGGCCAGTCGGTGAAGGACACTTTCACTGTTGTGTGGAAGGTACATTAGAGGCTCTCTGGGGCTGTTCAGTATCATTGCTATGCTTTTTGCAAGAGCAACTCCTGGGTTTTCCTTATTATTGCTGTGACCACAGTGTATAATGTGGAGTCTCTTGACCAAACATTGCTTGACAGTTGTTTTAATGATTCAAGAAGCGATCAGAATGAGTACTGCCACAGCTTGCAATCTTGTAGACTGCATTTTGTGCCACTGCTTATGGGGAATTTTTCAATGAGTTCAGAGCTCTTAACAAAAGGCAAGTATATGACTTAATTACAGTTGCATACAAATGTAAGAAAACCTTGGATAACTTCTTGTGTTAAATTTTATTTATGTTCCATCAGAGCTGCTGAAGTTGAGAAACACGTTGGCGTATTACCTCAGCAACAGCGTGGAACGCACTGACAGCAAGTCTCCCCATTTGGCATCGATGCCACCTGCCATTAACGACCGCCAGGTCTGCAAATACTGCCCCCAGATGAGGAACTGTGCCCTCTACAACAGGTAGGATTGGCTCGGCCCACACTTGGGAATTTCAGTCGAGCCCGCTGTTTTGTGTAATGGAGTAATCAGCGAAGGGGATGTTCAGGAAGTTCGAAAGATGAACCTGCAAAGTAAACGCCTCAAGGTGGCATTGGTGTCTTGTTTGCAGAGCTATAGAGAGAGAGAACTGTGGGGAACCTGCATCACAACAGCTGCCAGCTTTTCTGGAGGAGGAGAGCCAGCACTTGAAGGAGACCCACTTCCTGTACTTCAGCCACTGGTTCCTGCTGTGTGCGCTGGAGAGCCGCACCTTGGAGCGCAGAGGGGGCCGCAAGAGTATATGGCTGCTGTCAGCCAATGAGAGGCAAGTGATATCTTGCTGGACGCGCTGTTGAGTTGGGTGGCGTTACGGGCAGTTGTGAAAGTCAATATTACTTCCAAACAAAAAGGGATTTTTGTTTGGAAATGAACCTGACCAACCTCTTGGTTTCCCAAGTTCAAGCTGTGAATGAAAGTTCAAGTTCAGGTCCCTAGCTAATGACTTAGTCCTGCCAAGGGCTGCCTTCCCAGAAGCCTCCTGGCTTGCAATGATGTCACTTGGAGTGAGCTTCTGTTCTGCTCCACTCAGTGCTGAACCTTCTGGGAGCCACTGTCAAAAGGTGTATGGCCTGGTGGCTGGGCAGGGCAGAGGAATTTGTCTGCACTGCTTGCTATGTACAGGAGCCATTGCTCTGAGCCAGCACAATCTGGGTGTGCAGATTGGATTGGTATATAACAATATTTGGTAATCCTAAATTTAAAAAAAACACCTAAAAGTGACAGTTTGACCACTTCAGCAATTATATTTTTAGATTTCAAACACACAGAATGTAATGTGATTCCTGGTACTAACTCATCCCTGTGCAGCTCATTTAGATGATCAGTCAGGAAAGGGTTTTGTAGCACTGAGATACAAGTTTGTTTCCTGCACTGAGTGTAACTGTTCTGTAGTGTTAGTCTGACCCTGAGCGACAGTACTGGAGCCTCGGAGAGGTGGTGAGTTGTGGGAAGAAGACGTTCCAAGTTTCAGGCAGTTCTAAGCGCTGCCACTGTGGAAACGGTTCTGCTCTCTGCCCTAGAGAGAAGAGTGGCGGGTGTGTTGGCAACCTCTTGCGAAGCGGTCAGGTGGAGGCAGCCTCAGACAACAAGTACACACACCGGTTTGAGGGCCACAGCGGAGAGATCCCGGAGACGAGTCTGATGGTGGGCGACCGTGTCGTCGTGAGCGACCAGGAAGCAAAGCTGATTGCTGTGGCCTCTGGGTACATCACAGAAGTGACCAGGACTTGTATAACCTGCACGCTGGATCGGTGAGACTCTTAATACCTGCAATGTTGGCGTCTGCGTTATGTGTTAAACGGACGCTAATCCGATGATCTGTTGTGGACTAATAATAGCAGTGTAAAAGAATAACTGTCCATTTGTTTTCAAGAATTACCTTGAAAGAAATGGTTGTACGTGTGTTAGAATTTAATTCCAAACTTTTTTTTTCTTTACAGAAACCTTTCAAGGCACTCCCCGGACGTTGTTTTCCGACTGGACCAGGATGAGGGGGTGGGTGGCCTGGACGCTCATTTGGGAAACTTGTCCAAGCTCATGGAGAACTCCCCTGCCAGGTTGGTGGTCCCGGCGGCCTTCATGAAACTGTCCTCTTTGTGACCAAGTGTGTACAACTCACCCTCCATCTCGGAACAGAGTGGGACAGCCTGTGTAACTTAAGATTATTTTCAAACGGATTTCTCAGGGTTTTCAAGTACCAGCAGAATGTGGGAAGGGAGTGAAAGCTTTCTCCAGCTAAGGCCGTACTTGTGGAGGTTTGTTTCTCCAGTGATATGTGAGATCACTGATTTTGTGTGATTCTACAGCGGAAAACTTCGGGAGCTCATCGTGGAATTCCGGCCTCCGCAGTTTGTGCAAAATCTGAGCAGCGTATTGCCCCGTGAAGCCAAAGACATTGTCGCCGACATCTTAAAAGGTACATTGAGAGCTGCCCGCTTTTTTTAGCTCCTTGGTTGGGCCTTTCTGGAGACAGTTCATTGAAAACCCTGGCGTATTAAGTTGTAAATTCAAGCTTTCTAACAGAGCTAAAACGTCCTTTAGCCCTTGAAATGTTCTGTCAAATAAAATGTATTTTCAGTTATAACTTTACCACCATCCCAGACATCCAAGCAGCATTCCATCCTGCCCAGTAATGACCTAGTTGATGAGTTGACGAGGGTCAGTGCATTTAAGTGGAGGCTCTTTGACTTATTTAAAAGGGAATGTAGTCACAATTTCTCAGACCAGTTTATAACACTTGGTAACAAAATAAATTAATTGATGTTACTGAAAATTTTTACAAATTTTGAATTAAGCACAAAATGATTAACCTTGTGAAAGTACTGTGAGTGAAACCTCAAACCCCTGGTTCACACGAATAGCAACCAGATGCGGCCCTTCCTGCTCACTAGTCGCTGTGATTAATGTGAAATGCAAGCAAGTGAAATTTTCCAATGTGATCTGCATGCATAGTTAAGTAAATAGTGTTTCTCGGGATAACCATCTCAAAGTCAAGAGCAATATTTCTATTGGATTACAAGAGATTCACACTGTCATAGGGCTGCGTCACGTCACCGGAAATTCTGTTGCCTCATCCTGAATCATGGTGCTGGGTGTACCTGGAAATTGAATCTATTGTAAAAATTGGACATTTTGACAAGTTACTGTGTACATTTTACTTATTGTCATTTGAAATGTACTCATCAATGCTCATTCTTTCTAACCCTGAAATGTAAAAATAGTGTTGTGGTTCCCCTTTAAAAAATGTCAGTAAACCAGTATATGAAGAAGTAAATACAAGTTTAAATTATGGAAAAACACAGATGGTGAACTTAAAAATGAATCTTAATCAGACCAGAAATTCTTGTCTCCACTCAAGGTGTCGTTAATCAATTTTCAGAAAAAAGATGGACTTGTCTTCAGAAAATCTGGTTATTTTTTTATCACCTCTGAATAGGACTCAAATTATATATAGTTCAGGTGGGTAGCTGCGTCAGCATGCGTAGGCTGCAAAGGAACAAGTAATAGGTTTATTCCATGCTGAAAAAAAGAAGAAAGAGAACACAACGTTTCGGCCGTGGAGCCTTCTTCAGGTGTGAGAGAGACAGGGCAGTAGGCAAAGGTAAAGTAGCGGGAGAACAAAGGTTGGGAGGGAGGAGGAGTGAGAGGCGGGAGCAGGGGACAGAAAGAGAGGCCAATCAAGAGGTGTGAAGTCAGAATGGGTGCAGAGAGGTGTGAACCTTTGTTCTCCCGCTACTTTACCTTTGCCTACTGCCCTGTCTCTCTCACACCTGAAGAAGGCTCCACGGCCGAAACGTTGTGTTCTCTTTCTTCTTTTTTTCAGCATGGAATAAACCTATTACTTGTTCCAAATTATATATATATCAAAATATATCCAATAACCCAATACCATTTAACAAAATGTTTTTTTCACCATAATATTTTACTTTTACAAACAGCAAATCCAGCAGGAACCAAAATTGTGTTTCAAAACACCTCAGCAGGCCACATCAAGCTCTGGATCTATCCATCTGCACATAGACTCAGGCTTTTATGAATATTTATAAATAAAGCTTTAGGTTGCTTAGTTAAATCCTTTAACTAATAAATTACTATCAGAGGAGCTGTATGACATCAGATGGCCTTATTTTTAATTTAGTCTCTAACTCTTCTATTTTTGATCTAGGGCTGAACAAACCTCAGAAACAGGCCATGAAAAGGGTTCTGCTGTGTAAAGATTACACTCTTATTGTGGGGATGCCAGGCACTGGAAAAACTACCACCATATGCACCTTGGTAAGAGCCATTACAGATCATCCCCAGGAAAATGTGCAGCAGAACGGTCCCTTTCTATTATTTATTATTAGTTCTATTATTTTCTATTAATTCCCTGCAAAAGATTAAATTGACTCAATGTAATGTCCCATCTATGCTGGTTCCCATTTATGTAAATAGTTAATTACATACAAATGTACAGTAATTGTAAAATGAAAGATGAAAGCAGTAAATTATTTTATTTTGTATATGTTCTACTTGGAAATTGAACCAATTTGGTTGTAGATTCCATGAAGGTTATATGTGAATCCTAGTCACATATTTAAGATCCTTTTTTAATATCCCGAGGCTCTGTTTGGATTTAGTCCAGCTGTGCTCATGTGTCCTTCTCAGCATAAACATGATGCGGTTGTCCAGTGATGTGTTTCTCAAGGATCTTCCTGCTCAGAGAGGGCACTGGCAGTAGAGGAGGCCACACTTGAGCCTTCAGTCGCTGTATTTAAAGTAAAACAACATCTTCCTGTTGTCATCTTCCTGACAACTCCTCGCATTTGTTCATGCAGCTTTGCGGACTGACTGATCTTAGCTAGAGTAGCACAGAGAGAAAGACACAAAAATACATCCCTTGGAATAAGACAGTTTCAACAGCTCTGGCACAACAGTGCTTTAAGCTGCCTAATTTCCCATTTTCTTTATTATTTTAAAAAAGGATAAATTATACATAATAGAAAGTAAATTAAAAAATGCCCTACTGACAGAGCGTGTAATGGGCTGTAACTGACTGTAGTGCACGTCATGATGATGGATTGCAATGATCACGGGGATGACGTTCCCCATTATAAGGCCGTGACTAGATCCAGTTTTAACGCTGAGCTTCGTGTTGCCCAGGTGAGGATCTTGCACGCCTGTGGCTTCAGCGTGCTGGTGACCAGCTACACCCATTCCGCCGTGGACAACCTCCTGCTCAAGCTGAAGAAGTTCAAGATCGGTTTCCTGCGCCTGGGGCGCGCGCAGAAGGTCCACCCAGACATCCGGCCCTACACGGACGAGCAGAAGTGCCGCTCGCGGTCCATTCGGACCCTGGCCGAGCTGGAGCAGCTGTACAGCAGCGAGGTGAGTTGGCGCTGGGAAGACGGGAAGGGGAGACCGTCGCCTTCCCCTGGCACAGCACAGACACACCGAGGAAGGAGGAGATTTGAATAATCTTCTCTAGCTCTTCCTTTTTGCTCAGAGCCTTCCAGCTCCGAGCCTGTGGAGTCCGACTGTACAAGCAGTTTGCTGCTCTGCTGCCGTACTGTCTGAGCTCCTGTGCTCCTCTCTGTCCCTCTAGCTTGTGGTGGCCACAACCTGCCTGGGCGTGAAACACCCCATCTTCAGCCGGCGGCGCTTTGACTTCTGCATCGTGGACGAGGCATCTCAGATCAGCCAGCCCGTGTGCCTGGGGCCCCTGTTCTACGCGGAGCGCTTTGTGCTGGTGGGGGATCACCAGCAGCTGCCGCCCATCGTTCAGAACTCGGACGCCAGGTGAGCTGGGCGCCAGGGGACTGGGCCGAGGCACGCCAGTCGCTGTGCTGTGGGATTCGAGTCTTGCGCTGCTTGGTGTTTGCCACCGATGTCCTTAGGGGACCTTCTGGTCAGAGAGGTTTTGACTTCTGATTCTTGGGATCCCAAGGTTTGGTCTTAGGCTTAGTCTGCCTGTGCAGTCATTTTAAATAGCTCAGAAACTAGAACTGGCTTTTTTTGTTGTTGTTTACAGGGCTCTTGGCATGGATGAGAGTTTGTTCAAACGCCTGGAGCGCCACAGTGACGCTGTGGTCCAGCTGACAGTGCAGTACAGGATGAACAGGTAAGAGCAAGCAGCTGTCCTTGGAGAACTCGGAATGGAAGTGCCAGTTTTTTTCTTCTCTCTTTTCACCTGATCATTCATGCTTTGGATTAAGTAATTGCCATGTCATTCACTGTTGCTTCTGTTTTGAGCAAAATAATGTGCCTGAGCAACACCCTGGTGTACGGAGGGAAGCTGGAGTGTGGGTCTGAGAGGACAGCCAGCGCTGTGGTCCAGCTTCCAGCATGGGGCGCTGTGGAGCAGGAGCTGGCCCTCGCCTGGAACAGGGCTGACAGCTGGAGCTGGATAAGAGGAGCCCTGGAACCTGGGAACCCTGTCTGTTTCCTCAATACTGCGGAGGTGGGACACCAGGGCTGCTGCACCAACACTGCTGTGTTTTCCCGTTTTTGGTTGGATAATAAAACTTACAATTAAATGCTGATACGGGGACCTCTTGAGTCCCTTAACTAGTAAGCTGTTGGAATGCAGGATAGCTTCTCTGGGGGCTTAACATCTGGACCATAACTATATCTGGGTATCCAACCAGAGCTCTTAGGGGTAAAGATTAAGCAGGCTTGGGTCACTGTGCATCTGTGACCCCTTCCGTTGTTACTTCGATGTCTGTGGGTGTCAGTAAGGACTGCAGGACCGCAGATTAACATGAGGCGAACTGGAAGGATCCACTTTAATTCAGACCTCCTTCTTGCTGTATGGGAAAATGAGCTGTGTTTTCTTCTTACTCTGATGCAACACAAAATGCCAACACTACAGAGTTAACTGAGAGAATGAGGGCTTAAAATACCTCCCCTCGTTTGCAACCAGTCTAATGAGAGCTCATCAGCATTTTAATGTTGGGGACTTGGCAGAAGATGCAGGTCAGGATGTCTCAGGAAAGCTCTGTCATGCCTCTAAATCTGTATATCGTCAGGACTCTGGGTCTCAGATGATTAGCTGTAGAGCGATTATGCTGTGTCTATTCCTCTGGAAGTTACTACACGTTCCTGATCTTCAAGGGTGGTACAGGATTTTAAGATTGTGAACAACAGTACTTTGTGACAGCTTCTGTGTGGTTCAAGATTCATTGCTGTCTTCCATAAACAACTGAGTTAAAACTAGAAATATGATGAGCAAATCATGGCTCCTCTTGTGGGAAAACTTTACCTTCTTGTCTGACAGACTGGTTTTCCTGTTACAGGTTCCAGCCCCTGAGACTGCAGAAAAAGGAGGAATCAGTAATCCCAGGGAGGCAGTTTTGGTTCACTCAATTGTCAGCGTACTATTGAAGGTGAGAGCTGACAGACCAATTTAAGCCCTCTCTTTAGACATTGAGCAGTTCGTCCAACTTACACTGAGAAAGCCTTACAACCAGCCTGCCCGTCTACCACAGCCCAGATCTTCAAAGTCTCGGTTCCTATACATCGAAGGGAGAGTTTATCCTCCTTATTCAACCAGACAAGACTGTCTAGTGCTGCACTGATATTGAACAGATTTCGTTAGTGTAGCTTTGAGACCACCAAGGCAAATGAGTTTGTCGGCCCTGCTTTCCTTCAGTGCTGAAATCCTGAATGATAGCAAATATTAGAGCTTGAAGTGGGCTGTGGGGTCAATTCTCATCCAGTGTATCCTTTTGAAGCAGTTTATTTCCTAAATACTTGGTTATATACTGAAACAATTTTTTCCTAGTTCAGAAACAGTTGTACTTGATATCTGAATCATTATTTGTATGAAGTACCAGCATTTGCCAAGTTTGTTTTATTTTCAAAAAGTCTGCAAATACTCTGATCTTCGACTTCGTTCAAACAGAAGAGCGCTTTCCATGATGCCATGAAATAGTTAACCCTTTAGCCACAGATGCTTGTCCCTGATTCTGATCTCCTTTTGTTTAGGCTGGCTGCAAAGCGTCAGATATTGGGATTATCGCTCCTTACAGGCAGCAGTTGAAGGCCATATCAGGCCTGCTGGGTAGCACTGTGTTCAGGGCGGTGGAGGTGAACACAGTAGACAAGTACCAAGGCCGGGACAAGAGCATAATCATTGTGTCTTTTGTGAGGAGTCACAGCGATGGAAACGTAAGTGTCCATTTACTGGTGAAAGCCCACTCTCCCTCATCTTGTATATGGTGAATTGTGCATTGTAGACATCAGTGCCCTGGGCCCATATTCTCCACTGGGGAGAGCACACAGTGACTGACATTAGCTCCTGTTGATTTAGAAGGCAAACCTCAATGATGCTGACTACTGGGTGGGCTTACAGTGAAATTAAAGATCGCCATCTCTGATAAAAAGAGTTTTGTCAGGTGAAAAGAGGACATGGCTTTTGGCCACGGTTTACATCTTATGTGAAGAAATGGGGGGGTGGAATGAAAACCTATATTGATTGTGGCAGATGTAGATTAAAGAACAGGAAAAAATGAAATTAGCCCATTTTTTTTAATTGATCGTGATGGAGCTGTGCTGTGCTTGGTGGTGTTTTATGTTCGTTAGATGTGACCACCCCGATTTCTTTTTTTCAACAGCTGGGCGAGTTGCTAAAAGACTGGAGACGCCTCAACGTCGCCATCACAAGAGCCAAGCACAAGCTACTCATGTTGGGCTGTGTGCCAACACTGTGCCAGTACACGCCCCTGGAGAAGCTGCTCTCTCACTTGGAAAAGGAGCAGATGATATCCTTTTTCAACTAGTGTCAGGAAAACAGTCTTGTATTCTTTCCTTTTCTTTATACAGGGTGAGAAACGTCATGACTGTAGTGTCATTTATAGTGACTGGTTTTGGAAGGGCTGTGTTTTACTTTGCCTCATCTGTTCACATGGTTGGAAATAGAAAGAATAGAAATTGGAAACAAAAAAAAAAAAGATTCTGGAGTGAGCTCAGTAGAGACCGTTTTATATAAAAGATCTTTCAAGAGCAGACTGGTTTCCCCAGTCTCCGCCTAATGAGTTCTGTCATTGAATACTGTTTTCCATAACTGAAGGTAACATTTTCCAGCTTCCACCAGGAGCACACGAAGCCCTCCCAAGAATATCCCTATAATGTGAAGCCGACCTGGGAACAATAAGCCGGAGAGGAATGAAGAATCTCGCTTTCTTGTTATATACCTCAGTACCCGCTAAGGTGTTTTCATAGGTGGATACCTAGATAAGTAGCAAAGCATCCATTACAGTATTAATTACACTAGTGTTTTGATTGGGCTGCTAGCTTTTAGAAGCTGAAAATGACCTCTAGGTCCTTTGGATGATCTAAGATTTGTATTTATTTTGACAATGAAAACTACTGCCTCTACCCAAGTTTCCTGAGCAAATTTCTAGCATCACACAAAGATGCTGTGATGCGTCAGTGAATCTCTTTGTTCAAAGAAAACTTCTCTCTAAAACACTGAAAACCCTCCAGTGATACCTCACCTTGCCGATTCTGATGTTCGACTCAAGGATTGGTAGGAATCTTAGATCCATACTGTGGACTAGTAAAACCTTTAACTTGTTACATTCATTTATGTTCAACTACTGTATGTTGTTAAATAGTCTAAAGGGACTGAAAGCTCACTTTAAATCTACAATGGTGACAATTCATTTGAAGTGGTACGTTTGTTTTTGTTTCCATTGTAAGATGGTCTGAACATTTTCCTACAAAAAAATGTTTGTAAGCACATTTTAGAAGAGAATGCCTCTGAAAATGTACTGGAATTTTTTTAACTTATGGTTCTAAAATATTTTCAGAATGGAAATATTTTGTATGTTAAACTGTGCAAATAACTTACCTCATACAGAAAAAGTATTTCATCCTTGGTTCAAACTTGAGTTTTTGATCTGTGATGACCTGCTGTGTGGTACTTTCTCATGTGTCACTGCTGATAATGTTTTGCCAGTCTTATGAGGATTTAGATGTTCATTTTCAGTGTCTTGTAGATATTTTGTAAAGTTGTATTTTTTTTACTTTTTTAATCCGAGTATATACTGTATTTTCACTGTTTATAAAGAATAAAGGCTAAATTCTATTATGGAGATGGGATGTCTCTCTTTATCCCCGAACATTTATGTGCTATTGAATTTATAGAACAATTTTCTTTGCTTGCTTTAATCACATTTACCACTGGAAATGAGATGACACCAGGTAGGAATTGTCCCAGCTTGGTATTTTGACAACATGGTAATAGGAATATGTTTGTTTTTCAGCCTCATGAGCTTACATTTTAACAGTTGACTAAAGGATCACCTAGAGAGGGTGTGATTCCTAAATGATGCTTATGTGCAGTTGTTTGAACTGTTATTTGAGTATACTGTTGTGTGTTCTGAACTCTGGTTCATTACAGTTCATTAAACATCTTCTGAAAGCCCTCAGTAAGTAAAAGGGAGGTGACTGTGATTGGTGTAGATCAGAGCTGGTCTCCACTGGTATCCTTTGATTGGGCCATGCCTGGAAGACATACAGACTCCCCTGAGCACTGCAGGATCCAGATAGTTTCTGTTGTTATATTAAGGTCCAGTATGTTTCCCGTTAGCAGATGACCAAAGCTTCACTGCTGGCATCTCTGGATCATATTGTGCAAAGAAGGTGATGAGATGAAAATTCTTCTTTTAGATTGCGGTCCTTGTCTCTTCCAGACTAATTCCGGGTTGTAGGAGCAAGACGAGGCAAATAGTTGTTAATTCCATATTATTGGCATTATTGGCTGCTGATGATAAATTCCTTCTCTCAACCTTAAGTCCCTTGCAATGTTGGAACTTGGAAGGCAAAGTTCAGTCACAGGGTGAATCTGTCTCGGATCTCGGCACACAGAAAGTGGAAAACAAACTAGTCTAATAACACCCAAACTCCTGGGACGTCTGCAAGGTTAACAGAATCTTTAGTGGGATAAGCAAAAAAAACTGCAAGCAGTCTTTAAAATGAAGAGCAGTGTGGACTGGATGTAGACATTTCACTCAGTGCCGTGAATCTGGTGATTTTGTGAGTGCAGGACTGCAGGCTTTCATCAGAAGAGTCTAAAGCGTGAGCTTTCCTTGCAGAACAATGACTGCTTCACCAGCTATGTCCACTCTCCCATCCTCCCTCACGGACAGCCTGAGCTCCCCTCCACGCTGAGAACACTGGAACGCTACAAAGAGTATTGATGGCAGTCAGCCTGATAATAGTGCCAGTGAATGCCTGTCACTCCTGTCTGAGCTACTCCTGTTGCTACAATCGCATTTGCCCAGTAAAAGCAGAGGTGTTAGGGAGTTTGGTTTTTGGCAGGTAATATAATTCTTGGTAAAAAAATAAACATCCAAATTTTGAGCACTGCTTAGCAGACAAAAATTTCCCTTTTCTGGGCAAAATCAAGTCAGTCCTGTTACCTGTTTTTAAAGAGGCACACACAATATATTTTTTTCCATTCTCCCAAAGCTCATTTAGAGGATGCAATGTTGGTTCATTCATTTCCAGAAAGAAATGAATACTTACCCAGCATCTTCTGCTTTCCCAGCTGCTCTGACCAGTAGCTGCTGAGCACAGTGTGCGCAGAGCCTGCAGGAGAGAAGAGTGTCATCTTTTCTTTTGCAAACAAACCTGTGGCATGCCAATGAAGTCTGATCCCTTACATAACAGTTTATTGTGTGCCAGATAATCACATTAACATGAAAGCCTTTGTTAAGTACCTGGCCTTGGTCCTCTATGTAATGGTTGTGAGAAGTGTTTTTATAACAAGAGGACCAGTACTTATCCCTATATTTTTTTTGTCTAGCACTAGTTTGTACAGTACATCAAATATTAAACAGAAAATGAATTAAAAGCAAATGGCAACTAACCCACCTGTCACTGGATCCTCAGAAACACCATTCCATGGAGCAAAGTATCTGGAATAGAAATCATAGCCAGGCTGCCCTTGGGGGTTTCCTGTGAGTGTGAGGATCAGTCCTTTCACTTTACCAGTGCTGTGACTTTGCATCAGAGACCGGGGGTCTGGTTTCAAAGACTCCAGCATGGACCTGAAACCACACTCAAAAACAACACTTCCTGACGCACATCCACAAAACGCACATACCAAACAAATCTTAGATGAGGCTGTTCTCCAGAAGGGCTGCCAGCATGGCACATCCTGATTTAATGGAGTAGGAGCTCTTGCTGAAATCCTGATGTTTGGGGTTAGATCTTTTTAAATACAGGGGGAGAATTTGGAGGCAACTGTTCCAGATCACAATCCCAAAGGCCCTGTTTGATGTAACTTTTATAACCCTGTCAGGTAAATCCAGAAAAGGATTGGTTTAGACGAGAAAAACCAAAGCTCCAACATCAGTCTACAAGTCTGACAGGTAAAGCAATCTCTGCACGCAGTGATTAAAAGAGACTGGTTTCCAGATTCAACAGATTGTCAGGAGGGATCTTGACATAGATCACTCTATGATGTGGTACAGAAAAATATACTGCTTTCTATTTATAATGACATAGAAAAATGGAGTGTGGATTCACAAAATGAGTAGATTTGAAAGCAAGGTTACTTTCCTTTCAGGAAGTCCTAAAATGGGCTGAATATGGATGTAGCAAGCATCACTTCTTACCTGTCACAGGTGTCGGGGAGTCGTACTAGCAACTTCTTGGTGATAGCGCAGTAACGCACATCTTGAACAGCCACCTCGCCAGCTGCACTCTGTAACAGTTCAAACTTATTTAACATGGGAAAGTGGCATAGTGGTGCAGTGGAACAAGTAGGTTTATTCCATGCTGAAAAAAGAAGAAAGAAAACACAACGTTTCGGCCGTGGAGCCTTCTTCAGGTGTGAGAAAGACAGGGCAGTAAGTAAAGAAAGGTAATGTAGTGGGAGAACAAAAGCTGGGAGAGAGGAGGAGCGAGAGGTGGGAGCAGGGGACAGAAAGAGAGGCCAATCAATGTGGTGATTGATTACATAGTGATACATAGTGGTGCAGTGGTTAGCATTGCTGCCTCGCCGTCCTGGGACCTCGGGTTCAATTGTGGACCTGGACCTATCTGTGTGATTTCCCCCCTCATTCTGATTTCCTCCCACATTCCAGAAACATCCTGGTAGGAAATTGTCCCTGGCGTGAGTGTGTGCTCAGTGATAGACTGGTGTCCTGGCCAGGGTATACCCCGTCTCACTCCTGTTCCTTGCTGAGATAAGTTCTGACTCTTCTGCGACCCTGAATTGGAAAAGCATTCGAAAATAGATGGATATCTTGTGCGTTTCCATGCTGTTCTGTTCTAGCTACATATTGTTTTGACCAGCAAGGGCAATTTGCCTTTATAACTGTCATACTGCATATCTCTTGAGGTACATTTCATGTGACCTAAATTCTTTGCAAAAAATATTTTATCTTTGCTAAGGAATGCTTAAATGTCTGGTAGCGAACTACAAGTTGATGTTATCGGATCACCATATTGGAAAACTTACTGGGCTGAATATATAGCATAAACCATTTAAGGTAGATGGCTCTTGGAAAACTGAAAGTTACTTCATTGCCTATAAAATTCAAGATAGGGTTTCATCGACAATTGTTTTTTAATTCATGGAGAAATTTTCAAAGCAGAGGTCAGGAAAAGAAAACAGGACATTAAGGTTTTCAGCATTGCATTTCATGTTATTGCTTAATCCTCTGGACAATTCAGATAATTTTACTAGCAATTTAGCCATTGCTAGTAACAAGCCAACTTACCTTTATCAGTTCTTTCACTTCTTTTGGGTCCTGTAAAAGAACAAACTTTTTTACAGCAACAAATCTCCTAAACAAGGATGTTTTCTACTTATGGTTATATATTAAACCAAAGACTTGCAAACAAAGACAACATTAAATATATGAAGTTAATCAAATTTAACAGAAGTGAACTAAACACTACTTGGAAGATACCAAGGGTTTTGCTACAGTTTGGCATCTGGTTAAGAAAAGCATATAGAACCATTCCCAACTTTTATTTTTAAGAACTGCTGGATTTCTTCATAGAACGAACCTGGACTGTCGGCTTATAAATAGGGAAATCCAGTACAATACGGTTTCCTTCCCGTCTTGCATACAGCTCTCCACTCAGTGTTTCGAAAACGAGCGTTGCGTTTGCATTTTCTGGAAAATAAAATGTTATCCAGAAGAAAAATGATTTGATTCAATTCCTCTTGGAGAACTCCTAGCAGTCAGTGCATAACTAACCAAAGTTAGTTAAAAAGTAACTGGCAGGTCATCTGGAGAAACTTGAGAATAGCCCACAAGCCAAGGCCTTGCTAGCATGGGCATGAACAGAGGGAGCCCTGTGGCCCTGTGCAACACTGACACTGGGCTCCTGCATTCTATGGTTGTAAAAAACCTAAAAAGCCTTTCTGTTTCTTTCTGTAAAAGAAGCCGAAGGGATTTTTGCAATACGGCCATTTCAGAATGTGTTTGCTCGCTCTCCTCATCTTTCTTGGGCACAGGCAGCTGCAGTGGAAATGTTGGTTAAGCTGTGATTGGCTATTCTAAGGCTCCCATTATCAAAGGTCAGAGTGCAGTGTGTTTTTGTTATCTCTTTAATGCTCTAGACTAGGAAAGAGGTCTAAAGGTTCAGCTGAGCGAATCATTAGCTCTGTGATTTGATTTAGAGCTGAGATGGAGTGCAAGGAAAGCCCAGCGAATCTCCGCATCCAGAGCACAGAAACACTGTACTATTCCACATGGTTGATTAAAAAGGAAAAAAGGGAAGATTTCAATTGAAATCCTGTATTTAAACACAACAGCGCCAGTCTATGTTGGACCCCACAGTAGGTTGAGCCATTGGATAGAAATAGTTCCATGTGGCTAAGCATTATTTTTTTATAATAACAATTATATAACCTTTATTTATATAGGACATTTTTTAAAAAGTAAACGAAGATAGGAGATAACAAAATTAGCATAATAAACACACAAGGGATTAGAAAGAAGGGATTAGAGGAAGAGGCAAGGAGCAGACCCAGACACCAGTTAAATAAAAAGCTTTGCTGAAGGAGAAGGTTTTGTGTTTGGATTTGAATGGGCTCAGGGCAGGTAACTCTGATATCCTTGGGAACAGAATTCCAGAGCTCTGGGGGCACAGCAGGAGAAGGCCCTGTTACCCACTGCTTGTAAAGGAGGAGACCAGAATCAGACAAACCAAAACTGCCAGGTGGGGATTAGGAAGATAATAAGGTGGATGTGTACTCAAGTGCCAGGCCATGTAGATCCTTATGGATTTTGAAGTCGACATGAAACTTGACAGGAAGCCAGTGCAAGCACTCCAGGACAGGAGTAATGTGGTCACTTGCACGTGACCTGCTGGATTCTGCAATACCGAAGTTTGCTCAGTGTGGATTTAGATTCCCCAGCGAGAAGGGTGTTGCGTAATCAGTTCTACAATAATTGAGTGTGTTGACCACTTTCTCTACCACAGACAGAGAGGACGTAGTCTGGCGATATTTATTAGATGGAAGAATGATGTTTATACAATATTTTGCACATGTGGGTCACACGTCAAGCCTGTATCACATATCGCCTCCCAAATCCTTGAATTCAGATTGAAATTCAAGCACAGTGCAATCCACAGGTTACTGCATTGGCTTTACAGAGTTGATAGGAGGTGTCGATAAGCATGACTTCAGTCTTGTCGCAGTTTTAAAGGAGGACATTTTGAGTCATCCTGGTTTTTATGTCAGAGATGCTATTAGAGAGTGAAATAAGAGTACAAAAAAGTCACTTCATCTTGCTTAGAAGAGTAATTCTGACACTTCGAAGCGGTAGGTTCTTACTTTTCACGTAAAACAACACAGCAGCAGAAGCCAAAGTCGCATGTCCACAAAGAGGCACCTCATTGGTGGGTGTAAACCAGCGCAGCCCAAAGCGAGACCCTGCAAGAGTGAGAAGAGAGCTGAGGGTCCCTGTCCTTTAGGACAACCTGCTAAACACCGCCTCAACTACACTTGGGGTTCACAAGTCTTGACAACCGCCCTCTTTAGCTACTGTACTGTTAAATCTGAGGTACATTTCTAAAAAAAGCATTGTAACGGATTCGGGTTCTCAGGCTTGTGCCCTCGCCGCTCCAGCCCCAGTTCGTCCCTCACTGCATGGGCGCGAACTGGGTCTTGCCAGCTGAGCTAAAGAAAACCTTCCTCAGCCCCGGCGGCCAACATCCCTGTCATGCGCAGGGGCCTATTCGTTACACTTCTCCCCTGCTTAATTCCTCATCCTCAGTGAAGGGCAATCCCATCCCACTGCTCACACCAATGTGACGAATAGGCCCCTGTGCATAACAGGATGTTGGCCGCCGGGGATGAGGAAGGTCTTCTTTAGCTCAGCCGGCAAGATGCCTGTTGAGCGACGCCGGTGACGCGGGTTTGCGCCCATGTGGTGAGGGACGAACTGGGGCGGGGGCAGTGAGGGCACAAGCCCGAGAACCCGAATCTGTTACAGTACATTGTTAATCCCTTGTCTTTACCATTAATATCAGCTTGATTTCTAGTCTGTAGTCATTACCTAAAAATAGGGAAAACATAAAAAAGTGATAAAATACAAGGCAAGGGTTGGCCGCATTACCTGAATGAAAGTCGTCTGTAGAATTTAATATCTGAAGGAAAGCTGTTTCAGATAGGTTCATTTCTGCTGCAATTTTCTGGTAAAGGTCTTGAGTTAATTCCTGAATCGAATGAAAAATGGACGTTTAGCTCACATAACACAGAAGACAAAATATTCTTTAAAACCTTTATACCAAGGTTTTATTCTTACTCCATAGAATTGTGTACATTTAAGGTTTAGAACGTTTCATTGTCATTGGGGAATCAATATTAATGACTGAAGATTCGCAAACAATACATAATAGCAGATGGCAATGCATTAAGACTTTTTTCCCTTTCTGCACTGAGGTGGGATAGTAATGTGATTCTCAGTTCTGCATGTCGGGAAGCACTGGGCTTCTTTCTGTAAACACAGTTCAGTTGTATTGTACTGAGGAATGCAAACCAGGCTGCTGGGGAGCGCATGTAAATGATATATCACTTGTCAAAATGACAAGTGTACGATTTTCCGATTATATCCTACTAGAAGAAGGGCTGAATGATTCTCTATTCGCCTGGATACAAAATGTGTAGACAAGAAAATAAAACATTAGAGTGATTACATTTTCACACCACCTACGCATGATTCTTAAACCACGATGCAGCATGACCAAATTAATCCACCAATACTACTATGTCTCTTGTGATCTTAAGTGGTAATCGTTTCTGAATACATAGACAATGGTATTTAAACTGGTGCTGCTTTTTAGCGTAACTGCCAAAGTAAACGACATGGAAGAGCGACCCTTTTATAGATCCGTGATCTAAATCTCCGAGGCTTTTACAAAACTTACGTTTTGGAGAAGACAGACCGCAGCTGGGTTCCCTTCAAAGGGTTTGTTAGTAAACGCATCAACAGTAAATATAGGGATCTCCATTGTTTCTTACGTCGTACCACAAATCTCCCCGAAAATAAACTGTTTTCCCTGAAGTCCAAAAGTAATATTACCCACAGATAAGTGTGATCGTACTGTACAGCCATAGGCTACGTGTAAAACGCCCCTAAATTAAAGTTACAGTACACATCGCAAATTCATTATAGTTAAATCCCTGTTTGAGTATTATTTGTTTTTCCACCTCCTCGTTAAGAAGATAACGATCATTTTGGTCATCCGAATTGCCAGTTTTTCTAGCCACTTTTACACAGTTACAATCAGTATTGAGGTGGACCACCATAGTGTAACCCAAACGGCCACTAAACTCATCGCATGATTACATCTCTATACTTCATATATATAAACTAGTGTTAATGTTGTATAATTTTGCACAGGTTTTAATTTATAACAAACTTTACAAAGTCTGTATGATATTTCAACTGCCTTTGTTGAACAACTAACTTATAATGTTATTAATGCTCATTTTAATTGCAGTGCCCTAATAACTTGTTGTAGTGTGTGGTTCGTTTTATGTGGGTTTTTATGGCAGTTTTCACTTCTTCTAAATTGCATATTGAATTGGGTGTAATTTTGATTTTAAAACTTTCTTTAGGGCTTTTATGAAAATTATGAAAAACGGCAGGGAAAAAAATACCTATAAACTGAAGAACAATTAAACAAAATACAGTGAAAGCGTTTAAGTCCAGAATCCTTAACAAATGTTTTGAAATATATTATCCACCAATTAAATTAAATTTAAAGTATAAAAATGAACAGTGGCTGCAGTTTTGGGGAATTAATGAAAACACATAAATGACCTGAAAAAGGAAAAGCTGACATATTAAGAATTAAAACCTCTTTACATTTTATAAGAAGAGGTATATTACAATTTTGAAGTATTGGTGCCATTCAGCCAAAAAATGAAATGTAAGACGGCTTAAATCTTCCATCTATAGAAACTAATTGCCCAAATTCATCATGGCTACCATACGACTTCACATAAGGTAAAATTAAATGAAACCTCGTTTGGGCACAATACTGTACTACCTTCTCGCGATAATATGTTTCGGCGAGCTATTGCTTTATACTCGGCTCTGCTTTGGTGCTGAGACGCGGTGAGAAACTAGATAAAATTATCTCCTTGTGTAAAATATCTCGAAAGAAGTTTGTATTTGTATTTACGTTTTGTAAAACAGAATCATTGACGCCTAGTATCATATTCTTAGTGTATGTCGGGAGTCCAACCTTGCAGGGGGTATGTTTGATTTTATTTAGGCCTAATGTAGTAAAAGGTAGATTTTGTGACTGCACTGGGTAAGAATGAATATCTGGAAACTACGCACGAAGTTAAAAACAATAGTAAATGAGGAAAACTTGTAAACTGCAAGTGTGCGTTAGGCCTACTTTCCTAGAGGAAGACGAATCTTAACCGTGATCGGATGTTATTGTTACTGAGGTTTGGACTGAATTCAGATAAACATGTACTGATACAGTGCAAAGCCCTTTCTGCGATATTTTAGCTTTGTCTCGGATTTTTAATGGCGCTTTTCTTAGGTAGAATAGGTCTAGGTGTCTGGAGACTCAGAATCGTGGTGGATTAAATTGACATAATTCAGACTATTTACTTAAAGCTCTCTGCAGCGTTTACGGTTCTTTTTAACGTCATACGAAATGAGAGGTTACAGATAAAAGGCGTGGTGAGCTGCTTGTTCAACCTTTTCCACGACGTGTTTGCTTGTTTACCCCCGATACGGTCGTAAGTGTGCTGGAAAGGTCGTTAAGGTGAAAAGAGGGATGATGAGGCCATCGCTTTCCGACAGGCTTTTTGCAAGAGAGAGAAAATAAGAAAGTGACTGCAGTAGTACGGTAGTAGTATTCCCTTCTGATTTCCTTTTTTAAACCGATCTGGGTAATCTCATTTAGTCCTTAGTGTGATCTTTCCCTGGATATTCAAACAGCCTTTGTAAAATCGATGTCACGTTTCTGATGTAGAATTGTCGGCACAGTGGATGTCAGTGGTTCCCCCTGCTTGACGTGAGTAAAAGTGCACGTTGACCACCCAAAGGGGTGTGTGCTTGTGGGTTGCATTTTTAAAGCTTCAACCTTTCAAGATTGTGGGCGTTTCTAGGCAGTGTGTAAGTAAAAGCGTTCAGATACCGCACATGACCGTCATTTGTGTCATGGAAGTTCACTGGCCTCCAAAAAAAAGCTATTTTTGGACTTTAGTTTCTTTCACCAAGAGACACCTATCGAAGTGATACTGAAACATGGGAAACATCACAATTGCTTAAGTGGCCATATTCATAACAAATCGACCCAAATTAAATTGCGAGAAAAAACCAAACCCAGGACGCTATTTTAGGAGTTCCTATATGTTTAAAATGTTTCCTTCTGATTTTGGAGCATTAAGGATTTTCCTTTATGCTAAGTCTAATTTGATGCTGAAAGGTTTCTGAAGACTGCCCAAGGTATGGATGGGACAGGAGAAGAAGATGGACAGATATTAGTCACCCTCCAGACTCAATTTTGAACTAATGGTTGTAGTGTTTACATTTTTGTAGGCTATTTTATCAGGCAAATAATGAAGCAATGCTCATCATCACATTTTCCTTTTCGGCAGCTGGTTTTGAAGAGCTGGGGGAAATGTCGCTGAATGAGGAGGGGTTTGTAGTCCGAATTCGGGGTCTGCCTTGGTCCTGCACACAGGAAGAAGTAGCAGGTTTCTTCTCAGGTGAGACGTTGTACTGAACAGCAAAGACCTGAAGCCTGTTCCCTGTTTCTCGCCAAACCGCTTGAGTTCACAAGCCAAACTGGGTCAGGCCTGTAGTGAAGTTACTGTCTGATAAAGGACATCTAGAACAGTTTGCCTGATCTAGATCTTCGTACAGTTTGACCTTGTTCAGAACTCAGTTTAGCTCTTTTCCCTTGAACTATACTGCCCCAAAACAAATGCCCCTTTCAAAAAGAAACCTCACACTTACAATTTAGTGCCACATTTTTTAATCAAATTAAATTATTCATTTCATGATGCTTTTCTTCCAGGAGTAGATGGAAAATCTGTATCCAGCTGAATTTTAGTGATGCCAGGAAATGTTATAACTATGTAAGCAAAATAACCCATTTTGTAATATGTTGTGGCCACACTGCAATAGAAACATTTTATTATTTTATATTATTCTAAATATGAAGGAGTTTGAGCTCATCTTTGAAGAAAATGCTGTTCATTTAATTTTTAAAATATGCGTTTTTGCATAACAAAATGATCATTTCCTGTTACAGATTGCAACATAGTAGGTGGAGTGAATGGTGTGTGCTTCACCTACTCAAAAGAGGGAAGGCCCAGTGGAGAAGCTTTTGTTGAGCTGAAAACAGCAGAGGATTTCAAAAATGCAATCGCAAAGGATCGTAAATACATGGGCCATAGATATATTGAAGGTAAATGGTGGCATTATTTTGTAATTATTGTACTGTATCTTGTTGGAGTGACTTTCTATAAGCGGAAGAAACATAGACTACACTCTCTGAAATTTTTAACCTCTCAGATATCAATTCTAACTAGTTTATTGTAAAATTGTGTACTTCTTTCTGTTGTACAGTACTTCTGTACAAGAGACATTTTGTACGTTTTTTCAGCTTTCACAATTAAAGGGGAACTGCAGTCCCAGTTTCTCAGATGGGTTATTAAAACTTGGTAGCAAATTAAATTCATTGATGTTCTAGAAATATTTTACAAATTTCGAATTAAGCACAAAATGCTGAACTTTGTGGAAGTACTGTAAGTCACCATATTGTCGCAAACCACTGGTCTCACCACGGAAGAGAGCTAGAGCTGCAACGCAAATTGTGACGTGATATGGCCCTTCCTGCTCACTAGTCACCTTAATGACTAATGTAATGTGATGTACGAGCGAATAAGTACAGGTTGTGCAGCAGACATTTCACTGCAGAAATATGCCAACGTGAACTGCAAACAGAGTTAACAAGTAAGAAGTATTTGTGGGTAAAACCGTCTCAAAAGTCAAGAGCGATATTTCTATTGGATTAAAACAGATCCACAAGCCTGCTTGTCTACAATGTCACCGTCTCCATCACGTGACCAGTTTGTTTCCTCATTCTGAATCGCACAATATGGTGCTGCGCATACCTGGAAATTTAATCTGTTTTGTGATGTAAATTGGAGGTTTTATAAGTTACCGTGTACAGTTTGCTTTTTTAATGGTTTGAAATGCACTCATCCTTTCACTCATCTTTCTAACCCCAAAATATAAAAATAGTGTTACAGTTCCGCTTTAATGGAAGGATGAATGTTTTTTTTTTCCTTATCTACAGACTCACTGAAGCCTTTTCTGTTTAACGTGGAGTGAGCTCGTTAGGCCTTAATAGCTGTGAATTTGTGAGACCTGTTAGAACTGTGGTAAAAAGGTTCTTTACACTTCTCAGAAACTGTATTCCTCATTTTGCATTTAAAAAAAAAAAGGCCCTCAGAATGCATGAGACAACATTTTGGGCAAGCACTCTATACAGGCGGCTATTCTGGGCCTGCTGGGATTCTGTACCAGTCAGAGCTTTGTTCTGATTTGAGGTTGTGCATGGCGCCCCAGTAGCCTCTTGTCTGTTGCTCCCGCAGTGTTTAAGTCGAACAGGAGTGAGATGGACTGGGTCCTGAAGAGATGTGGTCCCACTGACTATGACAACTGCAGTGGGTGCATGGTGCGGCTGCGAGGACTGCCCTTCGGCTGCAGTAAGGAGGAGATAGTTCAGTTCTTTGCAGGTACCTGTTTTTTCTAACCCTTCAATCACCTTGTTTTTACTCTTGGCCAGTGACAGATCTTCTAGTTCTCGCATACTATATGGAAACTACATTATGATAATGATTTAAAATATATTAGGGCTACAGGTTTGTGTTTTTCATTATTGCATGGAAAGGATCTATATTTTCCTCTGAAAACCAACAGTTTAGTACATATCTTGGCTCTTAAATACTCTAGGTATGACATGAAAACGGCTGTTAAAATGCTAACGTTGAGTTATTCCGCAATACATTTTATTTGGAGGATGGGTTTGAATTAATCTCTTCTATGAGCTGAATCATTTATCCATTTTAGGATATTTTAGAACATGTAACTTAAATCATTATCATGCTTTTTGCTGCCCTCAACACACTTTAAGCCGCAGATGTGTTTCTTAGCACAACCTGTGTATATCTGGTGGTAGGACTCAGTTGAGAGATGGCATGTTCAGTATTTCTGTTGCCTTCAAGTTCTTCTGGTATTAAATAATTAGTATGAGAAAGCACTGGTGTACTTGGTGGTGACATTTAGGAATGTGATTGTCATATTGGTGTTGAGGCTTTCTGCTGGTCAAAATCGAGTCACCGCAAAAAGATTTTTTAACAACACAGAGAAAGCATTCAGACAATTTGTTTTTTGTGTAACACAGAACAGTCATATATTAGGTATTAATTGAATTCCAGATTCTATAATTTAATGAAAAAAATGTTCATTTGCAAAAGAAGAGAATTCTTCATTTAGTTACAAGCATTTTGAGCCATGTTTTTATCTGAATGTGTCAGTAGTTTTACTTTTGGGAAGCATAATTAAGAGCCTTTATTAAGGTGAAATCTGAGCTTTAAGATGGAATTCTCTCTGAGGTTCAGTAATTAAAATCTGAGCAATAAGATTCATGTCGTATTGTACTAAAACAATTAAATTTCATAAATGCACCCTAAAAGACCATGAAAGGCCATTGCTAAAATGCTAAAATCTCTAAAAATGCTATAAAATCCATATCATCTTGTGTACCAAAGCTGCTCCTTTTGCATTTGAACACACTGTTGAGAAAACTCAAGAAAAACTGATGGTTAAAATATTTTGGTGTAGGTGAAACAGAGGCAGATTTTTATGTCAACATTGCCCATCTGAAATCGTAATTACCAGGAATTATCTACTTTTTTAATGAGGGGGATTTGGGGGGATTGTAGGTTTCTGCTTGAAGTTGTTGCTGAAGATGGGGAATGTCACGGCTTTTTAACATGTCCCCCCTTGCGGGGGTTATTTGTCCTTGGGTTGAAGGGTTGAAAATCGTGCCAAATGGGATAACATTGCCGATGGACTACCAGGGAAGGAGCACAGGGGAAGCCTTCGTGCAGTTTGCTTCAAAGGAGATAGCAGAAAAGGCACTGGGGAAACACAAGGAAAGAATAGGGCACAGGTGGGGATGGAAGACTGGGCTGGGACCTAATGTTATAAGTTATGTGGGGTGGGGGGTCATGCATCTTTCAATTGAAATCAAAGATGATATGATCATACACCTACAAAGATATAAAAGAAAAGAAATCAGCAACTGGGAAGATATGTTTTTTTTCTTTCTGGGAATGAAGTAATGACATCTTGCCATTTCCGAGGTCTGAAATAATTCACAGAGCAAAGGGAGGGCAGCTAGACATTCCTAAAGCCGCTGTGTAATGCTGAGTTGTACGAGCCTTTTTATGACAAATATACCTTTGAGAGGTATTTGAAAGACATCTTGTCTCTCCCACACCATGGGTTGTGATCCATCTGTGATAAAAGTGCATGAAGCAATGCCGGCCATGTTCTGGAACACCATGAATGACAGAGATGATGCGTTTCAAGGACAGGGAACTGTCTGAACTAGAGGAGTGTGGTCATGCTACCTCTGGTCATTCATATTGCCCCCTATATCCTGGTCTCTTCATACATGTAGTGCCCATTTTAATACCCCCCCCCGCAGATAAATGTACCGTTTTCACGTGTAGGGCTATTTCTTGTTTTTTTTTCAGAATTTCCACAAGTTTTACCTCTTTTATATTTTGTTTCCTATAATGCAGTTCTGTACTTGCATATGTCGATGGAATGTATGTTTCACTGTAAGTCATGTATGTGTGATCCCGCACAGGTACATTGAGATCTTCAAGAGCAGCAGGAATGAAATCCGGGCATACTATGAGCTTCCGCGGAGGATGCTGGCTCAGCGGCCGGGACCCTATGACAGGCCCATGATGGGCCGAGGAGGATTTTTTGGGCCGGGGCCGGGCAGAGGTGGCAGTGGGCTTTTGGACCAGATGCGCAGTGGAGGAGGAGGAGGATACAGTGGTGGTAAATCTCAGTTTATCCTGCTGCTTGCTTCTTAGTAACGGCTATGCATTTCGGATTCAACAGGCGCAGCTTAAAAAGGGTATCAGATTTGGAGAAAAATGATTGGCTAAAACACAAGGAGAACATGCAAACTCCACGCAGATCACACCCCAGGTCCAGATTTGAACCCAGGGCCCTAGTGCTGAGAGGTAGCAGTGCCAACCCCTGTGCCACTGTGCTGCTCAGGATAACATACTATTTAATTAAAACCTCTTCCTTTACATGTACAGTATTTAGATGAATCTCTTCAGCTATCTAGGTTCTGCATCATTACTAAGAAGTGGTTACAGAATACGTAAGCCTATTGTTATTGTGCATTTTTCATAAATAATTACCTTATTATTAAGACAGTCAAGCTTTTGTACAAATCTTCTTGAAAATGTTCTTTGCTTCAATTCTAGTTAAATTTTAAAATGCCTACTCATTATGAAGTATGTGTTATTTTTTGTCTTGTCCTTACATCCTTTTTTTTCCCACAAAGACATGGCTATACTGCTTGCTTAATGAAGTCTGCATTGTTGTTTGAGTTTTAAACTTTCTTATTTATGTAAATAACTCTTTTTTTCTATATAAATGTGTCAAGCATAGAACTTGAATCAACATTGTGGTGTGCAGAGTTGGTTGACACTCAGGACTGGTTATGCAATGTTTAATGTTCGTTTTTAAAGATGCCTTTGTATATAAATCTTCACTTCTGTAGTTTGCAGAGCACAATGTTTTGTCGTGTCCTGGCACTTCAAAGAGTTCGCAGTCAAGTTATTGTGTCCTAGGTTGTTAACAAGTATTGTCTTCGTTACTAGTCAGTCTTTAAAGAGCAAAAGTTCAAGGAAAAAGGTATGTACTGTACCGATTATTGAGCTAAAATAAGATGTGTTTTTTTTTAAGGTTATGGTGGATTTGACAACTACAATGGCTTTAATAATTATTGTTTTGGAAATGGTATGTTTGAAGACAGAATAAGAGGAGACAGAGGAAGAGGTAAGTGTAGTACTTCTTCTGGTTAAATTTAATAAACCCATTTTTTCTATGCTTACTGGCTGCAGGTAGTTTCTTAACTTTGTCGTGTAGGACAGGGTTGGGGAATAAAGCTTGACCTTAGAGGGTTAAGTCGAGCTAATTTTTGTTTAAAAGTAGATGTTGAGAAGACAGAATTGATAGCCTTTATGGCAAGGTGATTATTAAAGTGTGAGCCTGTATAATGCACAGACTACAGAAGGAGGAGAGAGAGGCATGAGTCTGATGTCACAGCTCATCCTTCCACGCTATCAGTGTGTGAACAGCTGTTGCCCATTTTCGTTGTCCTTTACCTGGAAACCCATCAGCCGCACTGGCCTCAGAGCACAACTCTGCTTGTCTGCAGGAATGGGAGGTCATGGGTACAGCGGAGCAGGAGACGCCAGCTCAGGGTTCCACAGTGGGCACTTTGTGCACATGAGGGGGCTTCCATTCCGGGCCACAGAGGCGGATATAGCCAATGTAAGACATAAGACAACCGAGATGGAAATAATGTCACTTTTTCAAAAAAAATCCTGTATTTATCGAGTTGTGTCACCCTCTGCTTTAATGTTTGTGTCTGTCTTTTCCTTGAAAAGTTCTTTTCTCCGTTAAACCCTGTGAGAGTTCACATTGATGTGGGACCCAATGGAAAATCTACTGGCGAGGCCGATGTGGAGTTTGGATCACATGAAGATGCGGTAGCAGCCATGTCCAAGGATAAAAATCACATGCGTACGTACGCTAAAAAAGGACATTTCAGCAATTTTATATGTCTAGAGTTATGTTATACTTTAATTTAAAACATGACCCTAGCATCTGCAGATTAGTGGATCTCTACGTAGATCATTTAGAGACCGGACAAGATGTTTTACACATGAATCTTTTAGTACAAAATGTTTCTAAGATCCTACTTATGTTTAGTGTTGATTACTTATGTTTAATTTGTTGAGTAAAAAACTTTTTTTTCCTCTTCTGCTTGATTTTAGAACATCGGTACATTGAGCTGTTTTTGAACTCGACGGCCAGTGGAGGCTCTGAAATGGGTATGTCTTTTTCTTATTGTGACAGTTTATCAGACTGCAACCAGGAATTTAGAATGTTGTTGGTTTGTTGCTGCATTACATTGAAGTTTACATGAACAGAATTATTTTCAAGATGAAGTAATCTGTTTTATAATGCATTATATCAAAATCTGGAAAAGATAAAACAGAAGGAGAAATATTAGTTTTTTTTAAAGATTGGTGTAAAACCATTTATAGGAATATGGCAAAACAGGAATACTACATAAAAGCAAAATTTCAACAAAATTGCAGCAGTGCTTTAGCTGTCTATATATTTGTATACTTGTATAGAAAAATGCAAGTCTTTATTAATTTTGAGGATATCTTCTTCAAGGAGTGATTTCCTAGAGGATCTGTAGCTGCGATTGAAAGGATTATGAGATTGAACTTTAATCAGTTTTACAAAAACTAAAACTGTAAGATGTAGTAGGAATGTACATGTATAGTAATCTTTTTAATGTTTAATTTATCTTCAACTGACCATAGGATGTAATAATTGTTTAAATTACACGACAGAATGTAAGGGCACCATCTGTGGCTAACATACTTGTTTTGCCTGGTAACTTTGGCACTTTACACATTTATAGCATTTATATAGTTACAGGGAGAGGTGAAGTGGAAATGAAGTTTGCTATCTGTCATCATACTGCCTTATGTTTTGCTATATGTGTCATACAGTTGTATGCAATCCTGCCCAAATGACATGTTTTGTTAATTTTCAAAGTGAGAAGAAGTTAACACAACCTCTGCAGCAAACAAACTCAAACTTGACATATTTCTGCTAATTGTAATGCACAGCTAACTATTTATTTGCTGAATTTAACAGATTGAAAAAAATAAAACCGTAAATGTGGCAGTAAAAGGGGTGCCCAAACTTTTGCATAAAACTTTTGTGCTTTCAGTGACTGACAAATGACTCATGCCTTATACAATGACAAAGTGTAGAAGAAGAGCCTGTTGTATAGATGGTTTGGACATACAGTATGGTGATTGACAATCTGAAGACTGTTCCTTTGTATTTACGCAGGTAACAATGGCGGCTATGGGTCAGCGGGAAGAATGGGGATATCTGGAGGATACGAAAGTGGCTATGCTAATCCAGACAATATGGGTGGTTATGGTAAGCACCATATATCTAAAATTACAGACAGTTTGTGCCTCCAATATCAAATATAGGGGGTCAAAATTATACACGTTGTAAGGGACCACAAAATTACAACATACAGTGAAACCATTTATAATGGGGAAAAATAATGTAAAATAGGAGATTGGAGACTATAAGAATGTAAACCTCACTTATTAAATTTAATGCAGGGAGATTTCTCCCATTAGAAACAATCTGCTATTGTAATGACAGGGACTTGAACACAAAAAAGTGACTGTCCATTCCACTGACCTCCTCAGGAGCAGTTTTGGGAGTAGCTACTTTTAAAAGCTTAACCATTTTTAAAGAACCATTTTTAAAGTGGTGTTAAAAAGCCATTCTATATTTAAATCCACCATCTTATTATATTGTGGCATCATTCATTTTCTAAAATCTAAATTGCAATTGGCGAACTTTCTGCTAACCTCTAAGGCATCTGATTAGATGCCTGCTGTCTGTGTCTCCTTTAAGATCATCTGCTCCCTTCCACTGGACTTGATTGAAGGCTAAGGAGAAATAAAAGTTTGATTTATAATCATGCGTCTAATCCTTAAGAAAGGAAAAGGTGACGTGATAATCTGAGTTTCATCCAGACGTGTTGAGACTGGATTTGGAGGGTCAGGGGGGATAGATCAGCAGTGACAGAGCATTGCTTTAGTTTGATGAACTGTAAATGCCACACTAGGAGTAGTTAATTTCCACACAGCTCTTATAGTGCATTGCATTCAAACTGCACCCCCAGTTGTGCACTTCTCTTATCTGTGACAAGATACTGAGCAAACCAGTTTTTGTGTCAAGACTTCTTCAATATCAGGAAATCACATCCTTGGGGGGCTGTCTTTCCTCCAGCTGTGAGATTAGCCCTCTCGTAAGCCATGTGTGTTGGATAATAATGAGCTACCCAAAGTAATAAAACCAGTGCAGCTGAATACACAACGGCTGGGGAAAGCAAAGTAAAGTGTGGTTGTGTGTGCACGGCCCCGGGGCTGTCTCACGTGCAGTGTGGTTGTGTGTGCACGGCCCTGGGGCTTGGGACTGTCTCACGTGCAGTGTGGTTGTGTGTGCACGGCCCCGGGGCTGTCTCACGTGCAGTGTGGTTGTGTGTGCATGGCCTCCAGGGCTGGGACTGTCTCACATGCAGTGTGGTTGTGTGTGCATGGCCTCCAGGGCTGGGACTGTCTCACGTGCAGTGTGGTTGTGTGTGCATGGCCTCCAGGGCTGGGACTGTCTCACGTGCAGTGTGGTTGTGTGTGCACGGCGCTGGGGCTTGGGACTGTCTCACGTGCAGTGTGGTTGTGTGTTTACGGCGCTGGGGATTGGGACTGTCTCACGTGTAGTGTGGTTGTGTGTGCACGGCGCTGGGGATTGGGACTGTCTCACGTGCAGTGTGGTTGCTGCTTGCACGGCCCTGGGGCTTGGGACTGTCTCACGTGCAGTGTGGTTGTGTGTGCATGGCTTCCAGGGCTGGGACTGTCTCACGTGCAGTGTGGTTGTGTGTGCACGGCGCTGGGGATTGGGACTGTCTCACGTGCAGTGTGGTTGCTGCTTGCACGGCCCTGGGGCTTGGGACTGTCTCATGTGCAGTGTGGTTGTGTGTGCACGGCCCTGTGGCTTCGGTCTGTCTTATGTGCAGTGTGGTTGTGTGTGCACGGCCTCCGGGGCTTGGGACTGTCTCACGTGCAGTGTGGTTGTGTGTGCACGGCGCTGGGGCTTGGGACTGTCTCACGTGCAGTGTGGTTGTGTGTGCACAGCGCTGGGGCTTGGGACTGTCTCATGTGCAGTGTGGTTGTGTGTGCACGGCGCTGGGGATTGGGACTGTCTCACGTGCAGTGTGGTTGTGTGTGCATGGCCTCCAGGGCTGGGACTGTCTCACGTGCAGTGTGGTTGTGTGTGCACGGCCCTGGGGCTTGGGACTGTCTCATGTGCAGTGTGGTTGTGTGTGCACGGCCTCCGGGGCTTGGGACTGTCTCACGTGCAGTGTGGTTGTGTGTGCACGGCCCTGGGACTTGGGACTGTCTCACGTGCAGTGTGGTTGTGTGTGCAAGGCCCTGGGACTTGGGACTGTCTCACGTGCAGTGTGGTTGTGTGTGCACGGCCCTCGGGCTTGGGACTGTCTCACGTGCAGTGTGGTTGTGTGTGCACGGCGCTGGGGCTTGGGACTGTCTCACGTGCAGTGTGGTTGTGTGTGCATGGCCCTGGGGCTTGGGACTGTCTCACGTGCAGTGTGGTTGTGTGTGCACGGCCTCCGGGGCTTGGGACTGTCTCACGTGCAGTGTGGTTGTGTGTGCACGGCTTGGGACTGTCTCACGTGCAGTGTGGTTGTGTGTGCACGGCGCTGGGGATTGGGACTGTCTCACGTGCAGTGTGGTTGTGTGTGCACGGTCCTGGGGCTTGGGACTGTCTCACGTGCAGTGTGGTTGTGTGTGCATGGCGCTGGGGATTGGGACTGTCTCACGTGCAGTGTGGTTGTGTGTTTACGGCGCTGGGGCTTGGGACTGTCTCACGTGCAGTGTGGTTGTGTGTGCACGGTCCTGGGGCTTGGGACTGTCTCACGTGCAGTGTGGTTGTGTGTGCACGGCCCTGGGGCTTGGGACTGTCTCACGTGCAGTGTGGTTGTGTGTGCACGGCGCTGGGGATTGGGACTGTCTCACGTGCAGTGTGGTTGTGTGTGCACGGCGCTGGGGATTGGGACTGTCTCACGTGCAGTGTGGTTGTGTGTTTACGGCGCTGGGGATTGGGACTGTCTCACGTGCAGTGTGGTTGTGTGTTTATGGCGCTGGGGATTGGGACTGTCTCACGTGCAGTGTGGTTGTGTGTGCACGGCGCTGGGGATTGGGACTGTCTCACGTGCAGTGTGGTTGTGTGTTTACGGCGCTGGGGATTGGGACTGTCTCACGTGCAGTGTGGTTGTGTGTTTATGGCGCTGGGGATTGGGACTGTCTCACGTGCAGTGTGGTTGCTGCTTGCAGGCCGCAGTGGAGGATTCTATGGCAGCTCGGGAGGCATGGGGTCGAGAGGGGGCGGACTGCGGGGAATGTTTTAGAAGAGGACATCACTGTCTCTCCTCACATGGACACATCACTTTCAAACTCACAGTTCAAGCATTTGAGCAGTTTTTTTTGTATTTTGAGATGTTTTTCGTATGTTCATATTTGTTGTTAGACTGTTTTAAGATCTCAAAGACAGGACTTAATCTTTGAGCCATTGGATAGCTAAACCCGCTATTGTAAATTTTGCTTCTTATTAAAATTTTATATTGAAATTTGTGTTGTGGGGTTTGTTGTCGTTTTAACAGGTATCAACACAATATTCATGTTCACAATATTGTGTTCTAAATAGCAGGCTTATGGTATTTATAAGATAGTGATGTAAAACATTATTCACTTTTTCTCACTATAAAAATTACTATGCTCCTCATGAGTGATTGTACTTTGGCTGCTATGTAATTTATATACTTGCTGCTTATTGCAACTTACACTATATGTTTAAGACTCCTGAAAATTGCTAAGGTTAATGCTAAAATGTCAATTTCCACTCAGCAGCACAATTTCATTAAATGTAAAATTATACACATGGGGGCTAAATAATTATATTTGAATTGCAAAGGTACAATACAATGTGTGCTGAACACATATATCTTGTATTGGAAACCAGGCATTGCAGTGGGAATGTATCAGACCTAATTTTGCTGTAGAAAACATGTAGGATACAGAGGTTGTTTCTACAGGTCTGTTTTTGAAAAGCCATTTCAAATGCTAAATTCACAAAGCAGACATTTCCAGTTTTCATAAAGGTGAAGAAACGTCACGTGACATCATGTGGGGCCAGTTGCTGAGACTGAGGTTTGTATCTCTCTCCAACAGATGATGGTTGTCAGTAAAGAGGTGAGCAATACATAGTTATCCCACAATTAGTAATATGATCATAAACTATGTAGATTTTTAAAAACTTCATTTACGTGGTCCAAGGCTGGTGTTGAGGAGTATTCAAAACCCTTTCCTGTCGGTACATGTAATAATATTGCTACACATTAGGATGGTAAGTCTGGGAAATACCAATGATGATAAATAGTATAGGGGAATTTTAAAATCTAACCGTTCGTCGATAAGCGTAATAAATTATTAACGTTGGTAAAATACCGCCTACAGCAAGGAATGGCTTTGATTGCAGCCAGATGGTTTCTTAAGTCTTTTTATGCCAGCAATAAAGTCAGAAACAAAACCTGCTGCTGTCGTAAGCCATGTGACGGGAGTGTTATATAACAGTAACACCTATTGCAGTTGACTTTTAATGAGATTTCCAACACCCTCATTCACTATAACACTAACCAAAACCCTGTGCTCACTGTATATGAACTCTTATGCCAATGTAAGATGTAAACGCCATTGTTCAGAAGGCAACAGCTAGACATATCCTTCACATTAAAAGGCTAATGGAAAGACTAATGCAATACTGATCAGGAGCTCCCAGTTATTTGAGTGGAGCAATAATGTGCTTAATGTTTCCTTGAAAAACTGTAACAATTGTCAAGGACCTCCGTCTTGACCTAATGCACCTTCTTAGGGGGCTGCCAGATTTTTCTAAACATCTTTAAGGATATTAGTAGATCAATTAAGCAAGCAGGAGTCTAATTTAAAAAAGGAAGCTAGAAGGGGAACTGGATGGCAGATTTCCATGCGAGGCAAGACACACAACTCGAATGAAAACTTCTGTATGGTTTTAATACATATCAATTAGCACAGCAAAATCACTAGCATCAATAAATGACTGTAGTAACAAATATTTTAAATTAGTGCACTGAGTGATAATGGTGTGTAAACAGATTTGATTAAAAATGGCAGCAAATTAATGGCACAAAATAACAGCTTCCACATGAATCAAATAAGGCCATAATTCATATTGTAGAAATATAGTCTTTTTAATTATATATACTTTACATACAACATTTTTGTCAGTTTTTAATTAAGGCTAATAACACAAGAAATATTCAGTTCTTTTAAATTATTTAAAAAGCAAATACAAATGATAATTTAAACTTCAGTTTAAACAAAATGACTTCCAAATCTAAAACTGATACATATACAGTAAATAATTGTTCACAATTAATGTTTACTTCTTACAGTAAATGTTTAATATTTGGTTTTCATAGTACAGGCATTTTACATTTTTTAAATGTTTCACTGATTGAACAAATGTAATTCTTCACAACAATTTAGTGTAACTTAAATGATGGATAACTAACAAAAAGCTGCTTCTGAAAATTATTTTACAAAAGAAAGCATTCCAGTTCAACACAGTATAAAACAATGATATCTGCATTGGCCTTTTCTTATTAAAACTATGTATTTGCACAAAATCCTCTAGATTACTCAATAATTTCACCATAACAGTCATTAAGAATATAAAGTTACTTTTAAAACAGTACATAATTCATTAGAATTTAATTCATATAAAACAAAGTTGCTGTGCTATTATGTATTTGTGTTGTTCCTCAGTATTATAGGCAGCATGAGGATCAAGTTAGTGCTTGCAGTTAATTCATGTTTGTGAATTATGTAAACCATGTATGCAAAGCACAAAACTATCCAGAAAACAACATGAACTGGAGTTGCTGCATATCAGCACTCAATACATTTTACAGAGGCACAAGTGAATCACCTTATAAATCTGAATTTTCAAGGTTTTAAAATTGGATTACATACTGTCTGCTATATTTTAACATAAAATACAGTGACCTTGATATTCAATAATCCGTTTCTTACTTTTCTATTGAGAAAAAGAGCCACTATCAGCCTGGCAGCCGCAATGTTGATGCCTCATTGCTTTTGCTTCCAAAAAAACAAGACATCTCTGAAGTGGACCCGCTTGACTTCAGCAGAGGGTAAAGATATTTCAATCTGATATAGCTGCTGTTGTTTCTTGAGAAATGATTTATGTAGCTGTTAGGAATGTTACTTCTCGTTCTGACACCACTGGAATATCGACCACTCCAGTGCGCCACACAGTACTGGGCCATACTGTAACGTATAAGTTGGCTGACGGCTCAGAGCAGTCGTAAAATATTACACCGATGACTCCCACAAAATAATTAGTTTATATGCTAAATATAACCAAGAAACTAAAATAAGCTGACTTTGCCACTACCTCGTTACCCACAGTGCACCTTCAGGTAGAGGCCACCTGGTTGGCGGAAGGCCTGGCCGAGACACAGAGGGGTGGCCCACCGTTAAAGCGGAGGGTATCGTAGTGTACTGTGCGTCAGGCTGCACTTTCTCTCACGTCGAGTTGGAGGAGCAGCGCTGGAGGAGGAGGGCGTGGCAGGTGTCACACACCCTGACAGGCTTTGGTGAGGCGGGGAGAGGAAGCTCGTTGTCTGAGCAGGCATTGCAAAAGATCTCTCCGCAGTTTCTGCAGTGGTGCTAGGGAACAGAAATGAAACGCAGTGAGGTGAGTCTGCAGACCACACTTCCTTTCCGCATCTCTGTTCTCTCCTCACTGGGCCTCATCGTTGATTACTGATAACCCTCATTTTCAAACAGACTGAGCTCCCTTGTTTCTCCTTATCCGAAAAATGGTCAGAATACACAAGGGATGGCCAGGTGCGTTTCACTTTGACCACTCTGCATGAATGCTTCGCAAATTACAAAAAAAAAAGAATATGACCCTTTCAGTTAAAAACTAAAGATAATACAATGACCTATTAAGAACGTCGTGTTAATTCAGCAGAAAAGGTAATCCTCACTTTCCTCCTCGAAATGGAGAACTCCTTCTCACACAGTTTACAGTGGGTGGCATCTTTGTCCTTCAGCCAAACCTGGCCTCCCTGCAAGAAGTCAACATAGTGTTAAAGCCCAAAACAATAACCCTCTGTCTTTAGCTAAAGTGCCAAGAGCTAACCTTTCTGGGCATGTGGTGTGTTCAAAAAGTGCCCTGAATGTCCTTAAACTGGCCACTCATCCAACCATATACTGTATACAGAACCCTATTTAAAAAAAAATATTGATATTTCTTCACACTTTATGAATAAAACCAGTAGGTAAAAAAAAACAAAGAATGTAATTCAGAAAAAATATAAACAACTATATAACTTTTCTGCACTACATAATTACATAATATTCCGTATTACTGAGAGATGTATCACTTTATTCTTGGCAATTAAGAGATTTAAGGGATTAAGGGAAATGGGCAAATTCATGCCAACCTGTAGTGCTTTATTTGCTTCTTTTATGTCTTCGATTTTTAGCTTCGATCTACAAAACAAAAAAGGAACAGTAAATGAAATGCTTTAAACATCTTCAGGGCTGAATTTAATAGGTCATTCAATTATCAGAATGGGTTAACCCTGGGAGCACAAAAAGTAAGCCTTACGTAAACCTAAAACACACAAAACTTTCACCCCTTGAAAACTCAGATGTGAACACGAGGTGACAAAATGTTCTGCTGTTTGCCACAATTGTATCTCAAGTATTCTGTGAGAGATTATTCTTATGTGAAAAGAGGTAAAGTTCATGAAAAGTTAATAACAAAAGAAAGGTTGCAAAATAGAGGAGGCCTATCTTGTTCATTTAGTAGGTTAGTAACTAAGTGAATACAATATTGCGTCCAGCCATTTCTGGAAGGAACCCAGGGTCTGGGCCTCATCCCCCTGACTGGCAAGTCCTGATGGAATCTGCTAGCAGAATCTGTATGTTACTCTGTACCTATATAGTGGTAGGAGCGGTGAACTCCTGCTGAATTCACATGCTAAAACTCTAACCTTCACACTTGCTTTAGCACAGATGCTTCTCACTCTCTGTACTAAACTCCCATCTTCTGTACCAAACTCCCCGATAAGGAAGGAATGTTTTAATTGCTTTCCTAGTCCTTGAGTTTCTTGAGAAAGTACCTCAAAGACAGGAGAGGGGGGAGGGGGTAGAGAAAATGTATATAAACTGTGCAGAGCCATATCCCCTTTTAACTACTATCCTTATTGTGGTTCCTTGTATGCATACAATAAAGCTTGGCTAACAGGCACCTCAGGCTCAGATCTCTTGGTTTCTACAGTCTGTTCCCAGTCACAAGAACTCTCTGTGTAAAGAGGTTAAGAGAGAGAGGCTTCTCTCTCTGTGCTAAGTGAATTTTGTTATAATTTCCAATTGTGACCCCGCGTCCTCGTGTTATTACCAAGTCTGCAATTAGTCTGCAGGGTTGACTGTATATATAAGCTTTGATGTGCTTGGATAAAATCTCATTTTTTCCCCAACTGAAAAGAATGTTCTTTAAAGCATTTTTTTTCCCCAGTGGAATTTCTTACCGGAACTTATTGCCTGGAGGATCCTGTTTCAATTTCTGGTTTTACCAGAATGAGCTGTGAATCACAGAGTTCACTGTGGTCATGTCTGAGGTCTGCTGCTGTTTAATGTGGCTTTAAAATATAATACACTTCTCAGTTTAGTGAAGAGAGAGTTGTTCGTAAGAACAAATTTGGCTGAAAAATGCTGTTCAGTATGTGGCTGTATATTTTAGCCTGAGTGACCTCTGTGATGTCTTTTCAACAATTGCTGGCATAAAGTGTTAATCTAAAAGATTAGAATTCTGCTAGTTTAAGATGGGGACCCGGATTGAATTGAACTGATAAAATATGTTCTGCTAAATATATTTTTGCAAAGAAGTTTGATATTCACATTTCAGTGAAGCTGTTGACTATTTTGATGTAATTCATTTACCCCATACATGTTGCATGGGTGGTCTGACCCACAGGAAGCTGTGCATGAAAGGAATTTGGGTGTTTGTGTAGAATGCTCTACGTCCCCAACAAGAATGACTATTGTTCTCAGTGGATGGCAGTAGTTTTAGAGCAGTTAAACAATGGACTTTACTCGCTGAGTTTGCAGCCGAGCTCCTGCAAAGCCTGTTCCTGTTCTTCGCAGATTCGTTTCAGTTGCCTGTTTTCATCCTGCAACCTGTGAAACTCCTTTAAGGACAATAATATTCACTGATTAGCAAACATAATCAAATGCACTACTTTCTGTATTTCCATACATACACCTTATTTTAACATGTTCTCGAACAAAATCTAAACATTCTGTCTGTGTAAATTGTTATTAATTGTTCTGGAGCGGATGTCTAGTGGCCCTTGCCTCTTTTCATCATGATAATGGGGACGGTGAGGTGGTGCTGTGGCTAAGGATCTGGGCCTGTGGCTGGAAGGTTGCCGGTTCTTATTCCGCGGCCGGCAGAGGAATCTTACTCTTTTGAGGCCCTGAGCAAGGCCCTTAACCCTAACTGTTCCAGGGGCGCTGTATAAATGGCTGACCCTGCGCTCTGACCCCAGGCTTCCCTCCCTCTCTGTCTCATGGAGAGCAAGTTGGGGTATGTGAAAAAGACAAATTCCTAATAAAAGAAAATGTATATGGCCAAAAAAGTGATCTTATCTTATCTCTTAATTCAACAGTGTGGTATATAAATGACCAAATCAAAGACACTGTTGGTCAATGTGCTCTTGGTCTCCTCTTAGGTCATTTGTACACAGTTACTTGGGAAGGATCAATGGATTCATATACCATACATTTCCATCCCTGTGCAAGGTGGCAGTGGGGTCTTACCTTTTTAAGTCCATTTATTTGCTGAGCTTCAGTGTTAAGCTGTGAGATGGTCTCTCTTTCTCTTTCCAGGTCATTCTGCAGGGTTTGTCTCCATTCCTTTTCTATTTTCAAGTCTGTTTCCAGCTGGTGCCTGTTTTAGTAGGAACAATGTTAAATTCCTGTGAGGACCACTGATAATCAGTTCTCTGATGCTGCGTGAGTCTGTTCCCAGTGGCAGAAGAACGATTTTGGTTAGTGCATTATTCTCCTATTCTCTGACCTAGAGCCGCAAGTAAGATATATTCTGGTGCTCAGGAAAACTTTGAAAAACTATTACTGTTTTTCAATGAGCCATTCGTCCAAAAAAAGGTTAAAGGACTACTACATACAAAATCATAATATGCCCTGAAAGCTCACCTCTAATGATTTTTCTCAATTATGCTCACATGCCGAGTTCAAGTATGAAATAGATACTATTTTGCGATCATAACAGCATTGTTTTTTTTGTTATCACAAGCTCCTTTAAAACAATTAAAAGTCACGGCTAACCTTTTATATATCAAAAATTTTAGAGAATTTTAGTGGGTTACAGAATTTTATTCAGAATGACTTTGGAAACAGGGCTTCAAAGGTACACAGTACACAATCGAAAGCTTTTTATACATGGTTAAATTTCTATTACACTGTGAATTTTGGTTCCAAACTACCAACTCAACTCCAAGCATGTTCTTCCATGATCATTACCATTATATAAAAATGGTTTGTTTTAACCTTGGCATGCAAGAACAATCAACTCAATAATTGTGTTCTGATGATCAATTTAAAAATTGTCTTCTGACACTGATGAGCAAGTACATTTCATAAAAGGAGACCAAGAAGATTATCTGATTTTATAAAAGGACAAAGAATACAGATATACAGGCCACACTATAGGGACCTGCTGATCTGCCCTAAACTTCACATAAGGACTGATAACCTCTATGTTGTGTGAGGATCCACAGCAGATCCAGGACTACTTGATGGTGCAACCATCGCTACACAATGTGAGCTCTTTTTGTCATCTTTCGCTACTCGCAAAAGGAGGTGTCCCACCAATCAGTTATGCAAGAATTTTACTTGCTTGTCAACTCCCCCAGAAGCCGTGCACTGCTGGCAGGAACAGACTGGGAACAGACTCTGTGGTACCTGCAGGCTAGCAGGAATGTTAGTGAGGTCCAATTGGCATGAACCATCCCGTCAGGCACTGTGGAGTGTCAAAACGATTCAGTGGGTGGGCAGGACACAGGAGTGTGACCCCTCCACCCTCGTTCTCACCACAACATACAGGAATTGTGGCTGCGAGATGAGATGTAAAGAAAAAAAACTGGAGATTTCCCCCAATAAGTGAAAATAAAAACAGAAGCCAACCTCATAATGCACTTACAATTGTTTCTCTCTCTGAGCGATCTGTCTCTGCAAGCTGTCTGCTTTGTTGGCGAAATCCTGCTTGAACTTCCTGGCTCCTTCTTCGGCAGCCCAGCGCTCCCTCTCCGCTTGCTGTAATCTGGTGCAATTCAAACCAACTGGGTAAAACTGAGGCTAGAACTACAGGGGGGCGCAGGAGTGCAGCGGGAAGGACAAGCAAATGAAAACGAGAAGCGGGAACATCTAGCAGCGGGCAAAAAGGAAAAGCAAACCCAAAGCAAAAAAAAATTCCGAGGGGGGAGGAGGAGTTTTAACAGAAGCAGATAATGGGAATCGAGGCAGATCTGTTAACTCCAATAAAGATCCACACATCAGCAAACCCTGCACCATAGTGAATAAAGCACACAAGGCACAATGGAATATATTTCAAAACACCTACTTTTATTGTTTCAGCTTATATTAAAAGACACAGGATATACTTCTGTTTTTTTTCCTAAAAGGTTCTACCTTACAAGATCAATTGTATAAGCATTTTCTTATTACAACAATTAGGGCATGTTTTTATATTCTATAAAACTTTTTAAAAAGCCGTCATCAAAAATGAAACCAATGAAAAGTAAAGGAAACCAAACAAAAAAAAAAACAGTCGTCCCTTTGATTATTATTTCTTAATATTTAACTGACTCTTCTTTGTTCTGAAACCCTGTGTAATATGTACAAAGTGCCAGCTTTCAGGAGCTCTCAGAAAGAGATGTCTTTCACCAGCTTGTATTGGTGCTCAGTGTCAGTGCTAGCACATTTCACAAACGACATCGCAAGAGTCCGTGTCTGGCACAGCAAATCTTTGTCACTACAGCAGCGCCATGGGTAAGAAAAGAAAAAACGAAACCCCAAACCCAAACCAACAATACAACCAAACCAAATCACACAGAACCAGGGAAATAGGAAGGAGTCAGAGGCGTGTAATGTAAAAATGTGTGAAAGTAAAACCAAAAAAAATGGAAATAAGAAAGGAAAACAGGAGAACAAAAAAGGGAAAGATGATGTCAATATCAGTGAATATTCATGTTACTAAAAGCCTTTAAAGATTGTTAAGCAACGCATTAGTAGAACATTACAAACAGATGGCATCAGAAAGAGAGGGTAAGGGGTCTATGTTGACAGAGACATGGCTGGATTGTGGATGCACTTTAACATAGCCGAGCAACACGAAACACAACAAGCACAGTTTTGTCATTTAGAGACTGAAGTATATGTCTATCGGGAGTGTTTATGGCTGAAAAGCAGCAAAGTCTTTTTTTCCATAATCATCAAATCAGAATATGTGTTAAATCGAATCCAGCAATGAAACACACCATGATAGTGTCTGTTCACAATGGTAACAGAATCCCCTGAGGCTCAATTTGCCAATTGAAACGAAAGGGGATAAAGGAAAGGCACCGTCCCTTATTTTAGTTTATGCTTTTTCAGGAGGTACGTAACTGATAAGCTTCCTCCAGTGCAGGTCTACACTACTGGCTGATACTTCTAAGCTAGGAAATACATACTGCAAAAGTCCCTGTTACAGGACATTACAGGACATTGTTTTGACAAATCGGTAGATAAATTCATAACATCGATATACATTTGTAAATAAGAGATTTGGACAAATACTGCATTAAGAAGCACCTGACTGCATTAAAAAAAATCTCAAGATATTATGTATATCACAAAAAAGCCACCAGTAAAGATTTTAGAGGTCACAAAGAGTAAGAATAAGAATGGGACTGTATGAATTTTAAGGAAATGTTGGAGGATTTTCTCAAATCTGGTTAGTATTATATACAGTGACCATAAGTCTTGTCTAAACAACATGCCAGGTTTCTCTTAAGTTGATGCAACAGAAGCAATAGAAGACTTTTCAGCCTCAAAGACAGAGCTCAAGTGTTCGATGACTTACAGGCACATCTCACAAATCACAGGAAGAATGCAGTGGTGCCGCAGTGTAACAATCACGACACACCCATGGGGAGAGCAATGAGCTGTGTTGATATTTTAAAGCAGATCAACCAATCTATCAACTAGTTCTCTAGTTAGGTAAACAGTTATCATGGGCCTGTATTTACAATTTTAATTTATTATAAACTCTACACATTTCTATAAAATGCAGTGCAGCTTTCCAACACAACTGTATACTTAAAAACACCAAACATGATTATTTAAATCCTGCTTTTTTACAATTAGTACAAGTACTAATCTAAGAAACTTGTAACGTACAGTACCAAGGAAAAGTTTGTGATCTCTTAGGTTGGTCTGTATTCTTATATTTTAGACCTTTAAATGTAATGAGATCTTTAAGAAAGTCTTAATAAAAGATGATGATCATCTGATTAAATGTAAAACAGAAAAACACTAGACACATGTTGAATTATTTAATTAAAATGATTCAACAGTAAATATCCTCACACGGATATGGTTGTGAACCTTTCAGATAATTTACTGAACAGCAATGACTTCAACTAGATGTTTCCTGTAACTATCAGTTTATCGCACTTGCTTTTATGAATCTTGACCCAATTCCTCCTTACAGTACTGCTTCAGGTTGGTGACTTGTGAGGGTTTCCCTGCAGGAGCAGCTCACTACAGGTCCTGCCATTAGATTTCAGTGGGGTTTGGGTCTCAGTCTTTGTTCGCTTGTTAACCAATTATTTAGCCACCTGATTTTAATTACCCACTTAATTGTATGAAGTAACTTATGAGTTCACCTATCAAACATGGATTTCATGGAAAGAAATCATAATTATTATCACTACATTAACGGTTCACAAACATTTTCTTGGCACTGTAGGATTAGAAGCTTTATAATGTGCCTTCGGCAGCTGAGGCATCTGATCACATCAAGATAACAGTAAAAAGTTTAACAGTCTAGTAAATGTTTAAATATGTTCGCCAAAATAGCCTGGTCCGAAGAGTTAATCATTGCCCATTTAAAAAAGCAGTGCTAATTAAATAAGGAGCTAGATTTTCATCATTTAGTTGTGATTATTATCATCTAAATCAGTAGAAAGTTTAATGAAAGGCCACTATACCTTTGTTCCAGCTGCTTCATAGTTGCAGTAATCTGATTGGTCTTCTCTTCCAGCCTGGTTATGATGTCATTCTTTTGTTTCAAACTGTCATCAGAGCGCTGCCAATACATCAGGAAGCATTCATCTGAACTCTGCTTTGGCATTCAATCTGTTCAATTATTCCACACTTTCTATACACTTTCTGGACAACATATTTCAACCTAACTGACCTTAATGCTGGAATAACTTTTTTTTTAAATAAAAGTTCTCAATCTAACTTGAAAGGTCAGTTCCACTTCACAATTTCCAATGTCTAAACATTGCGGGGGGGGTGTACCTGCATCTTCTGGTACATCTCAACGTTGATGGCCTTGACCTCGTCCAGTTGCTGCCGCAGCCCGATCAGGGTGTCCTGCTTCTCGTGGATGTCCTTCTCCAGCAGCTTCATGGCCAGCTCCATCTCGTGCTTCATGCTGACCTGCACCACCAGCTCGTTCTCCACATCCTGCAAGCACACAGCCGTCGTCTCCACTCCTCCCCACGTCAGGGAGCACGCAGTGGGCTGATGGGCCACAGCCCCCTGGGGATTGTGACTGCAGCCTCAGAGTCGCTCCCCGGTGCTGATCGAGGTCAGGAAACTAAAATATACTTGATACTACCATCATTATTTATAGTTATTACATTACTACAGAAAGCAGGACTTTCTAGTATTCTTAAAGCTAAGACCTGGTCCCGCGTTTAAAAAGACCTACAAAGCCTACTGAGTAAGTAAAGAGCTGCAGACCAAAGGGGTATTTGTGTTCTCAAACAAAATGTCATTCAGAAAGACTGTACTCAAAATATCCTGCGTTACCACTCACAAAAAAGGATAATCAAAGATGCAGCCTACTGAGAGTACAGCACGGAAAAAAAAGCAGTATGCTGATATACATAGGCTGGGAAAAGTTAACGAGTTAAGGTCACTGCAGTGTATTAAAAGGAAAATTAAGTTGTAAACAAATGTTTGAATGATCTAGACACTGCAACAATCAAGTACATTACTGTAATTAGCTCTTAGCCACATTGTTGAATTCAATTACTTTCTACTGGATATATTTTCCAATAACCTTATGCTACCTACGGTATACAGTATATACTGTATATGGTTTTGTTTTGTTTGTTACACTTTCCTTTCATAATTAGCCGAACAAACCTTCAGGAATGGTTCACTTATTAGGATGTGGGGGTCCTTCAAAGACTAAACATAAGCCAGTTGAGGCCAAAGGCCCCTTGAGACCCCACAAGAATTTTCTACCTACATGGAAAAGAATAAACCAGAGAGAATAAACCAGAGACACACTGTCTACAAAGTGTGCTCACCTGTCTTAACTGGCACTCTTCCCGAAGTTGTCTTCGTGCCTCGTTGTACATCTCATCCAGCCCTTGTCGGGACTGCTTGTAGGTGTCCAGTTCCACATCCACATCCCCCTGTGTGGCCTCCATTTAAACCAGAAGAGAGATACAGTCACTGTCTAACGTCACAACGCAAAACAAGCTGTGACCGATACTCGGGAAGGAATTATTCTAAAACCATGCTCATACTTTTTACTGAGGAACTTTTCGTTCACCTTCTTGTTTGCTTTTCTTTAAGAAATGTCCAAAAGACCTCTGTATTTTTGGAATAGTCAATTCATTGCTCTGCCACTCAACATGTTATTCAAAATCTACTTCACTGACCTCTGGACCTTTGAACCCAGTAGAGCACAGTAAAGCCCCTGCTTATTACTATGTAGTTAGTCAAGAGTTACCCCTTAATTACAGCAATTCTCAGTAACTCTGTCCCTAGAATCAGACAAGAGTGAGTCATTAACGAAAATCCAGGTTTCCTAGTTTCCAATTAGAGCGTCATTTCTCAACTGGCTTGGAGAGGGAGAAAGAGGTACCCCTCCAATACCAAAATTCTGTAAAACAAACTTTGGGAATAAATAAATGCAATGAAGCAATGTATATTGTCTGGAATGAACTTCTGCAAAAGTATGAACCCAAGATATCCAAATAATGTTTTTGCCGAAATTCTTTTTCAGATGCTGTTAAAAGCAGATGACTCATGAGGAGTAAATGGGTGTTTGCATTTGGCGTGTTCACAGAATTGTGATTCTGAGGTTATTACTTCTGAGCTACTTCTTTGCCAAAGATTAGAATATGTTTTATTGGCAATGGAACAATGCCCATCTACTAGGAGACTTTGCTGTTACCATACAATTAACATAATTATCTTGCTATTCAAGTCAAAGTTGAATAGATCGGGCTTCCCACACTTGTTATTTATTTCAAGACCCAGTGATTCATGATAAAACTCAGGCTGCTATACCAGTAATACAACCTAAAATGTATATCCTTCCTTGCATCTGTAATATGGTTAAATTGACCTCTCTTACCTGTTACAAACAGTAGTTCTTAACTATGCATTACTTTCCCTTTAGCTGTACAGAAAGAAAGTTTCAGGACAAAGTTCTACAAAATACAGTGTAAGGACAAACATAGTAACAGAAACTCATCCCAGAATAACCTAAAATTCAATTATGAACTAGCATTTGTTCAAAGAAAATATAAATGTGTTCAATTTATTCTTCTATATGCTGTGTATGTGTACTTTACTCCTCCAATGATATGCTGTAAGATGTAACACAAAACACAGGAGATAAAACTGCCCTGAACTGTGCTACTGAAAAAGTGTCACCGATGAAGGAACCACAATGCAGAGGTGTATGTACCTGCAGTTGCTGCTGGGCTTTCATCAAGATGAGGGTGTTCTCATTTCTGAGCTGATGGTTTTCTTCTTGTAGTTTGATAATGTTGTTCTTTGCTATAGCCAGCTTAAAGAGAGGAGTCAGTGGTTAACACAAAGCATAACACCATTTTAACCTGACAGCCCCAGACAGACCTCTGGCATAGACAGAGATAAAACGAATTAGGCATTTCAGTAGTTGTGTTTTAGTTCATTCTTCTCATTCACCCAAAGATCAAAAAGATTTAATGCTAACCCCTCATACGTCACGATGCAATTTTATTACTCACTCTCTCAGGAGCAACAGGGCACTGCTGTAGTGTATTGGTAGTTTCAGCATTGCCTCTATAATTTTGTCAGTGTACAATGTGTTATCTGAAAAATTATTAAGATTTTTTTCCCTACCTCCTCTATTAGTTTAGTGTTTGATTTCTCCAGGGAATCGACACGTCCTTGCAGGCTCTGGACTGTGGAACTGAAAGCAAAAATGTTATTTTTAAAGCATTAAAATACAAACCTTCAGGAATCTCCCACACCCCCCCGAAGGTCGTTTCAGAATTTATGAATGGGATGTAAAAACAATTCCAAAGACAGCTGTCTCCATTCTTTCCAAAGTTTGAGGAAAAAATGACGTTAAATGAGATTTCATCATCTAAACTTGTCCGTTTTGTAATTTTTCTAATTGCCTGCTGCTACAGACACCGTACCATGCAAGCAGACTCTTGGGGCTGCTTTGTTGGGCCACCCCTGGCAGAAATGTGAAACTTTGCAACAGCTACAACAAAAATTAAATGTAGAACATTCAAACAATGAAAACCCATTTCGTACTTTAGCTGCCTGTTGAGTTCTTCCACATAGTTCTTCTGGTCCAAAATAGCAGCAATCTGACCATTCCTGCAACAGAAAGCTGTTGTAATACGCCAGCACAAAACTTCGCTAATAGAAAATAAACAAATAAGAGATTTGTGAAATCATTATGTGCTGACAACACAAAGGCGAAGACAAAGAGCTGTACACATTACAATTGTACATCTCTAGACACAAAACCTATTTACCAACCTTTAAATCAATAATTTCTGCGAGCTTAATGCACCACAGTATAATGTAAGAGTATACTATCTTACGTCACCTCTCTTCACTTCTGTAGTCATCAATGTCATTCTTCAGGTACATGGAAAAGTCAATCACTCCAACCTGTGAAAAACATCAGCAGGTAAATCACTCTCGTTACTAAACAATGTTTCTCAGATATTTCACAAATACCTATTTAAAAAGGTATTAAAATCTACTGTACAAAACAGACGATCTCTGAAATTAAAATTTGACCGTTTGGATTGCATAGAGAAACACTTTGTGAGATAAGTTTCAGTATGGGGGGATGAAATGAGTCACAGCACAGTCCAGTGAAGGTTTGGAATGGGTTTGATTGAAACGAAAATGGCCCCTTCTGGAGAACACTGAAGGAGACACACACAAGGTGTATTTCTCTCAGTGCCCACAATTGCAAAAGTGTTACAGAGGGTTTTATAGTTCGAGTCTGAGATGTTAAACCTACGTCAATACTAAGAATGGGGGCTTAATAGCGATCAATTCCCTTATGGCCCAGTGGTTATTCCTGATAATGTTATTCGGCCACATGTCCAACAGCAGGTGACTGTTTAAAATTCAAATTCAGGTCAGGAGTAAAGATCACAGGCCAGAGAGAGCAAATCTAAAACCACACACCGCCTGTACAAAAGGGGACTGAAAAGAGACAGTGGAGTACACCAGGTACTGCATTAGAGAGCAAGGTGCTTACCTGTGCATCGAGATCTTCTCCTTTCACACACAGGTTTGCATCAATGACGTTAAGACCAACCAGAAGGCCAACGATGACAGCACCCTCCTCCTCCAACATCACCGCAGAACATTCATAAAAATCACTGAAGAGACAAAAAGGCATCACTGAGCAAATGCAATTTGTGAAATGTCTTTAACCCGTCTTAAATTTCCAAAGAACCACATATCTACTGTGTTATTTAAAGAGGAACTGCAACCCCAATTTCTCAGACTGGTTATTAAATCTCGGTAAGAAAATAAATTCATTGACGTTATAGAAAAATCACCGCAGAAATGTTCCAGTAGGATCTGCATGCAGAGATAACGAGTAAGTAGTTTTAGTTGGCTAAATCGTCTACAAGTCGAGAGCAATATTTCTGTTGTTCAATCTTATCTGTTACATAGGATGTATTTACAGTACAAGCCTGCTTGCTTACAATGTCATGGGGCCGCACCACCTATCCTTGTTCTGAACCGCAGAATTACAACGTGTACAAAGTTACTGTGTACATTTTACTTTTATTGTGGTTTAAAATGCACTTATCAAGGCTGAATCTTTCTAACCCTGAAATATGAAAATAGCGTTGCAGTTCCCTTTTAAATCTACACGCACAGAAAAGAAGTGAAAGCTGAAGTATGAAGGTCAAGCTGCCCAATGAATCAGTTTTTCCTTTTAAAAGTAGGCAACAGAGGAAGTGAACTTCCCCGGCTAATGACAGTTTCTACTCAAGCACCAAGCTCAGTGTACACCTGTTTTGATTTCATGTTCCAAATATCAGAAAGAGAGGTGAACAAATTCCTTTATTGTCCAAGAAACAGCAACACAAGCAAAATGTGAAAGTTTTACTGCATGTCTGGTGTACAATACTGGGACTGAACAATACTATACAATACTACTGCTATAATAATAGACACCAGTAAATTATGTATTTCAAAGCTCTGAAGGGAAAGCACACCCTTTATTTCTACACTGCAGTTATTGCTATACAGTCTTTTTAATTGCTTGTGTACTGTAGGTGTTAACCTACACCCAGAAATAATAATATACACCCAGAAATAAACATTGTGATATACAAACATTATAATGTGTATAAAATATAGCAAATGAAGACTATAGCAAATGAAGACTAGGAAAGGAGACATGAGCTGCATCTCTGCTGCAGTACAGCTGTTACAGAAACGCTTTTTCTGTTTTAGCAAGAGAACATGGACTGATAATGACAGCATGCTCATGTTCTCATCTTCGTATAGGACTTACCCTCAGTGCAGAATCACATTCTTAAATAAAAGACGTGCCTAGAGTTGTTGTGCCCAGATTGTTTCAAAACCATCCCTAATGATGATCATTAAATAAGCAGAAATTGCTCATCTCCCTGGTCTCAGAACAGGCCCAGGCTATGAGAGATCTGCACTCAAAGGTCCAGTCTACCTCAGTAGATCCTTCCTTGTGATGAGACAACGCAGGTAGTCAGCCAACTTTTTCTGCATCAGAGCCAGGCGTAACCACGCCCGCGCTCGTCCCTGTGGAGTCCTGAGGGAGAAACGGGACTGTCAGTCAAGTACAGAAAAGGGCGCGACTGCTTGTATTTTCATATTGCTCAGTTTGCTTGGTAAACCAAGCAGAAAGCAAATTGTGGAACACTAAAATGGGCTTATTTTGAAACACTGAGCTTTGTGTTTTCTTCTAACATTACATAATGGCCAGTTCTTTTTATTTGTTTATACCAACCAGCACTACACATCTCCACAATAAACCAAGACAGATTACTATACTTTACACTCATCCTCTAAAACGAAGCATCTTTACCACAAGTGCATTTGCTGCAGTTGCTGCCTACAACACAAAGATCAGGGCATCTGTACCAGCTGGAGAGGAGATGTCCTCTTATTGCCTCAGGGTGACACAAATATATACTGTAAGGGCCCTACTCTCACCAGAACAATACAAGCCCTGACCTGACTGTGCTCCAGTGAAGTTCGTAAAGATGTCACTTTCTTATCTTCTAAATTATATACTATCAATTCCATCTATACCAAAGAAGATGAACTGTCAAAGGCCTGTAGAAAATATACAATAATGAACACTGAACCATCTGTTACTGTTACATAATCTAGAAAAATCATTGTCCTTTCTTCTCATATTTAATCTCAACATTGAAAATAATTGACAATCCTTGTGCCAGTGTTTTAATAAAACTTGCATTACTGGACTAATCTGGAAAGTTTAGTATGCTGCCCATAATTCCTCATAACGCTAAAGCAGTAGTTTGGCTGAATCATCACTATTTAAATACTGAAATGATCTTAATTATCTGGTAAATCGTTAAATTAAAAACGCATGCCTCACCATTTAAAAAATATCTACAGTGAAATGGAAAAAGGACCCATCCTTCTTAATCATAGCTTAATCATAGCTCCTAACATTTCTGAGTATTCAGTACTCTCTCTTAAGAAAGGCAATATAACACCCGTCGGGAAATGCCAGGACACAAAGGAGACAAGTCAGTATGGTACAATTCTGCCAATGAAAGTATCAGAACGAAATTTAATTTCTGAAAGAACAATTCAAAGAAAGGTCTTGTACCTTCTTCTCTTAAAATTCACGTCTTCCTTTTGCCCTGAGAAAAAGCTTTATTTCTGATAAGAATTTAGAAGAGAAGTGGCTGTTCATATCAGGGAAAAAAAGCGCTTTTTTTCTTTTCATCTCATCTCTCTACACTTTCAATATCTTAGCTGTTTCATGTTTATTTCTCTGTTGATTCGAATCAGGACCTGTCATGGGGGCAAGAATGCCTTTGTGTGGACACAGCTCAGGGTAAAATGGCTTCTCTGTATACATTAGGGAGGGTCTGGTGAAGGTGACTGACTTACTTGAGACCAGGCAAGTCTCTGACGCTAGCTGCGATCTCACCAGCCTCTGGACACAGCTTCTCCACCAGCTCCAGGGGACCCCACAGCGACTTGTTGTAGCCCAGAAAAGACTTCTTTACTGGGAGCACAAGCAATACAAGGTAACAGGAGCTCAATCCACAGACACAAATGAAATCATTCAATTCTTACACAGTATTAGAAACGGGTATGTTATTTACATGTTAATGTTACATAAATGTTAAATGGATAGAAAGGAACATTTTAAGGACCCTTAAATATCTAAAATATTTTCCTTGTTTACTCCCAGCTATACCAAATGCATTTTTTAAATATCTGTTTGGGATTTGAGCATCAGTGAAACAAATAACCAGATGAGCAGGGTGCTTATTGTCTGAGGATGGTCTGGGGTTTCCTGTTGTTGCAGCTGCATGCGTCTTTCTGTCTGGGATTATACTTCGGGAGCCCACATGGCAGCAAAGCCAAAAAAGGTCCTTTCGTGTTTCCTCTGCTGCAGAGAGGGGGTCCCTCACGCGAGATCACCTTTGAGGCCGTGCTTCAGGCAGTGCTCCATGACGACGAAGAACTGCTGCAGGGGAGGATAGTCGGAGTCCAGCGTGCGCCCGAAGCTCAGCGCGGACTCGATCAGCCCCTTGATGCTGAGCTTGGCCATGTTCAGCAGGTTTGCTCGCTCCATCGCCATGGGGTCTCGCAGAGCTGAAAACGAGCAAAGGTGGGGCAACGGCGATTTATTTATCACCCCAAACAACGGGGAAAAAGACAGCAAAAACAAAACGTTTTCTGTACTTTACCTCTGCCAACTTTCTCAACATCACCAAACTACTCAACAGCACTACAGTACAACTGACTCAAAGCTTTGGAACTTATCCTTTTTGTGAAATACTCCCTTATTCTTCAGTTTAACATTTTTGCTGCAGTGCCTTAAACACAGAGGTGTTACTAAGCTGCAAAGGTACATTTTCATCACTACCACACATCCACTATTCCAAAAAAAAGTTCTATCTAATAGTTCCCTGTCCCTACACCTTCAAATTCTCTGGAAGACAGCAATAGCACCAATCAGTTCAAAGGCAGATCCATCTGCAAGACAGAAAAGCAGCACTGCTTGAAACATGCCAACAAACACTTGATTTGCTTAGACGTGCCCTCCATTTGATGCATCCAAATGAAAAGCATAATGACCTACAGTACTGTTATATATGTGATGTTTATCTGTTTAACATATAAAAACATTTGGCAAATAAATTTGAAAAGGGAAGTGAAAACGTTTATTTGTAGTTAAGAACTATGAATTTGGAAAGCCGTGATCTGTACCCATATTTTCTAAACTTCTCAGTGTAATGCCTAGTCCTTACTTAAAGGTCTACATCTAACAAAAACAGCAATGCCCAGACCTGCCCACTTAAGAATATTAAGCCTTTTCCTTGTGGATTTTGCTTTAAATAAAACAAGAAAATTAGTCCTCATAGGAAACAGATGCCAGCTTTCAATATGAAAAATACCGACATAAATAAAACCCTGTGCATCCATCTTTGATGAAACAGTTATACGGAGTTATTTCTGAAAGCAATGCACAGCAGCCTCTGCTTGTTTTGCAGTATTACCACATAAATAACGAAACTCTTCAAGGTCACGTTGAAGTCAGAAGTCTGTGATAACTAACAGCTTTGCTTCACTGCTCTTGCATATAATGGTTCATAGCAAGCATTTCCAGTGATACAGTATAGGAAGCAAACCCTAAACAACTTGGTGTATTGATAATTTAATTATCTATACTTAAAAAAACATTTTTGATAGATCTGAAGTAATAAAAATGCAAAAGAACACAGTTATGAATGAAAACAACAAGGAAAT